>NW_023998431.1:6070295-6294122 GCF_014805625.2 Glossina fuscipes | reverse complement strand
TATATATATATATATATAGCATATTTTATATATATATATATATATATATATCATATTTTATATATATATATATATATATATATATATATACATAGCATATTTTATATATATATACATGCATTTATATATATATACAGAAGAATAAGAATAATTTTCTTTTCATAATCACGCTGAAAAAATGATGAAGTATTAATTTAAGTTAGTTTCCTGTTTAACAAAAGAATGGACCTACATGAATAGCGATTATGAATTAGAAAGTTAAATTCTGTTTGACATACACACGTATATACAATAAATTCAATGAATAATGTATTGTTTATAATACAAAGCTTATTTTCGTATTTTTTTATATTTTATATTGAATATTTTGCGCTCACCATCAGACGGATGAGGATCAACCACATGCGTATATACAAACATTTGTATTGAAGCCAGTGGGTGCTAGTTTTTTTGTGCAACACGACATATTCCGGCTGTCATTGCACGACGTGTAGCGTATGAAAAGGCAAAAAGAAAAGAAATAGAAAATGCGAAATTCATCAATATGGTCAATGCAGAGTCTTTACTTTTGCTTCTAATTCTAAATATGTCCCATTAAAAGCTTATTTGAATATCAATATGTCTCATTACTACAAGACCATGCTAAAGATATTGATGAGCGTTGCAAAAGTGCGTTCTTGTCGATACAATTCTAAATTTTAAACCACAAAAAGAAAATTTAATCAACTAATGTAAAAAATGAAAAGAAAAATATGAAAACTCAGGTTATTGATTTTAAAAAGTAATAATTAAGTCTTTATATTCATATTATTCGCAATTACTCAAGTTTGCCACCATTAATATTATCATTGCTTTAAAACAATTTTAAATTTAACGGCCTTTCATATTCATATGTCTCAAGTTTCCTTACGAGCATGATAAGTTCGTTTATAGTGTTAACAATAATATTCTCCCATATCTCAGCTTAATAAGCATTTTTTATTCATATAAACATTATTGTTTTCTATTTTCAGTGCGACGAAGATCCTCCACATGCTTACTCTCAAATTTTTGTTTTGAAACCCATGGGCGGTACATTTTTTTGTGCTCATGACATTTTCCGTTTAAATATACATAACTCCGTCTAAGTCAATGCTCCTTCTTACATTTAATATTTTCCTCACTTCTTACATCAACATGAAATAAAAAACAAAAAAATTATCTAAAAATTCATAGTTTTTTTCTTGGGTGTATTTATATTTAATAATAAGTACAAGTACCAGAGCATAAATGTCATTACCAGAATTAAGGAATTCAACAATTATATAATTAATTGTGCCCTTTTTTAATAAATAAATAAAAACGGTGAGAACAAAATAGAAGCATAACTCGTTGATAGAGGCTATTTTTCTTTTTTGGTAAAAGCTTCGTTAATAATAAAACTTATGTATAATTATGAAGATATATGAGTATAACTATTTAAATGTATGGCAAATGAGATATATTGGTGATATAAATCTTTGGATTAATTTGTTTTTAACCCTCCGTGTACTTCTGTCTGGTTAAAGGGAATAACCGATTTAAGTAGCTAACCGGATAAGTAGCTATCACAGATATTTAAAGACAGAGTCCATATGTGAAACGGCTTAAATATTGATTCGAAATCTTCTCAAACGGTTGTTACGTGCCGTGGAAAATCCTTTCAATGAACGCATATTTCGATGAAAACTTCTTTGATTTGAAACTATGGAAACACGGCCGTCAACATTACCGCGATGGTCATCTAGAACAGAGCACGTCACAATTACACTTAGCACAGCAATCACCTGCAAACCATGTAAGGTAATAGGGATCTCCAGAGTGAAATAATATAATATTTACCAGAGTTATAATTATGACGACCGTATAAGTATGTATACCAGCTGTAGGCTTATTGTCAATATCTCTTAAAGCCTTCACAATAAGCTCATGTGTAGGGTTCAATTCCAAAGCTAAGCGATAATAATGCAACGAACCTTGAATATCACCATAAGTCTTGAGAATTTCGCCCAGCATATAATATTGCGGCCATACTGTGTGTGCGGGGCTTTGAAATTCAATAGATCTAAACACATTTAAAATAAAGCTCAATAAGCGAATAATCTATGCATGTGAACTTACCTACGTGTCATATATATAGCATCGTCCAAATACTGTAAATTGTACAACACTTTACCTAAATTGAACATGATTTCTGACTCCGTAGGAGATATATCCAAGGCACGACGGAAACATTTGACTGCCTCTATAGCATCCCCCACAATACGCCAGTAGTTGCCAATATGGTGATATACTTTCGCTGAGTGAGGATTATCAAGTTTCGCTTGTTTTAAGTGGGCTTCTAGGGCGGCT
This sequence comes from Glossina fuscipes, assembly GCF_014805625.2. NCBI lineage: Eukaryota > Metazoa > Arthropoda > Insecta > Diptera > Glossinidae > Glossina > Glossina fuscipes. The sequence continues at coordinate 6,291,752 of NW_023998431.1, read as the reverse complement.
AAATTGAAATTCTTATAAGCATGCTTATCATGATTGCGCAAAAAGAAATATGCTACCTAGAAAAAAGATATATGCACAATTATAGACACGTACACAAAGTCAAGTAGAATATAATTTTTTGATCCTACTTCTGGTTCAGGCATTAATTTCATTTCCTTATGTCTATAGTGGTCTCCTATATTTGTGATATAATCATATTGCGTATAATTAAGAAGTTGCCCGCAATCTAACGATTCTTTAATTTTTAAACGTGTTTTAACTACTTTTTCATTATGTGCGTGTTCCATTCGTTGCTCTGCAGTCAAATTGCTACTAAAACTTTCCGTTGAGATTTTACGGCCGATAGACATTTGTATCGGAGAATGTAGTATTGAGGGCTCCAGTGATTGTTGCGACCAGTCAACACCATCGAAAATGCGGTTAGAAGTGGCAATTATGTAAAATACTGCATCTTGTTGATAAATATCTGATGTGAGATCAAGATCATTTATAGTCTTGTTATCTGCGAAGTAAGAACCTTTATTTTTCGCTCCAGTGTCGTGAAATTGTATTTTTCCGGTAGCCGAATTCAGTTTCCACCTTGTTGAAGTTCTGGAATTCGTTAATGTAATCAGAGACCAAAGGGCTGTCATAGCCAATGTCGCTTTCAATATGACCTTAGTTTGTATCATTTCTATTTATGCAAAATTTGTCAGTTGCATATATAATGTGTACTATTGACGTGACGACCACCAAATTTTTGTTGCTTTGGTCTTTTAATCCATTTTTAATTTGCTTTCATAATTATACTTTGTAATCAAAACCTAAAATAAAAATTTGTTACAAAATTTTTTTACAACTATCGAAAATTGCTGTCAAAACAAGTACATATGCCGTCTATATATAGATGCACTCACGCATAATTTCATTACAAATAGTTACCAGACATTTAACAAAAATCTAAAGAAAATTCCATCAAGGTAGACAGCATTAAAGTTGTAAAGAAAATTTTCATGTTCTTATAAATTAATATAAGCCAAGCTAACAAGATTTACTAAAGGAATATATAGAAAAAGAGATTTCCAGTTATGGTCTGTTATAATTTTCTGCCTCCGCGATCGGAAGAAAATTGTATACTACATTTACATTTTGAATTGTAAAATTCAGAAATACACATTAGACGTTAAATTTTTGATCAGCATGACCTTCGGATTCGATTAAATCTTTATCATTGCTTGTGTGCGCAAAGGGTATGATGATCTATATGATAATATACTATATAAAATTTTATACATATATTTAATATGGTTACCTGAAAGTTTAGCATAGAAACGGTCATATTTAGTTCACAAGTATTCCGCAAATACAATAAAAAGCTACTGTTATAAGCTACAGCAGATATTAATATTAAGATTTGTAGATATACGCCAAGAACAATTTCGATGGCCAGTTTAAAAATGATGCTAACTAATTCACAAATATGACGGCTATTACTTTCTAAAGGTGATGTCAAGGATACGTGTATATGACTTCTTTAGCTCCCTGTTTAGTCGTTGTTCTGAAATGCCCTCCACGCGATTTTTAAAGATTGAATTCTTTCGCAATATCATTTTCAATTGTAGGTGAAAAAGACGGTACATCGGCTTAATCGTTTTACAAAACAATATTTTTCATTCTTGTTGTATATAATTTTTTTAATTTAATATCCGTTTTACAAACACATGCACATTGAACCGAATCCATCAGCTATAGCCGATTATTTCCGCAAAATTTTAGATCTTAGATTTTTTTCTAATATGTGAAAATAATACAAAAATGTATTTTTTATTTTCTCTTTGTTTTTGGATACGCCAATGATTGTATTTTAAGATATTTTGAACTGCTTTCGGCATCGAAATCCTTTTTCTGATGTTTTGGAGTAATGAAATAAATTCTTACAGTAACAAGAAAAAGACATTGAGTGCTAGCAACACAGACTATCGGCTCTATTTTACGCAATATATATAATATATTGCATTTATATTGCGTTCTGTAGCTGATTTCAGGATGTCCATAGGATTAGTTGCCCCTATTGCAATATTTCTAACAAAGGAAAAGCTAAGGAAGCCACAAAGAATTTGCTCTATAGTGAGAGTTTGTCCATAATTGCAGTTTGGGGAAGAAGACTTCTTCAAGGTCCACTGGTGAGTTGCAATTGTATCGCCAAGACGAATCCTCGAAAATGTTTTCATCTTGATTTTTTCAATGTTTGTTGGACATAAAAGTGGAATTAATTAGAGGTGCAGAAACAGTATACTTCGCCGCTCGATCAACCTGCTCATTTGCCAATAATCCGACTGATATGACTTGGTACCCAAAGCAGTTCAATTTTTTCGGCGGATTTTGTAATGATATTCCTTAATTTGTGGATGCTGCCCCATCTCGAAGTCGAAAGATTTCGTATAGCTTTTAATACAGACAAACTGTCAGTCACAGTGACGGTTTTGAGTTTAACTTTATGAGAAAGGTTCGTAGCGTGAAGGATAGCTCTGACTTTGGTTGTGAACTTTGAAATACTTTCGTGAAATATGTGATTAAGAAGAACCTCTCCTGAAGCATCTACCACGGTACAAGGAGGTGGCAGACGTAAGGATTTAGAACCATTCGTATAAAAAAGATTCCAACTGTTACTCTCCAGTATTTGGGTTTTTTCAGCAATTAGATTTCTGAACATATTGGAGTGTCGTCTTTCTTGTACATAGACAGCGAAATGTCAGAAGGGTAGCCTTTCAAAACTCACGGAGGTTTAAGATCAAAATGGCGGAAAACTTTCGAGGGAACGTTCAATTTCTTTGCGATATATAAACAGTAGTCAATTGCGGATGGCGACTTATTATCTTGGGAATAATAATTTTTTTTACATCTTCACCGATAATAGATTTGTTTGAATTAGGACGATTGGGGACGATTTCAGCTTTTAATTCTTAAAGACTGTTTTGTATAGTTAAGAGTCCACTTTCAAGTATCATATTGTTAATGGGCGTTGTCCGAAAAGCATAGTATACTGATATTAGATTGGCCGCTTTTGCCGTAAATTATCAAATCGTTATTAATCTTGCTTAAAACAACAAATTTGGTGAGATAAGCAAAGTGCGCATGTCTTTTCCAAGCGACGCGTTGTATTAAAATCCTCTCTGTTTCAAATGGAATGTTAATAATTTACAAATTTTTTTTGTAATTGATAAAATTAAGGGTTTAATAAAATCAAAACTTATAAACATTATGCTCTTGTAGAGAGATTGGTCTATGCACGTGTATAGCTCGTATGGCAAACGTAATTATCAATTTTTAAAGTCTCTTGCTGTGAAGTAGCGGGTTTGCAAACGAAGAGTCTCCCAAGACAATTGGTTTTCATGTGAACAAATTAACATAGCGGGCGGCACTACATTAGGGTTCAATTGATCCTTTTGGTTCTACTTAATCATGTGCTTATCATAATTTATTTAAGAATGTAATTTCTAATATTTTGAGTGCTTTTAAATTTTAAACAGAGTAAAAAACGAGTAAGAAAACTAAATACGGTCGGACCGAATCTTTTATAGCCATAATCATTATCCTAAAAAAGAAACAAAAGAAGTAAAAGAACAAAAACGTCGATTAATTTATTCCTAGTATTTATTGAAGTGATTGGATGAGTACACGGAACCCACGTTACCGTTCGCATGAAAGCTCGCATGAAATGAAGAATGTTTCGCAAAAGGCAACCATAGGTTGAATGCAATGGCGGTGAGTTAATTTATATATATACGTTTTTGCGAATACACATATGAAGATTTTATTCGTAAGGTTTGTGACCAAATGAAAGCTACGCCAGTAAGCTTTTGATTTCGTGGATCAAGGCAAACTTAATTTGAATCGAATAAGTATCTTCTGCCCTTTTACATTGAATTGTATTCAAATAAAAGATATAAAGAATAAAACTGCTTTAGGTTGGTTCGTAAAAATGAGAAAGTTGGCACTTATATATATGATGGAAAACTGGGATTGAACTGCAATTCATTTTAAAAAATTATACATTCCTTATAGGTAAACTAATATGTTAATGTATTAATATATTATATAAAAATCAAAGTTTTCTTAACACAAAAAAATATGAAATACATGAAAGTATTAGATTTCATTTTCATTATACTTTCGTTATTTATTTATAGTACAGTAAACAAACCACAATCACAATCCCTCCAAGAGCCAAAACAAATGCATTGTAGTAAAGAATAGTGTGCGCAATAACAATGAAAAAGTATCAATTAAATTTGTAATATAAAATTCAAATGTAGATCATTTTAATACAAATTTTACATCATGTTTGTCTTTCTTTACGTTTATCCAATTTTGGTTGGATCATTTTAGACCGATGAACGTCAAATTTGCTTGCTATGTTTTCGAAATAAATTTCGAATAACGAAGGCCCTACATAACACAAACGTCCAAATGACGGTTACCTAAATAAACATAGATAATCTGTGGGAAGATTTCTAAAATAACACGCATCGGTTTCTTTAAATTCTGACTTAAAGAAACAAGGAAGTCAAATAAAAGTAATATGATATTTAAGATTTAATGCGTGGCCAAGCATCCGTATGAACCATTTCACGTTGAAAGCTATTTATATTTTCAGTGTTAAATATTTAAATTTAATATTTTGTTTTTAATAACCTTTTTCGGGTAAGTGAATAAAAATAAACGAAGCAAATACTGAGTTCAAGTTTTATTATTAAGACAGAATACCGAGCTGGAGTATAGTATAGAAAGGATAATTCCAATTGTGAAATCTTCATTATCGGAATTCGTTTTTCCAACAAAGAAAGAGAGCAACCTAGCACACAATCTGATCACTTTAGTCGTAAAGAATTTTTGCGAAAGTTAAACATTATTGAGAAATTTCTTTCTAGACAGCATTAGTCACGTTTGCGATTCTATTTTCGTTTTTCGTTAACTATTTGTCGACTGTTGTTGCAGAAGGAATGAATCAGAAATGAGCATCTTATCTGAGAAGTGGACAAAGTGCGGAATGAGGGTCTGATGTATGTGGAAATTTCAACACAAATCGGATGAAATTTATTGAACGAATAAATTCTTCGCTGTACAATATACTAAAGGGTTGTAGGCCATTACCTATACAGTAGTAGTACCTGAAAGAAATGACGAGCAGAGAAGTTGTAAAAAAAAGCATTGCTCTGGAATTATTTAAGCCATTAAACAAATATACATAAGCAAAATATTAAAGATTCCATACCTGACTCGTGGTAAAAATTATGAAATTGCTTAAAATAATATATATAAAACTCTTAAAACCTGCCTATTTTACGGGTCACTCACCTACAATGTATATATATTCTTAACTTAAGGTATGTATATTCGTAACTGACTGCAAAAAACAAATTTCTTAGATGAATCTTGATCATGGGCAAAACCAACAAATAAACAAAGCAAATTAACAACGGCGTCAATTTTCAAAAATTTTTTTCTAAGCCTATATTTAGCAAGTGCGAGAAAGAATACAAAGATGTCAACCAAGAAAAACGAGCTCACTATGTTAAATTAAAGCTTGCTACAAATGTTTACCATTTCCCATAAAGCCAAAGAAAGTTCCGATTGTCCAACAGTACAGTTTTTACTTATTAGCTCAAGATGATACCCAGGTTTCCCTCCAAGACAAATATAACGTTCTTTATTTTAGGTACGCGTGACTAATAAACTAAGTATAGGCAAATATGCAACAGATAAATTGGTCCAATAAACAATAAGTAAAGCTAAAATATAAATTTGAGCAGCAGATGCTTAGAGTTGCCTTTGAAGACAACATATGTTATTTATTTTGTTTAGAACCATCTATGATAGATGATTGCTTACCAGGTCTAGTTTCATTCAGAAATAAATGATCATGTGTTTGATTAGCGCGAGTTCCACAACATTATTGGCTCTTGACGATTACAAATAAGGAAAAGATTGAATCTCCTTTTTATGGTTTATTGAAATTGGTAAAGCTACCGGTATTAAATAAACGCGTTAAAGTAAACCATACAATTCTTTGAATTTATAAAAGTCCTTGCATTTCGTTCATAAATTGTAAATACGCGTCATCTTTAGAGGCGGTTTTGTTGGTATCTGTAATGGAGTTCATATTCTCACAGGCGTATGGTTTAGAACGGTTTTGATGCTTGCGACTTTCTTCACGTTTCACTCGCAAGGTTGAGGGTACGAAACGAGTAACATCGGCACTTAGATTTCTAAAAATAAATTGTTGACATATAAGTCAGTTATTAGGTACTTTTCGAAATTGTTATGTACCTTATTTGAGGCTTTGCAGATATAGTAGTAACGCCCTTGCTGTCTTTATTTTGATGTAATTGCTGGATACTTTTGTGATGATGAGGTAAACGTGGAGGTAGACCTGGAGGTGGTCCAGGGATCCGTATGCCTATCCGTGGGAGGTTACTTAAAGCAGGTGGACGTGGCCCTGGAGGTGGACCAGAAGGCATTCGGATGCCAAAACCATGCATACCTGGCGGTCGTGGAAGCGGCGGCCTAAAAAGCATAGGTGGTGCTAAGCCTGCCAAAGAGGGAACAGGAGGTCCTGGTATAGACAAATGTGCTTGTGTGCTAGGGGTGTTCGGCGCCAAGGCTACAGGAAGTGCTACTACAGTTGTCGTTGTCGCATTTCCAGTTGTACTAATTGACGGCTGCACTTTATTTTCGTTTGCCATGTTGGAATCTACCTCCTTATTTTTAACCCTATCTTCACTTGGCTTATTTTTCGAAATGTCGTCGCCTTCTGCGCTTTGAGAGATCTCTTTACTTGCAGCAGCCTCTTGTTCCTTTTTTTTATGAACGTTTTCCATCTCTCTCATGAATTCGTCAATGTTTTGTCCAGAAATGGCTAGCATACGTTGTTGTAATGAATTTGGTTTAGGCACCACCTTAGATTTTGGTGTGTACTTTTTTAAGACGACTTCCTCATCCTCGGCATCCGTATTGAGGTCGGGCATATCAAACAAATCAGGAGGTGGTCCGATTGGGACGCTTAAGGGATCTTTTTTCTTAACTTCTTCGAGCTTATCGAGAGTCTTGGTTATCTAAAATTGTGAAATAAAAGTTTCCGGAAAACATAGATGTAAGGAATGTTCAAACTTGTACATTTTCATTCGACTTCTTCAAAGTTCCTGGTGGAGCTCCTGGTGCAAAAGGGGGCAGCGAGAGTGCTATTGGGGGTGGAGGTAGGCGCTTAGGACCAGTAAAATTTATTGCGGCTGGAGTAGGCATAGCGGGCATTTGACTCGTGGAAGGTAAAGGAATTTCGTCAATTTGTACACTTTGCGCATGCTTCACACTTTCGTAATACTGTTGCTTCTTAAGTCGCTTCTTTTCATATTCCACTTCCTTGCGCTTCAGTTCAGACCAGTGCTCAGGGTCGTCGTTGTGCTTAAAGTAGAAGAACTTTCTTTTTTCAGCTTTCTTTTATATTGCGCTTTATACTCTCTACTTACATAGAGACGCATAACACGATCAAACGTTTCTTTTAGTTTCTTTCTTTTATCTCTTAGAACTTTCTCATTTAGTGGCGAAGGTTGCAAGACATTGTATTCTAGCGAAACGAAAATAGTTTTTCAATTTAAATTGCTTTTTATAATCATTAGAGAAATGAAGGTTTGTACCCATTTCATCAATCTTCTCCATTTCTTCAAGAATCTGACTTGGATCCTTATTTTTCAGAACAGCCGCTCGAACCATTTGACGTTGTTTTTTATTTTTTTTCAACTCTTTTTTTCGTGCTTCTTTTCCTAATGGATATTTATAAAAGCTTGCATATTAGAAATTACTTATATTAATAGATACCATTCACTTACTAGCTTGATCAGTAGGATTCATATATTTACCACTTTTAGTGGTATTTATTGAGCGGCGTCCCATTTTCCTTCAATTCGATATATAAATTTTCTTATTTTACTCAGTGCTTACCTAAATTGCTTTTAGCCAAATATAAGGACAGCTGTTCCTATCTGCTTATTTTAATTTGATATAATGTAAGCATACCACATAATCTTTAATTTCGGAAGATGCCACGTTATTAATATTTTGATTTCAACGGATTGAAGCAAACCGTTTTCCTAATGTTTACAAAAAAATTGAAATGTTAAGATGAAAACTTTGCAAAGTAAAAATGTCGAAATAAAATTTTTTTTACAGAGCCGCAAATGTGGACTAGAGTAAACCTAAGGAGATCTTAACACTTCTAGGAAAGAATATACGGCCAAGTAGATGGAGTATATAAATAATAAGACGTTTTCCGTCTTTTCAGGTTGTGGCCCCAAGTTTGTTGAGTTTTTACAAAACTTAATGGAAATCCACAAATAATATGGTTTTGCATGTATGCACACAAAAAAAAAAAAAAAAAGAAAAGAAAGCACAAAAAGAAATCGTGATGGTTTCATTTAAATTGTACAGTTATTTATCTAATTTATGTTTATCTTACACTAATGTTTTTTTTAATATTATGTGATTTTTAATTTTGGTTCATATTGTTACGAAAATCTCAAATCCAGTTAATTTCAGCTAAGTAATTTTCCCTAATAATAAATTCCCTAAAGAAACAAAACCCAAATGCGCATTCGCAGGCGCGTTATGCCGCTGCAGGCCGATGAAAATGATTAGAGGAAAAGCAGGCTGGGGCTAGAAATAAAACCATAAATTTAGGTATAGTATATGCTTGTGAGATGTATATAAATAGAATAGTTGTGAAAGGGAGAGTTAGTCGGGGAAGAATATAGAAGTCGAGAAGTTGTACGGCCAAAATAAATTGTGAATAATCCTATATTTAAGGAACGTAATTGTAAGTAAATGAATACAATTGTAAATCAAAGAACTTTGAAGTGTATTTCTCTTGATCAAAATGTCCACGATCCACTGATACGGATTATATCTTACAAAAGCGAATTTCATAACAATATCGTAAATTATTTTGCAAGAAGTAAAACAAGCAATAAAAACAAAAAAATGTTCTGGGTAGTGTTATAAAATTTAAGCAAGTTATCCAGATTAACAGAATTGTGGTGTTTACACAAATCTTTTGTTTGTGTTTGCGCTGATTTTTCATCTTTTGTTTTAAAACCATATGTCTTTGTTTACATTTTCTTGTATAACAATATAAAAGCGCGACTACTCATTGTGCTCACCACATCCGTCAAATTGATCCTCCTGACGATACTAGAAATTCTTCTAGGTACTAAGACGACATTTTTATCAAAGGAGAGATCCATGCTAATCATGACACCCAAACACTTGTGACACAAGACCTCTCCAACTTGAACGCCGTCTAAGTGAAATCGTAGAACAGAAGGACTGGGAACAAAATTAAACAAGATCGCTTTAGTCTTGGATGGATTTAACATAAGCCGATTCTCAACTGTCCACGACGACATAGATCCTAGGCAGTCACCCACAAATCGTTCAATGATCACATTAAAAGCGCAATCATTATTGAACAATAAGAACACATCATCTGCATATAAGAAAACCTCATATATCTCAAGCTCTCTCAGATCATTCACATATGTAATAAACAAGACAAGCTCCAAACCGATTCTTGTGGAATCTCAGCAAACAGTGGGAGGTAGCTAGACCTGAGACTTTTGAAATTGCGATCTATCACGAAGGTACGGAGAGATAAATTTGCAGGCAGTCTGTCAAAAATTGGGTTGCTCACTACGCTTACTACATAAGGTGGAATGGGGTAAAGGGTTAAAAGCGCGAAAGATATTAGATATTAGGCCAAAACAAGCAGCCAGCGAGTAATACGGCCATAATACTACCTGCGAAAGAAAAATGCATATATGATAAAATTATTTGCTTGACGAAAGTATAAACATAAGCAACTTGTCTTTTTGGTAGCTCAGTGCAGCGATGAGTAACAAAAGAAAGCGGGTTAGCCTTTATACTCTTAAAATACAGGATTATTAATTGTTCTCTACCTACAGTATTGCTGAATTCAATTAACATCGACCTATTCTGGCTGATACCGAGGCACAGATTAACTGCCTGCAAGTCTATATTAATACTACGAGAAGAGGCAAACTTCTGATACATTTTTCAGTCTCTCAGGCAAATCGTATATTATGATATTCGATTTGTTCGACATACAATGCATTTACTTCCGTCTCTAGAGTTGATACTGTACTAGCTAGATGGTGTTCAACTTTTTTGATCGAGTCGTTAGATTTATTAACCACCGATTTCAACTCATTGATGGGGGCGGTGAGTTGCATGCTCATATCACGCACAGCTACATCATTAGACTGCTTAGGTTCACGATTTATTTGCCGAACTGCGTTATCTATAGATAATTTGAGCGAGGATTTTCTCTAAAATTTTGAGTAATAATGGCGAAATTGAGATGGCCCTGTAGCCTTCCAGACGCCAGGGATTTTTGCCTTGGTCAGGTATGGGCGATCAAGGAGCTGTCTTCCAGTTACGTCAAAAAATACCAGAAGTAATAATAATAATAATATGTAGCTTATAGAAGTGTCTTTTAATATTCAAAGGATCGTTCTTCACTATTGGATAAGACAGTTTACATAATGAGAGGGTACATCTTTGAGAAATTATAGGAAAATAAGTAGGCGATTGTTCTCTTTTTTTAAAAAGAAATGAAATTTTTTAATATTTTTTTTACGGAGGTTTTGAAAAAGGCGTCAAGGTGTCAGCATATAAGAAAAAAAGAGAAACTAATATATATTTTTTTTAATCGATTTTACAATTTCCACGAGAACAGAAATAAAAAATATTTTAAGTAATTACGAATTTAAATTGTTAAGAGCCTGAAAAGAAAAACAAATTGGAGTAGTTGTGAAATCTTTGAAGAGCGCCATTTAACGTACCCCAAGTAAAAAATTTTTGTTCATCGGGAGAATGAGTCATTGCATTGAGACGTACACGCAAGGCTGTTGAAAAATTCAATATATCGTCACGCTTGCGCACAGTTGTACCGCTAATAATAAAATATTTTATTCTTCGTAATGAGAATGAATCTAATTATCTTAAAGTACAAGGATCCTTGATGAGCGAAAAAAATGTATATTCAGCTCTTCAGAATTCTAGAGAGTTTAAAAAAGTAAATACGTGGGCATCCAAATAGACCAAGTTCGCCTAATTATTTTGGGGGAAGAATAACGCTTAACTCCAATTAACATGAGTTATGACAGTTGAAGAAGAAGTGATGAAATTTGTTGATAAATAGTAAAAGGTTCTCACACCAGAGTAACAAAATTCACAAAATAGACATTACTCGTGTCAGAATTAGTTTTTTAAATAATTTAAAAAGAAAATGGTAAACATTCAGGGGCTAAACGTATATAACATATGCAGGTAAGGCGTAAAAATAATTTAACCGAACACAAAAGAAAAGAATGAGGATAAAGTGTAACCGAAAATTGAATTTAGTTACTAACACGAACATTCGATAAATTTAAATAAATTGTTGAGTTAAATTTTATTGTATGTTAATTAACATAGTTATTTATTCGATAACTTAATTCCTATTAATAGTTTATAATTCATATTATTTAATATAAATATTATAATGTTTGTTAACTAGTTTGTTTTTTATGATACTGACTGGCGAGGTAAGTTTATACACACTTTCACTCATAATCATTTAACATTATAAAAATTCTAAAGGGCGAATTTCTATTGTTGATCCCCCGAATTGAATTTCGCCGACGCAACCAAAATTTATTATGAGCCGTATGCTACAAGATATTACGGTTTGATCAAGCTCCAACACGTCGATAGTATCAACTAATTCTGGGAAAAGGTAAGTAGAATGTGACAGACAGAAGTTATTAAAATTGCGTTTGGATGTAATAACATCGACAAACTGAAAATCTTATCAGAGCTCAGCAAGCTTCAAAACTAGGCAATTCCGAAATTATTTCATGTGGATTAGGGATATCCCTACCAGATGAATTTGGGATAGAAAATGTTAATGCTATTGATTTCGCTCAGTTATTAACCTGGTTCCACAGAACGTGACAGTACACAAAAGGGTTAAGAGAAGACAGAAAGGCTGCCCAATTTTGCTCTCTCTCTCTCTTGACTCCCGTCGTTCCGAGAACGATGCGTTTTGAACTTCATCCAGTCCTTTGACCTCAGAGATATCAGTTTAGCATTATTAAAGTAAATAGGCACGTTTTTTATAGTGTTCTATTAGTTGGGATCGATTTAAGTAAATGGTGATCATCACTCGGATGTCTAATTTGATTAATCAAATTTTCATCGATTCATTCATTTCATTTCATCCTTCCTTTTTACACTGATGGTCGTGAGAGGATAGCCGCAACAAATAGTCACAGATTGAAAAAGCAGTCTACAAGTAGAAGTCACATGTGAAGAAACAGTATACCGTTGATGTATGATATGAGGAACATCACTTTTGGCAAAAAGAGCGCCTCTTTATTATTTCGTGTTTACTTGGTGTGGGTATTCGTTCGTTATAATATGGATCTGTGTTTTTGTATTTTGAATGCTTTCTTATACTACGAATGCAGATTTTGGTCATCAACAACAACAACAACACTCGATAACAGTGACTCACTCATGATGATTAAGCATAATTGCGCGATTGTTAGTTATGTCGAAGTAGCTTCATGCTCCAGCTGAAGAACATAGCAATATGACAACTACGTTAGGTTTCTGTATTGCAATTAAAACTCCAAGACGTACTTGCGGCGTAAGGTGCGCTGGCTATTACATTGAAACAGGTTGGAGCCCAGATTAGACATGAAAATAAAGAGTATAATTATCGAGAGATAGGTTTGAAGTAGAATTCAGAATTAGCTGCGGTTCTTCGGTATGTTGCCACTGTTATGAGAAGATTTAAATCTGGGAACTTTACGAAGGCTTACCTGCAAGAGGTAATTTCAACTTCCTGCGGGTCAACCATATCCGGTAAAGGAGAGACCGGAAAATCATTTGAAAGTTGCAGATCCAATGTGTGAAGTAAAGGTTGCATGTGGAAATGGTGACGTGTCGTTTATTTTGTTTGTTGGCTTAGTGTTGTTATCGGAGGAAATTTTATTATTTTCAGCTGTTCAGGTTGTGTATTTAAGACTTGAAGCAGAAGATAAATTATTAGTGCATGAAGATTTTTGGTTTTTTAGCTTTTTACTTGAAATCTTATTATTGTGCGCTATTAGTTGGGTGGTTCGTGATTTGGTTGGTGGGTTTTTATTAAGTGTAGAAGAAATCGCTGTTGCTGCATAGTTTCTGGAATAGGATATAAAACTGTGCTTGTAAATAGATTTGATGGTGGAAAGTTCGTCCCGTTGACAATTTGTGCAAAAAATAGCTTTGGTATTTGTGGTTGAATGACGTGTTCAAAGAGATGTGAGTTAATGATGTCCCATGATTTCGTTTCAGGGAACTAGGACATTTCGGATCATTAGAAGTGCGCGTATTTATATTGCAGTTAACGCAAAATTTTCTATCACAAATACCACGTGAAGTTAATCGGACACATGGTCCGCAAAGAGTTAAACGTTTGCAGTATTTTTAGTATGACCAAGTTTGCCACTTATGGTGCGTTTAAGAAGATTATGTACGGTAGGTTCGTGAATACAGTACGTAGCGTAGCTAACCCTTATACACAGCGATCGATGGATTTTAACGATTGTGGTGACGGATTTCATTCGAGTTGATTTTTAAAGGAACAGTGTCAATGTGCTTGGCTGTTATGAATTTTTCTGCTGCCTTTAGTTTATTGGTCTTAATTAGCAAATCGCTACTTTTTAACTTAGTGACTTCATTTTAATCTTTGGAGATATAGTCAAGAGTAGTAGCTAGTTTTGGTTCGTTCAGTTTATCATTGGTGAGGGTTGATGCTACAAGAGATATTAAGATAGAGAATCATACTTTTGAAGATTAGCAGAAATAGATGGTGATTCATCAAGATCAAGTTGAAGTCGTTCGGTGTGTTTCGTCCCTTCCTACCACATTAGATATCCGTTGATAAAACGCTGAACTGGACGTAATTCAGGAGGTGAAACGCTTTCGTCTTTAATAACGTAAAAAATGCTTTCAATTTCTTTTTTAGTGAAAAATACTTGCTGAAAAATGTAAATAAACTGAGACACAGTTATTAACGAGAAACGCTAGGAGACTGCATCCCTATACGAGAACCCTTTGGTTAGCTTAAAATCAAAACAACGAATACATTGTTAGCGCGGCAAATGGCCTATCAATGAGAATAATTCTTAGAGGGGATGGATTCGAACAAATGAAGGGTTTATCGCTTGAGAACATATGGCCTACATAATGTTGGTATTGTATGAGTACAATTTTAAAGCAATGCGTCATATTGCATTATATTGTAATATTAAATTTAAAACAGTAAATAATTTAAGCGGTATGGTAACTCCACGTGTTTAAGTTTACGCCTGATTTCAATTTACCGATTTTCATATTTTTCCAATTATTAGTTTTTGTTGGTTTTAGGTATTGTATACCTTTGTTAAGTGATGCAATTATGGAGGATCACTCATCTTACAATTTAATCCAAGCCGTGGACCCAGGAAAGATAAACATTCCCATCAGTGATCGTAACGTTTCCTATTTTCTTAGAATGGAAGTTTCATCTTGATTTGGCCTTTATTAGGTTTTGCTAAACTAACGCTGTCTTCTATCAAAAAAAATGCTGGTGAACTTAAACACTTACATCAGGAAAAGAGAGAAAGCGCGAGTCGCAACCTCATGGAACAATTTTCGTTGGTGCAGTCAAACAACGAAAACAATCCGTTACCAGGAAGTGGGAGCCTAACGAGAAACTCTGACAGTGAGCTAAGCTGCATGGAACCGCTGTACTTTACAGAAAACTCCACGCAGGAACGGGAATCGACCGAAATCTGCTGCCCGCTTGATCAAAAATCTGCGGATATTCTGAACAATACGCCACAAACTTATTTTGTAAATGAGGATGTTATTTATCTTTCTTCCGAATCCTCTTTAGCACCCACAGGAGAAATCGAACAATTAACAGAAGAAGAAGAAGATGTTATTACCGTTTCAGATTCTTCTCACAGTAAAAGTGATCCCAGCAAAATGCTAATATCGAGTTTGACGCTGAATCGTAGCGCAAATAGGAAATTTTTTTCCAGCAATGTCGATAAGGGAAAGGCTAAACACATTGAAGCTTTCCTTCGCGACGTATCAATAGAACGAAAAAAGACAGCAAATCAAAAAAATGACATAAAGGAAAACACATTCCTTGATGGATTGCCATTAAAAGTTGGATCAAAAGAAGAAGCAAAGCAGGCGGAAGCCAAAGGAATAGCCGCAGCTGACACAGAATCCATGACAATAGAAGATAGCTTTAATGCTAATCTTCCTATCACTCAAGGTAAGCTAAAACGGTATATAATAACTTTAGATGGTAACGATTCGATGGGCTCTGACAGCTGCCTCTTTCTATTAGAATCAAACAAAAGTGTTAATGTGGAGCGATCAAAGGAAAAGTCCTCTTCGAGTACATCTAACTTAAATCAAATGTCTTTAAAAATGAAATTAAAAGAGATGAAGATTGGAAGCAAAAGTCAACTAATAACAACAGCGGACACTGAGTCAATGACACCAGAAGAAAATTGCAACATTCATTTTCCCAACTTTGACAACGAACGAAAAAAGCGTATGCAGAATTTAGATAGTACCGATTCGATAACATCTGCTGATTATTCCTCCTTTGAAGTACCCTCAGATGAAAACAATCAGAAGCGATCTAGTAGATGTGCTAGGTTCAATTTATCTAGTGGAGACAAGGTCATTCCGTCTGATAAAGAAAATAATTTAATTGATTATTCTGTAATTGAGGAAAGTATAAATGTTAGTTCTTCTTCAGAAAAAGCTTACCAATCATGGGACGAATCTGTCATTATATCAGAAACTGATGACGAAACGTTCAATAATCATCAATCAACCTCGCGGCCATATAATAATGAAAGAGAAAAAAATTCTTCAATATTTTCCAATATATGTAAAACTAATAGTGGAAGTGAGAGAAGTGATTCCGTTGTAAAAATAAACGAGGTATCAAATAAGTTTGGCAGCATAAATATTTCTGCAAGAATTAATATTAAAATTCATATTCCTTCCGATTCATCTGATACGAGTGACGCTGAAAGTGCATCCCGTATTGCCACAAGTTCTTTTGAAAACGATTTGTCCACATCGAATTATGGGACTGAAAATCGGAAAATGAATGTAGCAAAAAGTTTGGACAATACCTTAAATTCTAAAGAGGTGGAAAACGAAGTGTATCTTCCTGAAGCAGAAAAGCTTTTAACTGAGTTATATGGAAACTCTTGGCAAACTCCAGATATTTTGCGAACACTAAAACGCAGCAGTTATCGAAAAAGCAATGAAACATTACAAGGAATAACGATGCCACAAGGTAAAGGAAGATCTAATTGTGATTACTTTGCAACGTATGTCGAAAAAAATCAGTTATATTCAAAGCAAGTTGGTTGATTTTACTCTTTGTTAATCATGTGTTAATTTGTTTATTTCGAAGTTTTTTCACATTTTGTTATTTAATTTTAAAGTTCGCAGAAATATTTATCCTGGCTTGAATTCGACTGGCATTAGTACGCCCAACACTTCGAGCAACACAAGAGTTGTCTCAAAGGAAAGTGGTAAGGCTGTTGAAAAAAAGAAGAAAGAAAGTCCAATCTGGAAACAATGTTTGACGAATGGTAGTGATTTAGAGTGTACAAATGACGCTTCAGATGACGATGATGCAGACGAAACTGAAACTGATGAAGATTTGATAAGTTCTAAAATGAAGAACCATTCGAAAATGAGCAGTAAAGTTCGAACTCAAAATTCAACTAGGCGTGCAAATAAACACGATAATATTATTTACTTGGATTTAACAAAGCATGAAGTTGAAGTTGAAGAGGGGATCGTGCATAGTCCACCCGTCGATACAGATAAAAAGTTTATATCAAATTTGGAAGAAATCTTGCGTACATGTCGACATAATGAGAAACCTAAATTGCCATGCACTCCGCAATCGTCAAAAACAAAACGAAAATTATTCACTCCTTGCCATGACTATGAGGACTATGAAAGTGGGTCTGAAAAACAAACCCCGCTTAGTAAAGACAAGGCTGCTTTAAATGACGACGGCGATCTTTTACATGATCTTGGAATTGAGCCTTTTGACAAAAGAGGGATCTCGAAAAGGTTACCCTTAATTAACAAGCAATTGCAGTCGGTGAAAAGCGGCAAACCCATTTTCGAGATACCGTCTCAAGAGTACAATATACTAAAAACGTCTAAAAATTGCAAACAGGCTTGTAATCCTCCTGTTCTTAGCGCTCTTCAAACGAAAAGCTTATCCCAAACAGGAAAAACTTTGGCTTTCACTCCTCCTTATAAGTACACTTTTCTGAAATCACTAGACGGTATTTATTTTATTCTACATTATCTTTTAATCTTAGCTCAATGCATTGTTCAATTTTAGTACGTGTTAGCAAAAGCTTTTGTCATCCAGAAGCTCTGTGCTATCTTGAAAATTATCATACGCAAAAGCAGGAACTCTCTAAGGTTTTATACGATTTATTTAATGAAAAAGTATTTAATAATAAATTAGAGGTCCAAGTGATATGGAATAAAAGACTCTGTAGTACTGCTGGACGATGCTTGAATAAGAAAAAGTATGAAATAATATAATAAAATAGTAATAAAATGCCTTCAATAAACTTGCTATGATTGCAGAGCGGGAATAAGACTAAGTTTAATCGAGCTAAGTGATAAAGTATTGACCAGCGCTGACAGACTTCGCTGCACGTTAATACATGAGATGTGTCATGCGGCTGCATGGATATTTGATGCTGCAAAAGGCCATGGTGCCACTTGGAAACAATGGGCTTGTCGCGCAAACTTCATTTTCCCAGAACTACCGAAAATTGGCGTGTGCCATCAGTATGATATCGAGTACAAATATACGTATAAATGCTGCCTATGTGGCGCAAAGTAAGTTTCGAACATAATACAATGCTCGAATACTTTAAATCTTCTGTATTTCATTATTTGTACAGATCACACGCTCACTCCACTTCAAGAAAAGTCGAAAACATAAGATGTTCATATTGTCGCGGAGCAATCGAGATATTTTTAAATAAAAAAGATAAAGAAGGTAATATAATACCCACACCTTTGAGGGAGCCGACTGGTTTTGCTAAATTTGTTAAAGACAATTATAAAACGTACAAACAAGTTGATCGAAAACACTCAGAAATTATGAAAATTTTGAGCACTGAATTTGCCGCCCTGAAGATAAATCAAAAGAATTAAGAACAGATAAAACTTATGCTTTTAATATACGTCTCTTAAAATTAATAAACTATACGTTTAGAATTACAATGTTGTTTTAGTTGCCAAGTATGAGATAATTCCCGGTACAGGACATATTTTTTATAAAACAATTTTATAGCGTTCACCTGCTCAGAGAAAGGCAGACTTCTTGATATCGTAATTAAGCATTTATCAAATACGGCGTAATATGTATACAAACTTATATCTGCAAGAGATGATGCAATTTAATGAAATAGAAATTTGAAACCTACCCGCTAGCGTCATAGTTTTGCACAGGAATTCCTGTAGTAGAATGAAATTTTTTGTAGTATTAGATTATACTTCTAATGCAAACTCTAATAATCGCTTTCGTAGATCAAGTTTTGCGGGACGAATGTTTTCCATAAAACGTATTGAAATGTTCCGGCTGTTCTCACTTAACCACAATGTTCAATAAAATCGGCAATTTGTTGATTTAAGCTACCTAGTTATCAAAATAAAGAATTAATTCGAATTCTTATGGCAGTTATGTACTTTCAATAGAGCATGCGATAGCAAGATTTTGTGCATGTTATCAAATGACGTGTTGATATGGGTTTTGGTTGGGTTTTGCCGGAGTTACGTCACTACCAACACTGGTGACAGTGTGTAAACCAATTTTTTGATAGTTACGCAGTAGTTACTTGGTAATATTTGAATTAAACCTGTTTTTTTCGAATTTTATGCACACCATATTCATTGGTCAAAACCTTCGCAACATCCATAACTCAGCTTTGGAAATTATATAAAGCATATTTACGTTCTAGTAAGTCTGGATCGATCCAGGCATGTTTACTTATGTAAAATTCTTTTGTGCATATTTTGTTCATTGCGAATTTGAAGGCGCCGGCTTCAAATTTAGTCAATAAAACATTGAAAACTTCCCAAAACTTCCGATATCACTCGCGAATGGAGCGCTGTAAGCATTTTTCGGAATTTGTTCTGTAAAGTAGTTTCGAAACGATGAAGTTGAATTTAAGAAGTGTAAGATTGTAGCTACTAATACCGCCACTTAACCCAAATTGTGAAGGGGGATGATGAAATTAGATTCCAATTATTAAAAAGGGTAAGTATTTAAAAAAAAAAGTTTTTCAAATATTTAAGAAATGGCAACGCTACACAGTGAAATTTGTACAAATTTGAATTTAAAAAAAAAAATTAATTTGCCATCAAATCTATTTCTATATCTAGAAAATCATGTAGCAGGGTTTAGAAATATTAAAGTGAGCTAGAATTCAACTGGCTCAAAACTGTCAAGGACAAAAATTTTTGCGGGTAAAATATCGGCTAATGTTTCACTAAAGCGGAACAATTTGGTCTTCTTTGCACATGAGAAAAAATGATTTAGGATGCAAAGAAGAGCTATATCAAATGTTCTTTGTGATCACATTATAACAATAAATAATTACACCACCTACTCCACATCAGCATGAACGAGAAGGAAAAATGAACCGAATAATAGCCCTGACAATCATACAATTCTCTTGAACGTATAATTTCCCTATCACAGAACCATCTTTTTCCTCCTATCAACAGTAATATGGACTTTAGAGCTGTCAGGTCATCAAATTCCGTACGTAGTGTATTAGAGCACGCTCTATAAAAAAGAAGTAAAAAAGTTATATTCGAAATGGACCGAATCTCGTATACTCACAACTTTGCTTTTCGCATTTTACTCTCCAAGTTCTTTTATTCGCTTCTGCTCTAGTCAATTTGGGCCATTTTTAATATTAATCTGCGGTCACAAACAAAGTCGATATCTTTATTTTTGCCATCAGGATAGTGCCAACACTAAACGCTAAACAGACACACAGACTGACAGACAAGGTTTGATCAATTCAAAATTTCACGCTAATCAAGAATATATATACATTATAGGACCTCTGAAACCTCCTTTCGGGCTGTGCACGCATTATGAAAAAAAAAAACAAAATGCTTAGCGGTGAGCATAAAGATTAAGTACAATTGTAATAGAATTCTTAATGTTCATGTATAAGTCGGATGTTTATATAAATTACCAATAAACTGCTGCTGCTGGTTTATCCTCTTTCAGCAATAAAAACGCTAAATGATGTCTCCGCAATGGAATCGTGGTTGCTTGACAAATAATTAAAATTGTGACATCGACTTATTGCAAAAATTCCTTATGATGAATGGGATGACGACATGAATGTTTATCTTACTTTACCTACACCTGCGCGTCCATATGAACCCGATGTCAAAACCAGCTGTTTCTCGTTGTATTTTCATTTTTCTTGATTTATTTTATAATCAGTGTGCGGCCTGCAACCTGGATATTTTAATGTAATATAATGTGTTAGGACGATTAAACAATAGAAGTGAAAAAACACAAACCTTTCTAGGGACTCTCAGAACATGCCTCGCAATATTTTAAAAAGCAGTTTATATGACGCTGGATTTAGTATTATTTTTCAAGTAAACATACTTTTTATTTTCTAAATAATAGTATAAAACTATTTGGATTTTTCGCTTCTGCAGATTCTCTGTCGTATAGTCACTTTTGGCATTAATGCATTCATTATTCGTCATGTAGGTCGCGAAGTTTTAGGCATAATGAACGTTCGCCTATTATTGTTGGAGAGTACTGTGTTATTTTTGTCGCGTGAAGCTGTAAGTAGAGCAGCGCTAAGTGCAACATCGCAACAAAGGGAAAAATGCACATGGTCACAACTTATCAATCAACAATGGATAACGTGAGTATCGAGATAATGTGATATGAGAATATATATACGTTTCCATCGCATCGTAGAGTTATCATTTGCATTTTTGTGTGCTTACCGTGCTGTTACGTGTGGCTTCATTGTCTTTCTTCAGTGGATATCGTATATTTGGACCAGTATCGATTTGCATGCTACGCTGTACTACTCTCTTGTGTTATCGAATTGTGCGCAGAACCTCCAGTTTTTGTTAGCCAAGTGTTTTGCTTCGTTAAACTGAAAATTGGTCTAAATACTTTGCATATATTTGTTCGTTCTGTTATTTTTCTAACGATTGCTTTAACAGATTCTACGGCAGCAATTTATGCCTTCGCCGTTGCTCAGTTAGCCAGCGCAGTGACTATTGTTCTTAGTCATTACGGTTTTTATGCTTTCTATATAAACAGCTTAAATCGATATAAAGAAGACAGAAATGCAAGCAGCAGTTGTTTTCTTAAATCAGATTTGAGAGATTGGAGAAAATATTTGTTTGAAAATATGGATGACTTTCCTTTAAAGAAGTTGTCGGACTTCCTTCCAGGTGTAATGAAAAACGAGGTATTAATATCGATGCATGTATGCGTAAAACTATGGTAAACAAAGCTTACATATCTGTTCATTTTCAGAGTAAATTTTTAAACTCCGAACTACAAATTCTTACTTTGAGTTTTCTTAAGCAGGCGGTCCTGAAGCAAATTCTTACGGAAGGTGAAAAATACGTTATGTCTATGAGTCCAGTTTTGAATTTTGAACAACAAGCAATGTACGACGTTGTTAACAATTTAGGAAGCCTAGCAGCCAGGTTTATCTTCCGTCCTATTGAAGACAGTAGTTATTTTTATTTTACACAGACAATATCCCGCGACGTTGCTTTGAGCGATCAAGACAAAGTAAATCTAGAAAATGTTAAATGCAAATTAAACATGATAAGCACGCTTTGAGATCATTTCAGACCAAAGTTCAGGAAGCAGGTATTGTTTTGGGGCATCTTTCGATGACAGTCATCTCTATCGGTTTGTTAGCTTTATGCTTTGGCCAAAGCTATTCACATACACTCTTATATTTGTATGGCGGTGCCGATTTTATAGCAGGCGGGCTTCCCGAGATACTTCTGAAGTGGCATTGCTTAGCGATTTGTTTTTTGGCTATCAATGGCATAACAGAAGGTTATATGTTTGCCACTAACACCAGCCAAGACATCGATAAATATAACTATTTATTGGCGGTATTTTCAATAAGTTTTCTTTTGTTATCCTACCTTCTTACGACAATATTTGGTCCTGTGGGATTCATATTTGCTAACTGTATTAATATGTTTTGCCGTATATGTTACAGGTAAGATTATACCCGTATCACGAACAAGAATGAACACGCACAATTTTTTTTTGTATCGTAATTTTCAGCGCCCGGTTTATATGGCTGCAATACAAACCACTTGGCATAAATCCTTTACGAGATTTTGTCCCTAGCAAAATGTTTTTATTCACTGTTTTCGGCGGAGGCTTTCTATGTAACTCTGCAATGGTAATTAAATTGAATTAATTTAAGATGTATAAAAATATTTTTGTTTTTTCCATTTAAGAAATATGGCTTTTCCATTACCGTTTTAGTTTAAAATTTCGATGACGTCACATTTAATGCTTGGCTTTGGATGCGTGTTTATTGTTTTAATGACATGGGCATACGAAAATAGGGAACTTTTAGAAGTTTGCTGGACATACCGTAAAAGGCTAAAATTTGAATAAATTTGTTTTTTTTTCTATTTTTATCCAATACATACGTTTTGACGAATGCCCGTACATTTTTGTTATATTTTAAGAAGTTCGATAGATATAAAGATATGCGATTTTGTTGTTGTGGTATACATCAGAATCGGGATCGGGAATTTCCACAGACTATGAAACGCAAATGCGAAACATAATGTGAATGTCTGGGTAGGCTCATTGACATCAATTTGTAAAAAAGCAACTAAACATAATCAACTGTTACTGTGACGGCTTTAATTGAGTCGTTGTCGATTAGTCAAAAGCGGGTTACTATGAATGCAGAATGACATATTATATAAATAGGAGAGTATATGGGGGACGGAGTGTATCATGCAATACGTTTCTTTTTTTTACTAACAAACATTGAAGAGCAAAAGTAGTTCATTTAAGATAGTATGTTAAAAACTGTGTTAAAGGCTTAAAGCAGCTTTTGTGTTTTTAAGGACCAGTTTCTAAAGTTGTTGTATCATCAACAAATTTCTGTATTTTTATATTTTTCGCTCAAAGTTTCAATTTGCACTCCTTAAGCTTCTTATTATGTCAAAAATATTGCCGTAACCAAAGCAACATTTGCGAACCTCTCAATTGTCAAACTGTTTACTGTTTATAACTTAATTTGCTTGTAATTCATAAAAAAAATGCGTTGAAGATATTAGGAAATCGGTTAGCCCAGGTAAAATAAAAAACGTACGCTTGTAAACAGTCAATTTTCGCCACAAGCTTGCATATGAACGATCGAAATTTGGGAATAAATCATCAACTGCTCTCTTATTTGTTTTGCCTTCAGTTTTATGCAATGCCATTATATTCGAGATCTCCCACTCCCATGCCCGCATTCTGTAGACATAAACAATGGATAACCAATAAATGAACGCACTAAACTGAAAAAGTTTTGAACATTTAATTTTGTTCGTATCACAAGTTACTCAAATTCTGATGTATTACTGTCGTAAATTTTTTAAAGTATCGCCTTTCGCTTTCGCATTACCGCCAGTCCAAATCCAGCAATGCACATGTAGTCAATTATACACACCTGCATAAAAACCAATGTAAGAGCTATAACTACTTTTCCCATTGAAGTAATGGAAAAAGCCTTAGATTACCCAAACAGTATTAGATTAGATAGAATTGACGATATCATTACAGGTAGATATTCCTCTAAACATTGGACTACATCTTAAATCTAAAATTTAATACAATTTTGTTATTAGATTATCAAAAATGAACGTGACAGTTTTATGAATTATGGTGTGAGTATGATTCTCTAAACAATAGCAAATAAGTTCACAAGTAATTGCGATTTATACAAAAAAATAAAATAATAAGAGAAAAATAAATGGGAAAAGAAGTACAAACGATATGGTGGGCCGCTGTACACCATTAAATGCTCTACAGTCACTTCGCTTTATACATTTATTGATGTAAGGACTTTTCCAAGTAAAGCATCATATGGATCGATAAAGTGGCACAATCCGTACTGTTTTCGATAGCGTTTGTGGTTTAGCCAAACCATATCGGTATCCCAAATTTAATGAAAATGTCTCCATAATTGTGAACAGAATAAGAATATTAGACGGGCAAAGAAGCTTAGATCGATTCAGAAAGTAAATCTGAATTGATCGGCTTAGTAAAAGATGGGCTGTCTTAAGTTCTTCTGGCTGTTGTATACATTCGTTAAAATTTAATATACCGTTGTGCCGCTGGTATTATAAGATATAACCGTAAGAACTAAATGGGAAAGTTACACTTGAATACAAGAATGACCTAAAAAACATCAAAGTTTCATCGTTTTCGTGCAAGCCCTTGCTTTATTGATATACAAGCAATTGCGAACACATAGATACAAAAACTGCCATATCTCTTATCTCTTTTCAATCACTTCATGATTGTTCTTCAATTAGTTCAAGTTGATATAGAAATATGGAAATTATTCTTGAAAAATTTCCTAAATGTTATTTATGCAATTCTTCTCACATCACAACTCGTAGTAATAGCAATTCATAAAATTCGATTGAACGATATATGAGGGGATCTCCTAGTTAATCGTCCAATTTGGCTTACGTTAACGTTTGTCTCGATTGACGTTTCGTCCAAGAGAGGAAGAACTGAAATCTTAAACTCACTTAAAGCAAAATTATTTAAAATTTTTTCACAAATTGAAATAATTTCATATAATTCATATAATTTCATATCTTTCTTTGTTAGGAAAACTTTGAATTATGGGTTTCAGTTTCGAATTTTAATATTTATCTTTTTATTTTATATAATATATCAATACATTAAGAGATGCGTTTACCTATAAAGAATGTAAAATTTTTTAAAATGATTTGTTCAATCCAAATTTTGTATCATATAAGTAAAGGCCAGCTTTCTAATTTTCACTAAACATCTTAAAGCGGATTTGTTCTTTATATCTTTTATTTGAATACAATTCAATATGAAAGTGCAGAAGATACGCTGGTTCACTCATTCGACTCAAAAGATCCAGGATATCAAAAGCTCACTGCCATGGTTTTCATCCGGTCGAAAACCTTACACATAAAATCTTTACATGTGTACACGCAAAAACACGTATATATACCGATTAACTCACCACCTCATTCAACCTATGCTTGACTTTTCGGTTTATGAAACATTCTTCATTTTATGCGGGCTTATGAAAACATGGGTTCCGTGTAGTCATCCAATCATTTCAATAAATATTAGGAATAAGTGAATCGTCGATTTTTATACAACAACGTGTCGCGTTAAAAAACGAGAAAGTAGAGAGATAAAAGAAAAGATATTAAGTTAGATAGAAAAATCGGTGGTTTTCATTAAGGCAGTTAGCTCCTTCACATGAGAGTAATCGTGAGCATAGAAAACATTAAATAAGTTGTTGTAGATACCAAAAAGGGAAAAGTTCTGTCTGATATTGTCCCAGCTTTTGCATTTGAAAACAAGATGATCAGCGAATTCTGATATCAGGCATAAGTTGCAAGTGTCACTGTCAAATGCTCGGGTCATTTTCAGATAAGGTTTGCCATAGGTATGGTTGGCCATAAGTCTATAGAGGACTTTGATCTCCCAAGAAGAGAAAAGAGAGTCCAGTAGAGGTTTAAACGACATGGATCGAAATACTTTGTAGAAAATAGGATCCGCTTTTCCCGTTGCGATGTTTATACATTACTTATTAAGTTCGCAGATGATGGTTTTTCGGATTGAACCATCAAGTTGTGCTTCGCGTGCATAAAGGTTAACTTTTTCGTTGATACAGAAACCGCAGTGATCAGGAATCCAGACAAGGTGGCTTTGCCTAATGAAGATGTTGTTCAGGATGCCATGAATGTCATAGACATATTGATTTCAAGGGTCCTTCTTTTTAATGAGGAGCAGGATAGATCCACTGTCAGAGAAAATGACAAACTTTGTCTTCCAATTCGACAGAGCATGATCGACTGCCTATATAATGGCCAATAATTCGATGAGGGTGGAGGGTAGAGTATCAAGCATTTTGATTTTGCAGATTGCGTTGAGGCAATATTTGACAACAGCAAAAGTTGGTAATTTGGCTTGGAAAGTTGTTTTTATATTCGCGATTTAAGTTTCCTGAAATCCATTGAACAGGTTGTTAAGAAGAGATTTGCGCGATATGAAATTATTGATATCTTGGATACTGTTATTACGAATACCAAATCTGATGGGCGAGTGATGGCTGTTGCCCAAAAATTTGCAATGCCCCAGTTGAAAGAGAAAATTGATAAGTTTGTGAAGGTGAGATTTAAGGTACTACCTGAAAAGAGGAGATTGGCGAAAAAAAGGAAGTTCGGCGAGCCGTCATTAAGGCAACGAAAACTTGTAGAACGCATTACATTAACAAAAGCCTTGCCTCTGTTCGACGTTACTGCGTCACCAAAGAGAGGATGGCATTAATGGCATTGAAATCGCCGGCGAAAAAAACATTCAGAAATCTATCGAGGAAACCAATCAGTTTGTAAATATCCTTTCGATGTATATCCGACGCGGAAAATAGACTGACACAATAACTGTATGTTTGAACGAAGATTTGAAGATCTAATAATAACTACGTCCGCAGACGATGCATATGGCATAAGTCTCCATGATATACCTTTTTTTACCACCGCCAATGCTATCATCTTTCCATTTGGTGGCAGGTGCGTAATTAAATAATTTTAAGTTTGAGACCGATTCATTAGAAAGGGAAATTTCGCTGAGAATATAGACATTGATCTTATTGGAGTTCACAAAAAAAAATCAAGAGAGGAAAAATTTCGCCTGAAATTTTGCATGTTGTATTGGGGGAAGGATGCCATGTTGGGGTGGAGGATAACATCGAGACGGAGCTCTAATAGCTTTGCTGTGGAACATCAAAAGACGAGGCGTAAGTATTTATTTTATCAAGGAACGAGTCTGTCTGCTTTGTCTCGTAAGCAGATTTAAAGGCATTGAGGATATTGGCTAGAAGGTATTCCACTAGTGTGGGGCGTTGGGTCGGGGGTATTAGATTTAATCTTGGTTATTTTGTTATAATTCCGTTGCGTAACAATCTTATTGACCTCTTCATGAATCTCTCCAATGTTCTCAGCGAAAGAAGCTAACGGGAGAGCTGGGAGGTTGCTGTCGCATGCATTTGAATCAATGAATTCATAATTATTCTGAGAGTATTTTCAAGAGAGAGTTTTCTATTGTCATTATCATATTGACTTGTTCTTCTTCCTTCTTTCTTGTAGGGCACGAGTATTGTGGTAAGAATAGACACACAGGAGACATTTCATGATTCATTCGTGCATTTCGGGGAGCTTTTACATTTAAGATAACGTGAGTTTTTAGCTTGCAGAACTTCACTATTTGACCAAGCTGAACACATTTAAACCATTGTCTCAAACCCGCTATAAAGAAGCTGACGTATAGAATGCATTGCCGAAAGACATGGTTTTTGGTTTTGGGCTTTAAAGCCGATTTTGACATTCGCGGTTGGTGCATAGGTTGTATCGTTCTCAGGCGGTTTGCGATAGAACGGATCGGAATCGATGAGGAAGCATTTTTCCCAAATTTTTCGGTGAAGGACTTAAGAATGCATGCTTCAAAACTTTTTTGGGCAAAGTCGTTATTTAGAATAAAATTGTTTGCATTGGATATCGAGTTAAAAATGTGCTTGGTCTTATCATTGCCAATCACTTCCATGATATTTAGACCAGTGAACTATTTTATTTGCACATGATTTCACGGCTTTGAGAGAGCGTTTCTCGCAGCTGTCTCGCTTGTTTGTTAAAAACCTTCAAGTATTAAGCATAATGAGCAGCCGTGCAACCATATTGTATTACAGGAAAATGTATGCAAAAACATAAGGTCTTAGAATTAAATAGAAACAAATTTGTCTGAATATAACAAACAAATTAAAAGAAATAACAATAAGGAAGTTAATATAAACGAAAACAAGCTTGTTTATTGATTAATGATGAAAAGGCTGATTAGATAAAAAATCTAAACAAACAAGGAAATAAGGAGTAAGACCATTTTTTTAAATATGTAATGTTGATGGACTTTTTTGAGTCAATTCGACATGGTTTGAGTCAATGTATGTGGATGATCGTGGGAAATTACAAGAAACTATGAGGATGGACTCGGGCAATTTTGATATGTTTTATGTATTTCCTAAAGATCAACGTAATAAGTATTCAATGCGTTCGCCAATTTCAGCTAAAGGTAGGGTTTTTTTTACACTCGTGTATTTTTATAAGAAGAATACATTTAAATTCATTCGAATGGATTGTGATTTTTTAGATATTCAGCGCATGACGATAGTTTGCAAAATCTCTCACACTTGAATAATTTTTTATAAAATTTGGTCTGACATTTCTTTATAGTATTATTAGGAAACTATGATGCAAATTATATTTTCACACATTTCAGGAATGCCGCATTCGGGCTTCGACTGTTTAGTAACAAATAGGACACTATACGAACATTATACAGAAGTCAAATGTTGAATTCGAGAAATTATTATGTTAATCTCTGCCTAAAATTTTATGACACCATCGAAAGATCAATTTTTATATTAATTACTCCATAATTTGCAAAATTACCATTTATTATTCTCCAATAAAACAATTTGATGAATATATTTCAACCTTAAAATAAATGGTCTTTATTGCTTCTTTTTCATTTCTTAGAAACAATGCATGTTATAAACCGATGTTCGAAATCACAGAATATAGAAAAAATGTACATTGGTGCAAGGTGAACATAAATTAGATAAATAACTTTAAAATTTAAAAGAAGCGATTATCCTCTCTGCTTGTAGTTTTCTTTTTTTTTTTGTGTTATTTTTACGTGTATATGCAAAACGATACAATTTTCCAACTCCCATAAGGTTTTTTACAAAACTCAACAAAAATGAGAGCCCTAACACGAAAATAGGATAATATCTGTGAATTTTTTTGACTCTGTTTTTCCTCGTAATCTGGCTCCTTTTAACGTTCGAGTTTTAAAGAACATCATTATAAAGCCTGCAAGGTTGCAAATTTTTTTTTTTGATGACTTGTATTTGCACGAAAAGATGTATTTATATAAAAAATTGAAATTATATTTATATGAAAATTACTTCTGTTTAGAATTATAAGAAAAGTGTGGGTAGTGCGTCCGCCTTCCGACCGATCTATCAGTAGCGACGTTTCATATAGTGCCTGATGCTTCCACTTTTAAGTCGAACGTACATAAGTACTAATTCTTTCTTCCGTTTCTCTCTACGTAAAATGCCCATTGTGTCATCTTCTCCATGAGTGGCTGGAAAGAACCAAGAAACTGCTAAAAATTTAAGTGGTTGATGACTCCTTCATGCGAAAACGTTAAAGCATCGTTATTATTGTTTTTAAATATAATTGTTTGTAAGCAATAATTGCGAACCTTCTAATAGAGGATAATACAGAGACGGACGAAGTAACAGGGTCTAAAGATGCTACGATGATTAAAAATATATATATTATGTAAATGGTCATTGCTAGATGTAAAAGGCAAGGTGAAGTATAAATATAAAAAGTTTCCAAATTGCTAAAAACTGCTAGTAATGTGGACATATTTCGCATAACTGCAAAATGCAGTTCGGCAGAGTAAAATCTTCTAGTCGAAGAAACTATAGCATTTTACCCAGGAAAATATTCGAGAAAATCTGGAGCTCTGCAGCCTCTCGTTATATTCGGTCGATTAGAGGAGCCACTTCGAGGTCTCCCACTACAAATCATGGGCCAAAGGAGACCATGGGTAGGGCAGGGTATACAATGTCCCGCGGCTTTTGATATGCTTGTTCGGTAAGTAGGTTTTGCTCGTTTATTCCCTTAAGAGTATAGCACGTGTATTTTTTTTAAACGTAACCGTCTATGGAGAGTCCGTGATCCAGAAATTGAAACCTCGCCCATATCTCTCCAAGTAGAAAGCAAATAGCTTCTCAACTCTCTATTACCACCGAATATCTCATCGATTCTGAAAAATTGGAAAGTGAGGATTCTTTCATTGATTTTGGGATTGATTTAGAGATTTATTTGACCAAAGACTGTGTTTTAATCTACACGTTGAGTTCTCCATTAATAAAACTAGATCAGCGTTTATGGAAAGGTGGACCGCAGAGCTTGGCTACCCGCACGCAACAAAAGGGCTTGGTAAGACCAACGTGTCACGTTTGTGTGGCCTCCTTTCAATAGCTGTTATATATAGATTCAACAAAATGACTTCAAAAGTAATTCTTGCTCAGCAATTTGAGATAAGACCAGGTAGTATGGTAAACAACACCTTCGACTCTCCGACCTTATTAGAAGAGATTAATTTTAACGTTCTTGCAAAAATTTTATTTTCATAAAGCTTAACCAACATAGATGTAATTGAAGCTTCAGAGACGCTATAAGCTATATATATTCTTGATCAGCGTGAAATTCTAAGTTGATTTAGCCAAGTATGTCCGTCTAGTTGTTTGTGTGGTGCGTGTTGTTGGCACTCTCCTGGTCGCAAAAATGAAGATATCGATTTCAAAATTGGTAGAAATATTGTAAGTTTTTGCACACAGATTGGTATTAGAAATGGGTCAAATTGATCAGAACAGAAACGCGCAACGAAGCTTAAACTGAACGCGGCTCGGTTTTTTTAACAAAAATTTTTCGATACTTGCTCGTTACTCGGAAGTTATTAAAGTTATAAGTCTGAAATTTTCCAAATTTATTTTGCGAAGCACTCTACCATTTACGTGGAAAAATGGAAACAATCGGCCATGCAAGTAATTAAATTTTATAATTATAGGTTAATTTTAAAATGGATATAATGGACACGGGGATTAATTTTTTCTTAATAATATCAGCGATACAGATATCAAATAAAAGAAAAGAAAATGGAGAGTAGAATGTGAAAAATCTAGTGATGGGTATGCGACATTCGCCCCCGCCGAATATAAATTTCTTACTTGTTATAGCTGAATACTATGTATAAATAAATAAATAATTAAATAAATATACATGACCATACTCATAAAGAACGTATGGTGTTTTAAAATCGCTTGGAAATTAAAACTTAATTTTGTATTACATAAATAAATGCGCACTTCTCAATTTTCACAAAATATTAATCCAAAATTATTCCTTGTAGCTTCTATTTCAATACAATTCAATCAGAAAGTGCAGATGTGCCACTTTTAATTTCTTCACTTATTCGCCTCAATTGGGAGACTTCTAGCGAAACGTCGACATGGTCATCAAAATAAGCGACGGGAACTGGAGGAATTAAATTCATTACTTCCGCACTGCACTTTATGACGCACTCAAATGGGTTAGGCGTACTGGCGATAAAATTAAGATATTCGGCAAGGCGATGAGTTTTTGTTATTTGTTGATCCATTGCGCTTTTTCAATAATAGTGACAGTATGCGATTATGTATACAAAAACTGATGATACAGGATTGATTACAAGCTTTGGCGGATTAAGAGTACTAATTAGACAATTGGAGCAAAAAGTACAAAAAAAGAATTATTTTACTTACTTTTCACAAAATAAAATTGTTTGTTTTTATTCAGCAGTTTGTAAGTAAACAACTTTTTTTCACACATTTTTTTCTCAATTTCGAGCTTTTTTTTTCTTATAAATACAAGTCTTTTTTTTTTTTTTTTTTTTTGTTTGTATTTGGTATGGATTGGACCTTTTAACTTAAATTTAGATCCATAATCCAGTAACTATATAGAAATCCATTGCTGATATTCATAATTTCACGTGATGATGAAATAATGATGCTTTTTTACTAAATTTTTTGATTTTTTTGCTTTCTAGGTTATGTTTGACTCTTTTCTTTATTTCTTTATTTCAATTGAGTAACACGCTGTAGTTGGTTGTGTACACCCCAACGACAGCATGAAGACTGATAAATACAAGTCTAAACGATCAACACTGACTCCAAAAACTAATGCTAACGCAGAACATGAGCTATTCAGCTTACGCTCGGTTTAACAAAGAAACCGCATCCAACTTCAGAACAGTTTGGATGCAATTTTTACTCGCACTTTTTTCATTCGTCAAATTGATTCATTTAAAACGTTTAATTTTGTTTTCTCCAGGTATCTCAACTGCAATTGCTTGCCATATGATACCTGTATCCACTATGTATAATATACGTAGAGACGGCGTTGGCACCCAATTAAAAACTAACACCAAATGAAACGCCAAATAGAGCCAATGGAATAATCAGTAGCACATCAAAACGAGCACGTCGTGACGTCAACATTCCTACAACAAATATTGACTTATCTGGATTAAATTATGATCCCAATAATCAAAATCGATTTGCTATGTTGGCGAGAATAGAAAGTGAGTATATTCCACCAGGCAACCATCCACCAAAGCATAAACCATATTTCAATCCCAACGCGTTACCGGAGACTTTTAAGTTATAACGCTCGCGAATCCTCTTACACACCGTTAACGCAAAAGGCATTGTAGAACAATTTTAGGCCAAAACACCAACATTCAAAGTTAAAAAGGTGTACAAAAATAAACTTTATTTCACAGACCGCGTGGCCTATTCAACAACCTTATAGACATCACATAAGTAAGCTGTGCAGGCTTACTCTTTTATTTCAAAAGAACGAGAAAGAAACAAGTTTCCCTTTTACTAAAAGGACTATACCATGATATAGAACCAGAAAAAGTAAATAAGGCCTTCGACGAAAGTGCTCCAAATGCGATAGCGAAAATTGGGAAATTTACTACATGTTTCTTCATAAAAAACATTTTTGACATTGGACTTTTGCCAGCGACGGTTCAACCAGGTAAATCAGTTAATGATGTCTCCTAGATGAAACACTTAGTGAGCCATACAATTATTAACTGGGAAAAGCTTAAAAAAATCGTAGAAATTCCAGGTGCCAATGCCGTATCTGTTTCCAAAAACCTAATATAAACGTGTGTAGTATGATCTAAAGCATCTAAACTAAGGGGTTGCAGAACTAGTTTTTTACTGTCGATACTTTACGCGTCTTATTTTCCATCGATGTCGAAGGTATAAATTATGTTACCAAAGTATCATTCGCTCAGAATGGCTTGCGCAGAACAGCATCGAGATACTCCGTGGCTAATAGTTTTTTAAGCGAAGAAATTGGCCTTTCATCCGTCGGTTTCAATGTGAGCGTAGAAATTCTGTTAGAGTTGACATTCGGAATTTTTATTGAAATATGAAGCAAGAATGTTAGGAGACGAGCCCTTTATTATTATTTATTTAGTGGCAATTGGTGATATTTTCATTGTTGTCGTTGCTGCTGTTTTTCTGCTTCTACTTTCTTGGCGCGTTTATTTGCATGTATGTTTGGAATCAAATGGAAGTATGACAAATGTTGTGTCTTACCATCTGTATGTGACCGAGATAAGTGAAAATGAGGCACTTTATCCGTCTTGTGCACTTTCGGACCTAATATTTCCGATCCAAGCGGGCTCTATCTCGGGCTTCCAAGAATGGGTTAGACAATATCGGTGAGTGCGATTAGCTTTGTGAGCACATATTTTCTTGGAGATCAAAAGCCTACCCTCGGGACTTTAGCTTTACACGTGTGTTCGTTTGTGTACAAGTCTTCTTAAAAACTTTTCTGTTGAGATTTTATTTATAAAAATTTTTTACACCACTTGAATTTAATACCTAGTGGTGTACACTTATTTCCTCGCCATTAATTTGCAATTCTTTCACCGAATTTTCGCTATATTTTTGTTTTTCGCTCTTATTTATGCAAATTTATAGAATTTCTTTCTTGCATGTGATAAGACATCTACCCTCGAACAGTTTGAGTGTAATAGCTTGAAACAAAATTCATAGTTTGCTGACAAAGTATTAAAGTGGTATTCTTTTTGATCAAATTAGACAACAAACATGAACGATTTAACTAAATTATTGCAAAAATTTGGCGGTTATATCATTATAATTAAGCATCACATCATAATTGCATCATGCATTAAAACATTGTCAACAATCTTGCATTTAAAACCGTTTCTGTCCATTGAATTAAATTCTTCTTTTAATCGATCACCGATTTTTAATTTGTAAACTTTCAAATGCAGCCACCGGAGCACAAGTAATCAACGTATATAATTTGAGCTCGAGTGTAGAGTCAAGCTAAACGTACGCGAACAGCCAGATCTATTAAGAAATAATATAACTGTTAACTTTGTCAATTTAAAAAATACACTAAAATCTAGTTTACTTATTACAATTAATTGATAAATGTTTTCCACTTGATATAAATTTGATATTTTTTCCATCTTACAAAATTATATTAATTATATGGGAAGAGTAGGCGAATAATCAATTTTCTGATATTTATTTTTCCATTTTTTTCCAACTTACTTGCTAAATATTCGTTCACTACTTCATTACATTACGTACTTATCAGAGAAGAGCACCGGGTGTTATTTTTCGAATGTTTATAGCCATAATTAAATAGAAACAAGAATTTTTCTTTTTTCTGCTCTTTCATCTACACATAAATGATAGCAACGAAATTGACACAAAAGTCTTACGCGATCAAGAACAAAACGTTTATCAGATACCGGCTTGGTCACGAACGAAAGTTAGCTTTCAGATACGTGATTACCCTGCTACTTAAGAGTAGTCGATTTCATATCACTCGAATATTTTAGTGTTGAGAGAAGCGAAAGGATAGAAACTTTATAAATCAGCTTGGATTTTCTTTTTATTTCGAAAGCCAAATTTTGAATGTCCGGCTACTTAAATTAATAAACGAACAATCTTAAAGCAATACTTGGCTGTCATTAAGAAATTTTTTTGTAAGGTTATAGTTTTCAACTCATATCTTTTGTAGAATATGAAAAAGGTGGCACGCTTGCGTATACCTATGGGCGAAGAATTGGCAAGTGGATGTCATTCAAATAGTTCCAATATTGCTTCTGGTGAATCGAGTGTGCGCACCACAGGGCGCATTAAGGTTTGTAGTTTAAAGATTATGTATTTCTTTGCGATAATTACTTTGATTTTCAGAAACCTAAGGCAGTGTTTGATCCCTCAGATAATTATTTACCCCGTGCACAACGGCAGCCTATTGTCACCAGCCTAAATAATAGTCAGCAAGGTTCATCTCTTCATTCCAATCAACAGCAAACTGAACGTCGCCCCGTATATTCGCGCGCTTCCGTTGCTTGCGACGATATCGTAGTTTCTCCAGCTGCCTGCATTGTATGTCAAAAAAGGGAAGCTAAACGCAGTTCATATGCAAATAAGAACAAGCTTATTGCATGTATCTTATGCGAGAAAAAAAGTATATATTATATTTTCTAAATTAGTTGAAAACTATCATTTTCTTTAATGTTTTTCTTGGCCTTCCAGTTCATAGATTATGTTTGAAAATTGACTACGACGATTTTGAAGTATTGCGTCAAAATTTTAAGTGTGAAAATTGCCGTGTTTGTGAGTTGTGTCACGCTATTTCCGATGTAGACGCAGATGTTGACGTAAGTGTTTTTTAGGATATTTCGCAGTCAAACTTTACATTAGGTATTTACTTTCAGAAAGATTTAATCACTTGTTCTAAGTGCTTCAAGTCGTACCATCCTAATTGCCATATACCGAATGTTTTACAATTTCAACAAAATGAGCGAAATTGGAAGTGTAACAAATGCAGCGTGCCTGGAATTATTAATGGTAACACTTTACCAGTGAAAACTATACGGGAAATAATTGGGGACGAATCTGCGTCACCTTGGACCGGTAGTGCCAAAAGTGATGATAAGGGATCATCTCAAAACGTTAATATAACTGCTACAGCAGTTGAGACAAAAACATTAGTGAAACGATCTCTAACGGAGACAAAGCCTGACGTACAAAAAGACGTTGACTGTGCTGACGCTGAGGAGGAAAAGCGACTCAAGAAATCGGACAACAACGTACAAAATATCCCATCCTCCAGTTCCAATAGTTTCGAAGCTCCAATAATATCTAGCCCAGACGAAGACATCGATGTACCAGATGTCAAGGACTGGTCAGTAGATCAGGTCACGCAATATTTCTCCCAATATTTCCCGAACGAGGCCCACGTCTTTAAGGAACAAGAAATAGACGGAACGTCTTTGCTTTTGCTAAAACGTAGCGACGTAATAAAAAAACTGACTATAAAATTGGGACCGTCGTTACGCATTTACAGTTTAATCCTCAAAATACAGAGCCAATTAAACGATCCTACTTTGGGTTGGAATTGCCCCGTTTAAACGTATATCACTTTGGATTTC
Source organism: Glossina fuscipes (assembly GCF_014805625.2). Lineage (NCBI taxonomy): Eukaryota > Metazoa > Arthropoda > Insecta > Diptera > Glossinidae > Glossina > Glossina fuscipes. The sequence goes on along the minus strand of NW_023998431.1, from coordinate 6,255,115 downwards.
ACATGTAAATACACGAATTACATTGGCAATTTCCCAAAAAATGTGAAGTACGTTAATATATATTTTTAAAAGGGATCACTATATTTTTTTTTAAAAATCAAATACTTTTAGTTAGTTTATCGGTCAGTTAATATTTCGGTTTATTTGTAAAATAAAATTTTACTTATTGTAGATTCGTACAAATATATGAAAGATTTCATTTATAATGAATGAATACTGCCTAATTACTGATCTTAAAGCGTTCTGCAGCGCCATGTTTCTATATATACCCCACAACTCAATTTTTCTTTATTTAGTTTGTTACATTCGTAAAGCATTAGCTAATAGTGGTACCACATTTGCTATGCTACTTTAGTTATGCAGTTAGCAAGAAAGCTACACATTTGTAATTGGCAGTGCATCAATAATTTGCAAAATATGTGTATAAACCTTTAAATTTGAGGCGAATGTTATTTAGTAGCGCCACTTGAAAACTGATTAAAAAATTTATTTTAACAATTGGAATACGTCTTTCTTAACTTGTGGATAGTGAAGATTCGCTCCAAAGCGAATACAACTCTCTTGCTCATTTACGAATATGCAGATATTTGAATGTTTTCAGTACCGACAATTTACGGTAAAAGTTTTTCATCGTCTGACTGACATTGCGTGAAATTAGCCTGTTTTTGGGTAGTAGATGTATTTTTGGAATTGTAACCGTACATAAAAATTGAAGTGATTACTAAAGCAGCGCCTACAGTAAATTTCAACGTCAAATGAAAATGAAATATGTACATGGAGGCAATGCATGATATTATAATGGCCAGTGAGGTTGCAAATCCTTTAAGAATGTTATCTGCATATTTTACAACGACAGCTACAATTAGCCCACCACCCGCTTGAAGTAGTATTAAGTACCAAATAAATATATTGTAGCCATGGAAGAACCCATTCGCGAATATTTTGCCGCCATCATTAACGAAGCAAGTCACGATTCCAAAAGGTATGCTTAATAAACTCAGTTGTACGTTACGCATCCATACCGAGATTTCGTCTCCTTTCAATATCTTCTCGAAGTAAATACCGGCGAAACCGGATAGAAAGCATGCTCCCAAAGCGGCCCATAAGCCAAACATACGATTCTGTTCAGGCTGACCAATATCTTCAGTAGAATTGTCCGTTACCGTTTGAGCTAATTGAACCAAAACTATACCAATTACTAGAATCATTAAAGCACTCCATTGCGTGCATAATAATTTTTTTCGTAGAATAATCACTGCAAACATGGCTGTTGTTAAAATTTTTAATTGATAGGTAACCTGATACGTCGCTGCATCTAAATGGGACGCCGAAACATATAGTAAGTTATTTTGTACTATGTATACTAGTGAAGGTACACAAACTTTCAAAGTGTCTATCGGATTGGCAATAATTGTTTTATGTAGCGTTCGAAAAAACCGCTGCAAGTCTTTACCCTCCTCGTTAAACACCAATACGAAGCAGGTGATTAACTTAACGACTTCGGACATGAGAACAGCTAAAAAGAGTTCAAAATAAAACATGTGTTCACACATAAGCACTTATAGTATCCAAACTTACCCGTTGAACTAACAAATATATCGCCCGGCCTTGTACGAGCATAGCGCATTGACAAACCCAAAACAGCATTTTGTACGGTTAAGATAATCAAACTAATGTATTTTTTGTTCACTGTTGTTTGATATATAAATTGTGGCTATTAACTGAAGCAATGTGCTCAACGGGGTTTTTTATGTATAAAATAAACACTCACTGTGTATATTCATGTTGAAACACATACAGGTTGCAAAGGAACATAAAAATTCTGGCTTCAATTTCCACGTAAACAAATTAAAGTTTAAATCATCACAGAATCCTTCATGTTGCCATCGTTATGGTTATCTTCTAATTGGGGGTATCGCTACCTTAAATGCAATGTACGCTCTACGTAATTGTCATAAATTGTCATAAATTACGATAGCTGTTCGCATACATCTTTTACTATATGATAAAATATTTCTTCGAATCAAACAAGGGGACTGACACAATGGGGCGTTACTCCCATTTTCGGGTTGGAATTTCAACTTTGCCGAATTTTTACAAAGCTCTATGGGAATTCACAAACCATATTGTATGTACACTGTAAAGTATTTTACATTATCGTCATATAATGCGAACTGGCAGGATTTTCATGTAAAGATATATGCTGTAGGAGTGTTCATAGAACTTTCATAAGCTGCTCGACTGGTTCCGTCGGGACACTTAGTCTTACAATGCCAAGATTTACTCTGCTAGGAATATCCCCATCTAAATAAAAGAACCCAATTTGACCTTCTTTTAATGCTTCCAAAATGTCATGGCAATCTTTTATTCAAAATTTGGTGCTTATATATCACTTTTCTATTGCCAAAAAAATTAATAATATTTATAAAAATGCTTATTTTAGAAAGATTTTACCGTAAACCTAACTTATTGATAAAGGGCGTTTATTGCAATTTAATGGTTGCATATTTGTTTGTTGATAAAAGCCTTTCCTGAGCGTGCCATTTGGTCCTGTTTTTAAATTCTTCTCCTTTTGTATATTATTGGTTCTTTATAAATGCACGCTACGTTGTGCATGTACAATATACACAAATAAAACAAAAAGAAAACAACATGTAGGAAGAAATACAGTTTATTTTAAATTTACAAATTGTTTATCTAATATATGTTTATCTTAAAGTAATGTAAATTTTTTTAAATTATGTGGTTTACAACTTTGTTTTATGCCATGAAATAGAAATGAAAAACAACCATTAAAGACTATTTATTTTAAGATTGAAATGTATTCATCGAATTGTTTTATTAGGGGGTAATAAATAATAATTTCAAATTATGGATGAATTTCTTTTCTATTTCTTGTAATATTTCTGATACAAAAACAGAAATGACGCTCTGTGCAAGGTTTAAGTAAAAGTCGCTACCCGCCAATCATTGATGCCCTCCAGACCACAACAAGTCCTAAAAAGGAATAGACGGATCGCAAGAGGCATGTAGGTTATGCCATCACCAGCACGAACTTTTCTTAAAATATACTTAAAAACCGCTTTTCACACGCGAAACTTTTGCAAAAGTCTACATGTAACGATGTATATATTTTAATTTACATTGCGAACAAATATGTGAACATATTTTCCGGTAAAGGCGTAGGATTTGAAGCGTTACGTAAAGTCCCTTCATGTCTTATAAGATTTCTTATTCACCAATCTAAATGTTCCTTTAGTACCACAAAACATTACATGAGCAAAAAAACCTCGTCGCCCGTTATATACATGAAAATCCTCACAACAAACCGGTCAAAATGTCATCCAACATCAAATTAATTAATTCTGATAAATAAAAGATTTGGAACATCTGTCAAAAGAACCAATATCTTCCCAGAAGCAGGCGTATCTTCGGATCATATTCTTCTAGTGAGTACAGTTAAATTGAAACTAGAATCAACTAAAAATTCCACCCCCTCGAGACAAATCAATGTCTTAATCTAAGGAATATAAAGCCAAAAACAATTTAGTATCTGAATAAGCGATACGTTCAAGCAATTACATTGAAGATATACACATAGCGGATCAAGAAGTACAATTAAGATCCTGAGAAATGTAGCTGAAAATAAAATTGGTTTTAAACAGAATAAACAAAAGAATCAATGAATAACTGAGGATATACTGGAACTTATGATTGAGAGAAGAAAATACCGCAATGCTAACGAGAATGAATACAAACGAGTAACTTACGGTTGATTTGACAGATTTGAGAGAGTTTTTTTCGCATCTTTTGCGCATACGTGTAGCAAAAAAGGTCGAAAATCAAATCTACTTAATGCCACACATAATAGACGCTTCAATTTCTGGACAATACCGATTTTCAAACGATAGGTCTCAAAACTTCATGACATTCTATAAGCTGTTTTATAAGTTATAGCTGTTTTAGTGACGCTACTTTTGTAATTTTCAAAACATTGGAAATGTTTGAAATTTGTGGGTTCATTAAGCATTGTTTTATAATGAGAAAAATACGCCGACAATCAGTGTTGACTTAAAAAATGTTATCGCTACTCTTATCTGTCGGAAAAATAAATTTGCTAATTGCCCCAAATTCGTAATTGTGCCGAAAAATTATTGATTATATGCAGAAACGAATAATCTGAAATAAAGTCGATTCATTCTCTTCTGGATTTCAAAAACCAAGACGGCGGAGACATCGGTGAGGATGTGCTTTACCATTTCATCGGTGTATTTCTATTTGCGTTTTCAAAGCTTTCTTGATGACGTAAGGTTGTATAAGATTTTTTTAGATCAGAGCACATACAACTTCGTAATTTTACCCGCATATATGTCATGTACACATATAAATCTATTCACACAAAAAAAAGTGAAGACTAAGCAGTGAATGTCATTTGTTTTTCTTCTATTGTCGATATCAACATACGTTGAAAATTTGTAAGATTTATATTCGTCAAATGCTTCAATAAATTCAATGAAAATTGTCTAAAGATATATGAAGAAATTTCTCTTAATTAAAAACAAGCACAGCACTACAGTGAGCCTTGGCCCACATTTAATACCGTATACCACTTTGCTCAATACGGTTATTGATATAATGATTTTTCAAAGATAGAGGTTATATGGGAACGGGTCGTAAAAGTGATCCGATCCGAAATATTTTCAATAGCTTTCATTCAAAATTGTCGAGCTTAGATCGATTTAGTGTTTGACTTTACGTCTGTTAATCGCTATCGCTGGTCTATTTTGCACCAATACATTGTTGAATTTGTTCAATTGATGTCGGTAGACATTTGTAGTAAGAGCTTCATTCGGTTTTAGTAGCTCGTAATGCACTACGCCTCGGTGATCCCACCATACGTACCGTGCAACTTTGTGGCCATGAATACTCCGTTTCGATGTCTTGTTTCTTGACTTGTTTCTTTTCTCTAAAAGAAATAAGCGGTATATTTGACTCACCGGTCTTATCAGAAGAGATTCACCTCAATGTTCCTAACCACTCTTGTTGAATTTCATTCCAACCTACTCTCCTTAATAGGTGTCTCTTGCCTACGCCGTATCTAAATTAACTTCTAATTATTAAAGCTTCGTATAATTCATAAATTAAACTAAATGTGTTTACTATCAACGCTTGCCTAGCTTTTGCTAGGTCGGCGCATGGGTTCAGTGCGTCACTCTTAGCCCGGATGTATACTGATTACCCGTGTACCTCTACGCTAGATTTGTATACACTTCTTTTTTTTTTCTTTGTCTGCTTATGCAGGGATTCTGATCCTTTTGTTAGTACCTAATAAAAATGTGTCCTAATTTTAGCCTAAGATTTGTTATATTAAGATTAATATCATTACACGTATGATTTGCTTGGCTGTTATGTTATTATGGCTGAATTGCATGCATAAATAAATAACCAATTTATGGAAAGAAAATCAGTCTCGTTCTAATCCGCATAGATCTTATGATGATTTATTTGGAAAGTTTCTTCTTTATGCACTAATTATTTTAATTTTTAAGATCTGTATGGTAAAATTTTCAATTTAACTTAATACCTAAAGCGCTAAATACAAGCTCCATTTTTGGCATCATGCCCGAACTGTCAAAATATAATTAATTGTGTCTGTTTATAATATGCAGTTGAACATATAGCTTGGTTTGTACATTCTACCGAAGCGAATTTTTGACAAACTTTTCAAAGTTCTGCTGGCTTCGCCACTGACAATCAAAAACCGGGAAGTATTTAAGGGAACGAAACAAATTCATTTAGCTAATATTTTAGATTTTAAATTGGTTTTTTGCATTTTAATTAAGATTGAATCGTTACCTATTTTTATAAGAAAAAAAAAATGTTTTTTACTTTAAAAAAACTATTTTTACGGCAATCTTCCCTTCATTAACTTTGCCCTTTATTAATGTTTATAAGCATTCCTGAGATTGCCCCGCCTAACTAAATTATCACGTAAAGTTTTCCATCGTCCTTAGCAATGTTTAATTAAAATAAGCATGTAATTTAACTAAACTTTCTTAACAAACGCGCTTGGTACATCAAAGACTTCCGAAATATTGTTCCGAATTTTTCGCTTGTAATTTATAGCATGTAAGCAACACAAGCAAGACACGTTGAACGTTAATTAATAAGTTGCTCATTATATATTGTCATGAACAATTATTTAATTGCTATCCAAAGTTCACTTTCAGTTGAAGTAGATATTAGATCCGACTTTTCTTCTTAAAAATCAGAGTTGAGTACCCTTCTCCTAGCCGAGTTCACTCGTTATTAGCGTTTCAAATAGGCAACAATTACCATATTTTCTTACATGGCTCTTAAATCCTCTTTCCCCCTTTCTCATTTCCTTTTATCATTGGCATTTATTCATTGCGGTAAATTCCTAAAATTGTCTCACTAATTTTCATAATCCCATTTTATAATAGTCTCGAAAACCATCATATGTTTCTATTAATGAATTAATGAATCCACGACTTTAAAATTACCACTTAAAATAATCCAATGTAATAATTAAATTTCGGGAAATAACTTTTAAACTCGAATAAACCCTCTTTGTTTCTTCTTCTAGCATTTGATCGTTTTGTAATATATTGTGTGCGGTTTTTGTTAATTTGCTAATACAAAAAATCATATGGCATGCCTGTCAAAAAGTTGAATTGAGTTATGCGCTGAACGCAATCAGCGCGTTTGCACTGTGGCTTATGCAAAAGGCTTTTGTTTATTTTTAAACTTTTTTTTTTTTACAATACAATGTACATGTTCAAATCCAAATAAACATATACGATCAAACAACATTCCAACATTTAAGTATAGAAACAAAATGCAAACGCAGTCCTTGTATTCTGAGCTGGATGCATAAAACTTGATTGTACGTGTAGTTGAATCTATAGCTAGCATCATTAAGGCAACACAAGTTTTTAAGAAAATTTGGAACTTTTTCTTTTAATCATTCATTTTAATTAAAGACTTATTTTAAAGAAAAGTTTCTCATATAATTTATTTGCTGCTATATTGTGAGCTTCAAAAGTTTTCCCTTACTTAATTCTAATCAAAGACGACACGACGAAAAGATGCCTATAATCTCTTATAGATTAACAATTTATACAATGTCAGCGTTTTTCCAATCATACAGCAAGCGTTTTTACTTTATTTGAAAAAATTAAAGAGAAGCATGTAAGAAAATTATGTTCGGTCGTGACCAAGTCTTTTACGCCTAGCTTAGTCTTTTTCATAAAAAAGACTAAAAAAAAACGAAAAGAACTACGATTTTTCGTATGCTATGGCCGCGGTTGATTTTTTTTCATTTTCAGAATAAAAGTGGAAATTTATATGGTGTACGTGTTGTACTATATTAGTAACAAGCAAAAAATGCGGGGAGCAAAGATGTTCACAGGCTTTGTTGCATAAGTGTGTGATCATTGTAGGCGTCATTTCTAAATTGCTTTCTAAATTTGTCTGCGATATCTTCATTTTTGCGAACACGAGAATGTTTACCACGTATACCACACGGTTTAGCAGGCCGACATATGGACAAGCAAAAAGACGGTACAGGTACTACAGCATCGCCCGCAGAATATACGTTTACATTTTCGTAGATTTATGTGCTGTACTTTATGAGTAATGAGCGGAAAACCAATTCTTTATTTCTTTCAAACAACAAATATGTACTTAGCTTGCGCAGTACTTCAACCGATTTAGCACATTTTCAATACAAACCTGCGTGTAAGAACTTTCAATGTTTTTGCCAAATTTTAAGTTGATAGGTTCATTTTTGCAGCCAGAAGAACATATATAAAAGACGATAGATAGACGTAGCGACAAGCGACCAGATAGACGGATATGTTTAAATCGATTAAAAATTCGATGCCGGTCAAGAATACATATACTCTGTGGGGTCCCTGAAGTTTCCTTCTACCTCTCACGATAGCATATTATTTTTTTAACTTTGAACGCTATTCTTAAGGCAACCATAGCTTCTCTTTTTTTGTTGAATGTTACGAAACAAGTGATTAATTTAGTTTACTGACAACTGGTATATACATATATATATATAAATATATACATATATATATATATAAAAGAAATTCTCAATTAAAATACATATGTAGCCCTTCTAATTATCTATCTATGTAGTACGATTATACCACCGGTCAGTGAGAGTTACACATTATCAGTACGACCACGAATGGCTTTTTTTCAGAGTTTCTAATCGAAGTCCCTCTTCTTTTTTACCATTTTTTTTTTTTGTTTTGCTTTTTAAATGTTATCAGATAAAACTTATATATTTGGAATGTTAGTAAAATACAATTATAAAAGTGTTTTTTAATGTGTAATGTGTAACTTTTGTAAAATTAAACCAATTTTTCGTTGTTTGCGATAATATTGGTAGAACCTTTAAAGCTATAAAAGGTAGCAATGTCATGTGAAACGTTTAGTTTCACTATTTTAATACCGCTTGTTACTTTGTATTTTCGATCTTTTAACGGCAAAATGTTCCTACGTAGTCAATCGGTTGTGCGGTTGGTTAACGTATTGGTAGTTATTGCGGGCTCTGCCTTATCAGATCAAATACCCGCATCTCCGTTTAGTAATGAGTTGGGCTACCAATATTTCGCAAGTTCTTCGAAATTTCCATCTGAAATATTAAGTAATATAACCTCGAATACAAACCACGATGATGCGCAATGTGCCATTGATATAAGAAGAATTTTGAGTGGCCTTCAAAACTTTGAGGACTGGGCTATTGAATGTAAGAAAAACATACTGCATTTCTACTACTTTAAACATTTTCTTTTGTTATGCATTGAAAAAGTAATAAGTAAAAAGCATATAATCGTCTCGCTTTGTATACCAACCGGCGGACACAGTTTCATGATTGTTCTTTGATGATGAAGTTTTTATAAGCATCTAAGAAATAGTTGTAACAAATCTCGTCTCGAAATCTATCTGCAATAAATAATAGATTGCTGGTGAAAGTGTATTATGTATTTATGCTTTCTAAAAGTTGTTTCCTTTTTGCAGTTTTTCAGCTGGCGTATCTATGGGCGGGCGTATCATAACCTTTTTTAAAATAATTCTGACCAACTGTTTCAATAATATATAATGTATAGGTCAAGTATCATCTCTCTAAGTGCATTCTTGATAACTAGAATTCTAAAAATAGGCAGGTGAGCCGACGGCGCTGTATAATTCTGTACTGAATGCTAACGTCTAAAATATTTCTGTTTAATAAAATCCTTGATGACTATTTCCGAGTGTTACAACAACAAAATTAGTAAACCTTCACCATACGATCGATATAAAAAAGTGAATTACATTAACTAAGTATGACTCATACTCAAATTTTGAAAACGCAGCAATTAAGATTCAATATACATTAGATGGGGTCAAAAATAATAAATGTAATCAAGGAAACTGTGCAAGTTAGTATCAAATGCCAATACGTGGATTTCTTTTCTAAAACACATAATAAGTCGTAAAGTGTTTTGGTAACGATGGGCATAGTAGATAGCTCCGGAAACTTTTTCACCCAGCTTTGATATTTCGGCCAATTCTTAGATTATCATATGTTGATGACACACTTTCCACCCTTCTATCTCGACTAAACTTTCAAGCTTTTGTAAATATCAGTAGTCGAGGATATATTGCCTGGTTAAATTAATTTAAAACTTCATATCGATTAAAAATATTTACATTCTTTGACGTCTTTGGACTTAACAATGTAAAGACTGAGTGCCTTATCCTTTACCCATGCTACTGTACTGGAATGTAATTAATTATATTTGCTTCAGCTTAGTAAAGTTTCAAGGAGGATAGTGATAAGAAGAAACTTATTTTGATGACTGGAACAATAATTCTATAATCTTTAATGAAAAATTCCTTACTATTCAAACTATAATAATTAAGAATTAAGGGTGAATTCACTGTAACGGTTTAAAAAAATAAAAATTTGTACTTTCGGGATAAACAAAAAAAATAATAATAATATAATAATAATAGTCAAAAAAGTTGTTGATTACACAATTAAGTGTTGAAAAGTTCAATATTGAAGAGTAATAAAATATCGCAGCGCACAAAACCTATGCGCTATGAGAAGTTTTCGATTCAAAAGGCCCTGCGATCAGCATTATTCTGGAAGATGCAAATTGGATTCAGGGAAAAAAATCACATGCTTATAGGCAGTAGATTTTTGATATAAAGAAGTCGATCGTTTGTCAACAAATAATTTTTAAATTATTTCTAAATTAATTTATCGCCTTTTAAAGACATTATAAAAAATTTACACGCGGCGTATCGCGAAAAGGGCCTTTAAAATCTCACTTACGTGTAATACTGCTGTGCAACTATGCGCGAGATCATATAAAATTATATCAACACGGTTTCAACAACTCACTGCAAATTAGATATATAGATATATATATATATATAAATATATAAATTTGCACTTATTACGAATAAATACACTCTTTGTAGAGTTACTGATCTGTGCTTCTGGCAATTACCAATAAAATAAGTGAATGAAAACATATGTAGCAAATTCTTGTTAAATAAAGTCACAACGATCCCCATTCAATTATAATAGCGTTTTTTTTCAAAAGTAACATGTTTCTTTAGGTGCATCTGTATACGCCATCTGCTGTGCGAAACCTTAACATTATAAGGAAAAACTAATAAAGCAAAATTTCGAATATCTCCTATACCTTCTTCTAATTGATAAGTGGTATGGGTTCAAAGCCGGTAAAAATGAATTGTCATTTTATTGCACATCAATTAACAATTTTTCGTATAATATAACTGTAATAATAAAACTGATAAATAATAAATTGCTACTATCTTGATTGGGCTTCCTTTAGCAATATTGCGTCAAATTGAAAAGAAATAAAAGAAAAGCAAAAATTATAATAAGATTTACGGCAAAATGAACAATCATAATAATGAACTTGAATACATATACAATAAACAATTATTGATAACTAGTTGTTTTACTAAAAAGAGGGTTTATAACAAGTATACATATGTATATATATATATATATATATATATGTATACTTAGTTTGTAATACACTTATCATATAAGAAAATTAAGCCCATTTGATAATCGTTCAAATCACTGGTATGTTCAATTTCAGTTCCCGATTCATGGGGTCGTTTACCTTTTGGCCTAATGTGGGGCCACACCATAAGCATGGGTCAATTTGAGGAATGTATTTCTATTTCTCGTGCCTTTGACAGCGATTATCTGCTTAAAGGGAAATATTGTTTGGCAAAACTTCCTATTAAAGGTTTCGTTGAGAAAATAAACAAAACTTCTGAACTTAGTAGAGCCATCAGTTACAAGAAAAAAGATCCCGAATACTTTGAATTAGGTATCTGTGTGCCTAGTTCGTGTTCAGCAAATATGGCAGATAACTTACTTAAAACTATTATCAAAACAATTTTCAATCAGGACATTAAAGGTAACCGAACGATCGATGAGCAATACTGCAAAGTTGATGAACCGATAAAATTACGCCCTATTGATATTTTTGCCATGTAAGGATGGAAGAATTTTGAGAATCATTTTGTAACTAAACCTTCGTCTGTTTTATTCCAGTGCTTTTATTTTGTTCATCGTTTTCTGCATGGTGGCTAGTTCGATATATGATTACATTCAAACCAAAAAAGGAAGTAAGAACTTTTAAAGCTTTCGACAATTTTTAATATAGCTAAGAAAGTTCGAATTTGTTTTAATTTTCTTAGGCCGCAAACATCCGTTATTTTTGGCTTTTTCCGTTTTAACAAATGCTAAAAAGGTTTTTTCCGTTAAACAAGTCGATAGCCCTGATGTGATACATTGTCTTAACGGCATACGGTGTTTCTCGATGATGTGGGTTGTTATGGGTCATGGATACATGACTTTTTACGATTTGCCACACATTAATAAAAATAAATTTTTTACGGTATGTCTTGGCTCATTTAAGCATCCGTATCAGCTTTTGACATGATTTATATGATTTTCTTGGCTTATAGTGGACAGAGACACCCTTTTCAATGCTAGTACAAAACGGTACACTTTGCGTTGATACGTTCTTCTTTATGTCGGGGTTATTAATGCTTTGGGGCGCATTCCGTGAAATGGAAAAAACGTAAGTTTTCTAATGCATATTTATTTATTATTTATTTATTTATTCTCATAAATTCGTTACGACTCCCATAGCAAAGGTAAACTCAATATACCGATGATGTATTTTCATCGATATATACGTTTAACACCAGTAGTAGCTGTAGTTATACTTTATATTATGTCGCTGTATAAATATTCTGGTGCCGGACCAATGTGGATGAAGCTTGGTACCCAGGATAAGCGCTGTGAAGATACTTGGTGGGCCACGTTATTGTATGTGCAAAATTATGCTTTCCCGAATAAGATTGTAAGTATACTACTATCTGTCGTTTAGACCGAAGTAAACTCATCAAGCAAAGTCTTTGCTTTCCTCAATTTAGTGCATCAGTCAATCGTGGTATTTAGCTGTTGACACTCAGTTATATGTATTTTCACCCATCTTTTTAATACCATTATGGAAATGGGGTAAAAAGTCATTACCACCTATGATTGTGCTCGTATTATTATGCATTGCGTGCACGTTTACCACTTTTATGTTTAATGATTTCACTCTGTTTCGTGTGCAAGACGAACACGTAGATTTACGGCAACGTCTCACCTATTATCCCACTCATACGCGAATTCCCACCTGGCTAATGGGTGTTATCTTTGGTTACTTCCTATTTACCAAAAATCGTGGACGAAAAATACCGCTGGCTAAGCAATGGGTTATCAGTGGGTGGTTATTAGCGTTCGGTATTATGCTTACCGATCTCTGGGGACCCTATTGGCGTATACGGCCTGAAAATCCCGATTCTCCGATAATTGAAGGAGCTTTTTACGAGCCACTAAGTCGTGCAGCATGGGCTTTATCGATGGCTTGGATCGTTTGGGCTTGTTATAACGGACATGGTGGATTAATAAATGACTTTCTATCTTGGAGTTTTTTTACTGCCTTTAGTCGTTTAACATATTGCATGTATGTTATTCATAGAATCGTTCAGTTGGTCAATGCGGCTCGCTTGCAAACCGATACACATTTTTCCGATTATGATGCCGTAAGCGATTTTCAGAGTTGATAAAAATTTATTGCAGTAATTTATAAGCTTATTATGCGTTTCTAGATAATGCGTTGGTGGCATGACTTCGGTTTGACATTGTGCGCTTCCATATTTGCTACTTTAGCGTTTGAATCCCCTATTTTGGGCATTGAAAAAGCTATTTTTGGTTCAGGTAGTAAGAAAAGAGACCAAACAATGAAAAAGGTTAACACCGTAGCTTCCACTGATCCCATAACGAATGAAAACCTTCAAAAAGCCTAGTTTAGATGTATTATTAAACTTAAGTTTAGTTGAAACAATAATTTATTGAAAAACAGTGAATATTAAAATAACGAACTGATTTTATATTATATGCAGCTTCCTGCTTGTTCAATTCGGCAGTTAGTATTATTTAATATAATTATTTTAACATCACAAACATTCGTTACATAAGTATATTTGCTATAGTATATGTAGATAAAATTATTTTAAACAATCGACAATGCAAAGTTGTATATATAAATATTTATTAGCGAGAATAATAAAAATGTCACAATAACTTAATAAGGCATTATTTAATTTGCCTAGTTTTATGTTGAATTTGTTTTTTCATTTTAATATAAAAGAAATTGCAGCAGCAATAAATCTACACGAGATCCTTAGTTTTAATTGACAATAAGTAAGAAATTAATATTCACCCACGAACGAATCCTTGATATTCACTACTTAAAGAAATTGGCTGAGCATGAATTTGATTAGAGAATTTGGCAAAGAAAGAAAACCGGGATAAGAATATTTTAAAATTTTCAGAACGGACCTCTTGTGGAAATCATCTAAAGATATACAAAAAGGTTTCAATTTTTTATTTCATTACAAGATTGAAAAAATCATAAAGAAATACCGCAACGGGCTAAGCGGAGGGCAACTCGTCGTCAGGACAATGGTTTGAACAAGTGCAAACGAAAGTGTATTACGTAAAATGGCGAGAGTCAATAATCGCATGGATTTCTAGCAGTAGCCCGTGTCTCAAATCGAAAGGTCTGACAAATAAATCTCGAGGTCAAATATCATCTACGTTTTATATATTCTTCTTTCGAAATCACCAAAATATCCCGAATTTCGATTTGTAGGTGAATATACTTCTAAATCGATCGGTTTAACAATAAGTGGACCCACCTTATGTCCTTACGGATGTTGTATACATTCGTGAACTTAATATAACATGATATCACAAGTGGCGTACGTGGTGGCAATGAACATTGAAGAGTTCGAAAACTAAAAATCATAACGATCTTTCTCGAATGTAAAATGATTTCAATTGAAACGATGATCACAAATAATCTTGAGTTGCGCAAAAATATACAATAAACAATCAAGCTATTGTGCCTTATTTAATTAAAGAATATCAGAAATAAGAAACGTGACCCTCCTACCATTAGCGTTATCTTCAAAAATATTGCTGTCCCCGTTTTAAAAAAAAAGGCTTCTTTAGGTGCATCTGTATACGCCATCTGCTGTGCGAAACCTTAACATTATAAAGAAAAATCTAATAAAGCAAAATTTCGAATATCTCCTATACCTTCTTCTAATTGATAAGTGGTATGGGTTCAAAGCCGGTAAAAATGAATTGTCATTTTATTGCACATCAATTAACAATTTTTCGTATAATATAACTGTAATAATAAAACTGATAAATAATAAATTGCTACTATCTTGATTGGGCTTCCTTTAGCAATATTGCGTCAAATTGAAAAGAAATAAAAGAAAAGCAAAAATTATAATAAGATTTACGGCAAAATGAACAATCAAATAATAATGAACTTGAATACATAACAATAAACAATTATTGATAACTAGTTGTTTTACTAAAAAGAGGGTTTACAACAAGTGTAAATATATATGTATATATATATGTATACTTAGTTTGTAATACACTTATCATATAAGAAAATTAAGCCCATTTGATAATCGTTCAAATCACTGGTATGTTCAATTTCAGTTCCCGATTCATGGGGTCGTTTACCTTTTGGCCTAATGTGGGGCCACACCATAAGCATGGGTCAATTTGAGGAATGTATTTCTATTTCTCGTGCCTTTGACAGCGATTATCTGCTTAAAGGAAAATATTGTTTGACAAAACTTCCTATTAAAGGTTTCGTTGAGAAAATAAACAAAACTTCTGAACTTAGTAGAGCCATCAGTTACAAGAAAAAAGATCCCGAATACTTTGAATTAGGTATCTGTGTGCCTAGTTCGTGTTCAGCAAATATGGCAGATAACTTACTTAAAACTATTATCAAAACAATTTTCAATCAGGACATTAAAGGTAACCGAACGATCGATGAACAATACTGCAAAGTTGATGAACCGATAAAATTACGCCCTATTGATATTTTTGCCATGTAAGGATGGAAGAATTTTGAGAATCATTTTGTAACTAAACCTTCGTCTGTTTTATTCCAGTGCTTTTATTTTGTTCATCGTTTTCTGCATGATGGCTAGTTCGATATATGATTACATTCAAACCAAAAAAGGAAGTAAGAACTTTTAAAGCTTTCGACAATTTTTAATATAGCTAAGAAAGTTCGAATTTGTTTTAATTTTCTTAGGCCGCAAACATCCGTTATTTTTGGCTTTTTCCGTTTTAACAAATGCTAAAAAGGTTTTTTCCGTTAAACAAGTCGATAGCCCTGATGTGATACATTGTTTTAACGGCATACGGTGTTTCTCGATGATGTGAGTTTGAATTAATATTGTACGCTTCGATATCTGTAATTTTATTTCTGGAGTCCACAATTTTGCGCATCGAAGAAGCAATTTTTTGTTCAAAAAAAGCACAACCAATAAAAAAGTGCAACCCATCCTTCTATTACTCTGATAACGAAAGAAAGCTTTCAAAAACCTTAAACTTATTATTAAGCTTAAGTTTAGTTTACGGACAATAATTTATTGAAAAACAGTTAATATTAAAACAATGAATTGATTATATATCATATGAGTTTGTTGTTCGCATAATTCGCTAGTTAGTATTACTTAATAAAATTATTTCATTAACATGCTGTACACACTTAATACATAAATATATTTATTTTTTTAATGTTAATAGATAAAATTATTGTTGTATTATTGTATAAATAAATATTTTTTTTTTTTGTAGTATACATTGAGAATAATAAAAATATCACAATAACTTTTAAATGTAAGGCATTACGTAACTTGCTAAGTTTACGTTATTTATTTTTTTCAACTTAATATAATAGAATTTATAGTAGCAATAAACGAGGTTCTTAATTTTGACTGACAATAGGTAAGAAATTAATATTCACCCAGGAACAAATTCTCGATGCTCAGAGAAAATGTATGAACGTCAATTTGATTACAAGGATGCTGCGAAGATGAAAATATTTTAAAATTTTCAGATTTGTTTTGAAATCATATTTCAACCTCTAACCTCGTTGTGAAAAAGTACTTTAAAAATAGAAAAGATTTGTACAAATGATTTAATTTTATGAGCAAAAATTTGCGATAATAAGATCGATCCGTTTCAATTGCTGATACTTTGAAAACTCGATTACTTTTAGAGTAACCAATATTTGTTTATCTCAGCATATTTAAATCGTTACATTTAAATCTTTTGTCCATATGATGCTTATACTTGAGATTTTTGTAAATTTTTGTAATTTTTGTAATTGTAAGCTTAAGCATTTTTTTTTAAAATTAAAACATTAAATCAAAATTTTCTGCAAATTCTAGCGTAGGATGTTTGACGTCAATATCATGAAATCGCGTCAGCTATTGAAGAAATCTGCCTTACGAATTGCCACTGAAGCAAGTTAAAAATTAAGCTCTTTCCTCGCTTTCAGAGGTAAGTAAGTGTAAAAACAATACCTTTATCTTTGACATGAGCTACAAGCACACTTTTGCACCCCGAAGGTATAGAAAGACAATTTTTCCATGTAAAACATAAATTTTAAGGAGTACCTATCCAGGTTCTTACATTTTAGGTCTCTTAAAATATTTGCTATATTTATAATCTTGCCTTTTGATCACAATAGTATTTGTTCTAACTAGTTCATAATGCTATCTTCTTAAAATCTGCGTATACACGTATAAAATACGTTGTTGTTCTTGTTCCTGATGTATGTATGTATCTTTATATACTAACCAAGTAAATATGCTGTCTATAATAAAAAATTGCTTACGTTCCTATAAATGGATAACTCAGGAATAGTGATTGTAATAATTCAAGAATGGTAATTGTAATTAAAATATTGTTCGGTAGTACTTACAAAGCGTTATTAGGGGGCTTATAAAAATATATAGGACTACAATTTGGACATATACTACGGTAAAAGCCCGTTGTACCACACTGATGGCACTTCGCATTCGAACTTGTACCTGCATTTAAACGCATTTTGGCTGCGGCGGCTTTCGTGGAAAACGGTCCATTAATTGGATCTATAAGTTTAGTAGTTAACGTATTACTAATTGTATGATTGGAAGCCGTACTTGTTGTTGGCGTTGAAGGGCTTATTGTAGGTGATTGGCTAATGTTTGTGTTGGAAATGTCAGGCATTGATCCTGCTGCCATTACAATATTGGTATTACTGGTTGCACTCTGTACATTTTCAGTTTCAGTGGTTTTTTTAGTATTTTTAAGTCTTTCTGGAACAAGCTTCGTATATTTGACCCTTTTAGGATTTACATCGGATTTGCCACCAAATGATCGACTCAACTTATAACGCATTTTTGGTTTTTTGTCTTTCGCAAATGCTTGTTGCTGATTGGGTGTAACAATTTCAGGAGCAATAGTAGTTTCACCATTTAATAAATATGTAATTTGTGAAGCATCAGCAACACTTGTTATTGACACACCCAAACCACCTATGTTGGTAGGTAAATCGTTTTCATTTCCGCATAAATTAATAATGTGATCCATTTGGTTTATGTTCTCGGAAGCAAGTTGGAATGGTGGCGTAGATTTTTCATTTGTCTCCTGTGGTTGTACTGTTCGTATTTCTTTATTATCTCTAATAGTGGGCATTAAGTCTTCGGTACGTCTAACCTTAATAATAGGATCTCTGTCTTGGACCAAAGTAATATCCACAGATTCATTAGCTTCTTCCAAACGTCTTTTTTGTTTTTGCGGGTTACTTTCATCACAAACTATTTCAATCTCTTTGGTCTCTTCTTTGGCCTTCGGACTCTTGATTCTAACATCGGTATTACACTGCTTATTACTATCGATTGTAATATTGGGATGCTGGGTGGAGACGGTCGCGATATCATTACTTTGTAAATCTTTAATACATTCCTTTAAATCCATTACCGTCATAATATTCATGGGATAAATATTTTTACGTTTTTCCTCGGGCAACAGAGCATATATAATATCCAACTGCATTCTTTCGGACGGCAAAGGTTGCGGCAACTCATGGAAAAGTTCATACTTATCATAAATGAAGTCTTCTGCTTGCAAATATTTATCGAAAGAGCAACCAAATATTTCGGCATAAATTGCATGCGCAGGCCTTTGTCTTGAAAAGTGTTTTTGTAACGCCGTTAAGGCCTCTGGCCAATTTAAAAAATGGTCTTTTCTTCTAATCCACCAGTCATGCGCAGAATTTGTCAACAAATGCCCTAATTCTTCCAAAGCTTGTTCATCTCTAATGCGTTTAACATCCTTATAAGTAGCAATAAAATCAAGAAAACATTGAATCTTTCGACTTCCATGCTCACCGGCAAATCGGGCCGAACAATCCAATAATGTTTGAAAACGTTTATCTTGATTTCTCACAATTATTTCAGCCATTATATTAAGATTTTGTAAATGCAGATGAGAAATACTTATTCCCCAGTTATAAAACTGCCTGTATCTAAAATTACGAAAAATTCTTATATTTAATGTGATTTGAGTGAAATGAGTGAACAATCATACCATCAATTTGTTGGTTGATAAAAACGCATTTGTTAATTAAAATTTTTGTGACAGTTATAATTAAACGTTCACTTCTAAAGTTTACGTTTACTTAGCAGACCAATTTTACATTCGCCGCGTTAAAGTTTCAAAAATAGGGCAGCCTTTCAAATACCAGCTGACAGAACGCGCAATGATAGGAAAATGAATTTCCACAAAATTTTAATCACAGCATTTTACAACGCATTATATGGCAAGTTACGTTCGGTTATACGGCATTTTTTAATGCGGTACAAAAACTTGGCTACACTAGGTATTCTTTGTTCTAATCTTCCGCACAAACACACGTAAGTTGGTACAATGGTTTTATAAACACTTCATGCGGTGTTTGCAACACTTATATTGTTTTTGTCGAAAATGCAAAATTATTAAGCACTTTTTTGGGCATTTTAATAAATGCCGGTAGTGTACGAACTCTCCCGTGAGAATTTTTCTTGAAATCTTCTGAGCTCTTGGCTAAAGATTTTTAGTACAATTTCAAATTGGTGGTGGTGCAAGCTGTAGTATGTACAAAGTTCAATTTTACACTTTTAAATGTATTAATTTCGGTAAATAAAGATACATTAGAATTTAATAAGGCCAATCAGTTTACGGCGAATCAGCTCTGAGCAGCTGTTGATTGTTTTGTTAGCGTTGCCGCCTTTTTGTAAAATTAACGTAAAATTTCCTACAAAAATAAGAAAAAATCTACGCATTCTGTTTGTTCATCAGGCAGTGACGGTTGGCATTGTGAACGCAGCTTTCTCTTTCTTTCCGGTAACTGGTGTTATAAGACGTCAAAGTGAGTATGTTTTGCACAAATAAATCTAGAAATATCAAATAAATCATTTTATATAGATTATTAAAGATGAATTGGTATGAAAACTTATATATGGAAATATCATTTCGTTTACTATTCTAAATAATTTGTTTGAGCTCACCAGATTTATTTCATATAAAAAAAAATTATTAATAAGGAAGTAACTTGATTTTTTTTAATCTTTACAGAATGTTTATGCCAAAAGCTCATCGCGTCGCTATCTACGAATACCTTTTTAAGGAGGGTGTTATTGTAGCTAAAAAGGATTTCCATGCACCCAAACATCCAGAGTTGGAAAATATTCCTAATTTACATGTCATTAAAACTATGCAATCGCTGCATTCTCGTGGTTTAGTAAAAGAGCAATTCGCTTGGAGACATTACTATTATTATTTGACAAATGAAGGCATTGAATTTTTACGCAGTTACTTACATTTGCCACCTGAAATTGTGCCCGCTACTCTTAAACGTCCTACAAGACCAGAGACCGTTCGTCCCCGTCCAGCTGCTACTACACGCTCAGGTGATGCTAGTAAAACTGGTGAAGACCGATCGGCTTACAGACGTGCACCTGGTGGTACTGACAAAAAGGGAGATGTTGGGCCTGGCGCTGGTGATGTTGAGTTCCGCGGTGGTTTTGGCCGTGGCTCTCGCCCCCAATAAAATAAAATAATAGGTATTAAAAATGTTTCCAAAAAAAAATAAATATTGCTAAAATATAACAATACATTAGACATTTTTTTTTTTATTGAAAATTTTAGCAAATCTCGTGTGTTCGTAGTGGAACTTATACGTAACGTCCTAATTTGTACTATAAATTATTGCTGTAAGCAGTCTATTGCACGGAAAGCATTGGTTAATGACTTGATTTACACATTTTTTGCAATGCAAATGAATGAAGCAATCCAGACCCTTACGTTGTATATTGTATAAACTGGCTGCGTGTCTAACTTTGATTAAACAATTGCTTTTTATTTTTTACTGGAAACATCAACTGGGTTACCAGAGCTTTATGATAGACAGGCCGTAAATTATCCATAACTACGCCCACCGCTTTTAGATATTACATTTGGGCGAATAAGGTAGGATGTTTCAGTTTGAAATGCATTATAATTTCATCGACGTCCACAATCTTTAGCCTGTTTACGGATAGCGGAGGGATTCGTAGGTTTAACGCTTGAATGTTTTTTGGAAAATGATTTTTTTTTTTAAATAAGTTTGTGAATAAGAGTTACTATTTAATAGTAACATAATCAAACACGATTAGTCGTCTCAATACATACGTCTCAATTTGGACCCTGATTCGCAATATACAAAACCTGTTATTTTAGCAGAAGTTTTCTAATTTATATTGAGGGGGATGCTGTGGGATATTTAAGCAAAAAGTTTTGTAAGGACACGATGGGTCATTTCTGTCGCCCATTCGAGACTTAATAGTTACTTCAGATAACAAATCAAATAAACAATAATTCACTGAAGTTCTACTGAAGAAACCTTTTTGTCTTCTTGCTTTGTATTCCTGATTGTAGAGCTTAACTTATGGTTGAACATGCAGCTTTTATGTACCAATCTAGCGTCGAATAATGTGAATGACAAGTTTTATAATTTATACAAGCATTTACATTAACAAGTAAAAAAAATTAGGTTTTCCCAAACAAAACAATATAAATTTGTCAGTTTTTCGTACGACTTTGCAGTGCGTTGTATTTAACTCTTGAAGGTTAACATTTCTTTAAAATGATAATGAACTCAGGCAATGGCAACACTAAATATAATAAATTTATTTACCAGCTGAGCGTGTGTGTATACGAGCTGTTTTGTGTAGAGAAATATTAAATGAACGTTCGAACTTTATTAGAAAAAAGCGAAATAGATTTAAAAATTTAATATAATTTAGGCATTCATCATGTCTTATCATATATACACAAATCAAAGCGATGATGAGCATTATGCTGATTATAATGATGACTCACGTTCTAACAACTTTGAACAAAATGCATACGACAGCGAAGAAGGTAAAAAAATTATAAGAGTGCAAAAAAAGGGAAAGGCGTAAACAATTAATATTATATAAATAAATAAACGTTATTTGTAATTGGATAGACACTGATGATGCTAGTGAAACAGAGCTTAGAAATAATGGACGTAGTTACGGTTATAGCGCTAGTCACAACTCTAACAGTAACAATCATGAACTAAAAGAGCAGTAAGCCTCTTAACCTTTAGACTTATCTTGGCCCATGTTATTTCTTTCGTTCATTTCAGGATGTACCAACATAAATTGGCCAGTTTACAAAAGCAACTAGAGGAGCTTAAACAACATACACATCCCGAATATATCAGAAGGCTGAAAAAGTTGGAATACCAGTTCAAGGAGAGGATAAGATTGAATGAAATTTACCGAGATTACCTAAAAGAATGCGTAGAAAGGGATTACATTTTAGAAAAGAAAGCCGCTGAAAAGGAATATGAAGAGAAAAAGGTTCATTTAATCGCAAAACGTATTATACAATTTCAGTTTCACATAAAATTATGATCTCTAGGTTGATCTTAAGGATAATATACTTACCGATTTCGAAGAGCGTCGTAAACTTATTGAAAATGAACGCTACAGTTTAGAATTGACGAATGATTCCATGGAGGTATGTACGTTAAAAATAATGTTTTATTTGTATAATTCGCCTTATAACAATTTTTAGATCAAGCCGACGGTGACGCGTAAATTAAGAAGGCGACCAAATGAACCTGTTCCAGTTGTGGAAAAGCGACGAAAGCCAACTACTGGCCAATTATTAGTTTATATGCTAGATGAAAAGGAAATTGAAAACGACTTGAAAATCATACAGCGTGGTAAGCCGTTAACACCCAGTAAGTAAGATATTGCACATTAAATAAACAAAAGCTAATATTGTTTAATTATTTTTAGCTTTACAACAAAATGGCATTTCTTCTTATGGTAGCAGCAATCATCATCAGTCTTCAATCATTTCAGAAAATGCTAATCAATACATGGATACCCGCATAGAAGATGGAAAATTATTATACGAAAAACGTTGGTTTCATCGTGGACAACAAGTTTATGTAGAGGGAAAAGATCTACCTAAATTCGCAGCCACTATATCAGCAATCGGTAATGAAGTGGTATGTATTAAAAAGAGACTTTAGATTAATTCTTCATAAAGTTCTATATTTTTACTCCTTTGAGTAGGTGTGGGTTAAAAAGCCAAACGAAAGCAAAGTAAAAATAAATATGTCTCATCTGGCTAAGGGAAAGGTTACTATAAAGAGACGTGCTAATTGATATCGTTTTATACCGAAGCAGCCAGTTCAGATTTTGGTCAATTCCGCGTCTCACAACTACTAAATAAGTTAGGTGTTAAGAGCTTAAATCTCAGGCTTAAGTCGTCACCAATGTCAAGCAACATAGAAAAAGACTGGCTAATAGCTGAAAATCCGGTATTCGCTCCAGGGTTAAGTTTCAATATTTATATTTAAAAACAATCTAAAATAACGATAATTAAATCACTTGTTGATGCATTTATGAGCTGTATTAGCGTCAATCTAAACTGACATGCTTTTGGATGTTACAAGTAAATTGTGAAATACATTTTTCATGTACATATGCTTATATTCTAGTGGTTATATCATATTTCTCTCGCTATTATTGTTTAAGGCAATGCACAAAAAATATAAACATTATTGTGTACGTTTTATTGTTTTTAAATAACTGTAAAGATTATGAATTACCTTTTCCAAAAAAATATGTCAATGTCGTATCAATAATGAAATATATGGACAAAAAAAAGAAAGATTATTACATTATTACGGTGTTATGACGAAACTTTTTCCTATTGCTCCTTAGCTAAATTCATAAATTCTGCACAAATTTTCTCATTGATTTCCTCAACGCCCGGTATATCTGACATAACCCAGGTCTCGTCCATACTTTCTAAATTTTCTGAGCAAATTGGACATGTCTTTCTTCCCACATTCCTGCGATAATTTATAACGCTTTCAAATGAATTGGTTTTTCTATTAATTTCTGGACTTACCATTGTTCGATGCAGGGGGTACAAAAGCTATGAGTGCAAGGCAATATTACTTCAGTGGTACGATCTAAACATATTGAACATTCATCCACATGATCGTTGTAAGAACAACTCGATGTTGTTGAGCTATTAAGATCGCTGCGGCTATTTGAATTATTACCTAAAGCAGATAAAAATATCGTCGCTGTTAAAGAACGGGGTAAAGTAGAACAGCAAGCCGCTTGTGAATAATTGTCGTCACACAATGAAGACTGCGAGCCACGTCTTAAATTCTAAATATTTTTTTTGCAAAAATTTGGAAGAAAAATAGGGTAAAAAGTCATTACAACAAAACATTTAATAAATTTTGCTAATTGAATGAACCTGTATGGATACTTACAACATTATTTAGTCTTAAAATACAATTAGGGTGAGTGAAATATCGTACATGTTGCAAACAATTATGCACATAGTGAAGCCCTAATTTATTATAATATGATTGAAGGTCAACTTTTATAGAGAATGTTTCGTTAAAAGCTTTTTAAGGTAGAGTGTGAACAAGACGTATCTCCCAACGTCGGCTGAGCGCATCATAGCTCACTTCGATTTTATATTAGAAAATTTAAATACTCATTACTGAAAAGGGATATATGAAAATGGCAAATACATTTTATACACTAAATTTTTGGACAAACTTGGTAAAGAACTAATATGATTTTGAAATAGGTTACCCTTTACGGCTCTTTGTTTGTCATAATTGGTTTAGGACCTTAATACTTTCTATGTCTGTAATTTCCGAGTTTCCGAATCAATCCAGATTCTATCGATCAAAGTTCAATAAAAAACGTTGCCTTAAATGCTAATGCTTTAAGACTTCAGTTTTGGAATTTATTTCTCTCTGGCTAAATTAATTGTACTAGTAATAATGTCAAGAGTTGTTACTTCTTGAGTTTTACACATAAGCTACGAGGAGGTGGGCACGCTAGTATTATTGAACTTATCTAGTATCCTATGTAGCAATAAACAAATTAACTTGTGAAAAAAAATAAATTGATAATTTGAAGCGTTGGGAAATTATCCCTGTACTGGGATACATACGTAAATGAATTCTATCATAAGGCTTCGAAGCTATGCCCAAGGTCTTGGTCATAAGAAGTGCACGTTATGACAGCGGGGCGAAACCGTTTTGTCAATGTGTCTATGTTTTGTATTTATTCTAGCTCATTTCAATTGAAGTGACTACAAATCTGCTTTAGGCAAAAGTTTCTCTTTCCTTTTTTTTTCTTACTCTTTGGGCCTCACTGCTAATTAATGTATCCAGATGCGATTGAAACGTTTTGAAGACACATAAAAATTGTTTGAGATTCAGAAATTTATATGTCTCCACACGACGTGTCTGTGGATTAACTTTAATGCAAGCAATTTTCACTGTAGCCTTCCACAATAATGTTATATCGGAACCACGCTTAACCAAAAATACCAATTGCTTGCCGTCAGGATCAATGCACTTACGAGATCTTTAAGTAAACAAACGGAAGAATAAATGAACAATAAATAAATAAGCTGATAGGCTTTAGCAATTAATCGATACAACGAAATGTTTTCAGCCCATTTAATTAACTTACAATGAATTTAAATTATCCAGACAAGTTTTGAAATCCTCATAAGTTAACGATTTTATCTCTGATAACACTTTGGCGTGACGTACTACTTGCATTTGTACACTATCCAGATCCGGCAAAGTTTCTGTTATACTCTGACTTTGCCCCATGTTACTGCTTCAACTTCTAGATTGTTTTATAATATTTCAACAAATTTTTTCAGTTTAATTCCGTTGCTTTTCTCAACAACAAATCAGGTGCATTTTTAAAATCGCTTTTTCAAATCCTCTTTAAATAAGAACCGATAATAAATGTATTGTCCATGTTAATAAAATATTAGATGTATGTATGTTTTTTCATTAATATAAGTTGATGAATTTGACAGTTGACAGTTGTCACGATTTCCTGATAAGAAGTTCGTTCAATCCGTTAACTTTGCCACTAACCCTTAAAACAATACATAATAGCAGATTAGGGATGCGATCCAACTGTAAAGATTAAATCATCATAGAACCTTATGAAACTTTTTCCGGAATGAAAGGATGGAAATACTTTCTGGCGGTGAAACGAAAGATGAAGCGGTTGTTAAGGCCGCTAACTAAAATATTTGTTAGCACCCACTAAATGCGTAAACGGCTGACACAACCATACACCATTTTCGTTCTCGGGTTAAAAACTCCCAGGTGGTAAACACATTCGCGCTGCTATATTGTTTTACAGGGAATTGTAAAC
Organism: Glossina fuscipes; assembly: GCF_014805625.2. Classification (NCBI taxonomy): domain Eukaryota; kingdom Metazoa; phylum Arthropoda; class Insecta; order Diptera; family Glossinidae; genus Glossina; species Glossina fuscipes. The sequence goes on along the minus strand of NW_023998431.1, from coordinate 6,228,817 downwards.
AAGAACATATGGTCATAGAACCATAAATTATGAAATCAACGTAAACATAAATCACAAATTTTTTTAAAAATTACAATAAAGAAGTATTATAATATAAAAGTAAACAGACTTGTGTGTTGATTAGTGATAAAGACACCCCTTCATTGAGCAATGCCATCTTGTCTGGTTTCCTGAGAGAGACCAGGTGCTTTAACGGTAGCACGACGCCGAAATGCATTGGTCAGTGCTTGTGGTTCGAATGATCATAATGCTCTAAATAAAACTTGTCGGGGAAGGTTAGCTCTTAATAGGACCCCGGCAATTAGTCTTTTAACTTGTAAAGAGGTGAGAGAACAGCACTTCTCCAATTATTTTCATTGTCTCGATAGTGAATTGTGTGATTGTCTATAGTTTGCACAAAAAAGAAGACCTAGGCAAAATCCTATCCAAGAAAAATATTATGCCGTCGTCAAAGGAAAATGTCTTCTTTCAAAACCGTCCCCTAGTCCACTTCCAAGGTCGTCCATAAGGAAATCTCAACGGTCAATAATGCCTACAAATGAAATGCGTTCTTCTGTATTGCAAAAATTAATCTCTTTGATTAAAAAATGTATTCGCCCGATGATCCCTCAGATTCGTTTTAATGAATTTGAAGAAAAAATTGCTTATTATGCTAATTCCTCCTAAAGTCGTCTGAGAAGCCTTTCTTATTTAAAATAGGATTTCTTTTTTACAATATAACGCAGAGTGGTCGACGTAACTTATTACTTTTAGATTTTTAGTTGAATTTAAATAATATTGATTTTTGCATTGTAAGTGTCTTCTTGAGAAATAACATGACGACGGCTATAGTGGTGTTAGTGTACTGGTTAAAAAAGGTATCAATATCAGCCGTATTTTGTACAAAAATGCGTTTTTTAATATGCTGAAAGAAAGCTACCGTTGCGGGTTGTGCCGGTGCCAAGTATGAGATGTTCAGGCCATTCTCTGGGAGAAGTTTGGCTGTCTCGCTGCATGCAATTATTAATTGCTGGTCTAATAACTTGGATTGAAATGACCTTCGGATTTCTGATGTATTAAAGTAGTTCTCATTCCTAACTCAGGATCTAAAGACTTGAATAATTTAAGCAATTTTAGTCCTATTTTGTTTATTCATTCATCTAATTTGCGTGACCTTCAAGACGACAAAACTCATATTTTTCAATATGCTGACGCTTTCTTACTTCTGTCTGTTGATTCATTCTTCTCAGTGGCTGTGAATAATCTCTCGATAAAAGCTAAACTTTTTTTTAATGCATGTACCGATCTTAATTTATATTTTAATTCTAGCACACGCAATACAATTTATTTTGCCAAAGATTCTAAGCGCTAAATTACGGTTTTTATCAAAAGAACTAAACTGAGCCAGGTGAAATCTCTCTATTCGTCGTAGGCATTATGAAAAAGCCTTCGACAAACGATCAATCTGGATGCAGCATCATTAAAGTCATGACAAATAATCAGTCAGGTTGGCTCCCGAAAATGTTCTGACAGTTCAAATGACATTAGTCCGGTCAAAGACCAAATTTGTATATACCATTTCTTGTAATTTTCTGAAATATGTATAATATTGCGAAATGTATGCAGACATAAAACGAAAATAGAAAGTTAAAAGGCTGTACTGAGCTGACACTCTCAACTTTTCAACATGTCCTTAACGTCAGTTCTGGTGAATGGCCCGTTTTCGGAATAGCTCTTTGGTGTATTGCTAAGGAGTTAATTAGGGTTGAGATAATGGATACTTCCTTTTTCCAGAAAGTTGCATCTTTTAGTGATATTGTGTCTTCCAGCTACAAATTTTGTTATCAAAAGTTCCGCAATAGTTTTGACAAGATAAAATCAATCACTGTTTGGAATTTTGTTACCAATATATGTACAGTCTTCATGAACATTCTTGAATCGATCTCTTGTACGTACCGAAACGTCAATTTTTCTTGTGTAAGAATTTTATGTCAAGAAAAACTTCTTTACTACAACAATGGCTATGATATATATGGCACTGACGGTATTATTGGACATAAAGTATCTACCTTCTCGGTAGTGAAATAGTACATAAAATCAGAGTCATGGAGGAATTTTCCTCAACTCTTATTGAATTGCTTGTCATCAGAGATGCTGTAGAGGTAGCTATAACGAATGGTCATAAAAAATTTGTTGTTTTTTCTGATAGTAAATCAGCTCTATTTCTAATAAGTAAAAGAGATACAGGTAATCATTACATATATGAAATATACAAGATGATGTACGAATCCTAAATTGATCACTGTCACCTTGTGTCGATGCCTGGCCACTGCGGATTTTTTTAAAATGCAAAGCGTTTAAGATTTTAATGTAAGAACGGCTCAATTTGATGGTACAACTTTGTGCATCTATGCTTTCATATAGTGTTAAGACAGCAATATGGACAATTCGAGATCACACATTTGAGTACCTTGGCGGCGAATATGAAAAGATTGCGCGTTCCAAAACTAATCGCCTTTTCTATAAACTAAATTCCATCTTTATCTTTAAACCCTCAGCCTCAAAGGCTTGCTTTAATTCCCGGAAGATTAAGACATCTTACAAACTCATGAGTGTCCGCACTTATGCTAACGTATTTTTAAAAATGATTCGTGCTATACCATCGGAATAGGTGGTATTGGAAGCTCTTTCAGCCTTTTCAGATTATATCTGGACGTGTAAGCCACATCTTCTGTTGGCTTACTTTGTCCTAGCTCAGTATCCAAATAAAAAAAAAAAAAAAAAAAATGAGAAGATACATAGTAAGATCATTCATTGAAACATGTGATATTGACGAAGTTTTTGCGATATTGTTTCAGCAAATGTATCTGCACGAATGTGGGAAACTTCAAGAAACTATAAGGATAAAGATTCAACTCGATCACTTATTCCAACTAAATGTAGACTTTTTCTTAAACTCTTGTAAGTGCTTCATTTAAATTCATTCGAATGAATTGTAATTTCTTAGATATTTAGCGCTTGGTGACAGTGTGCAAAATTACTCGTTTTCATATAAAAAGAGCGTTTCAGCTGCGAGCAATGTCATTTATGAAACATGCGAATTCATATTTTAAAATTTAGCAGCCTTGCCCTGCCCATGGATGGAAGAAAATAGCTCAGGATTTCAATAACCTGTGGGGTTTACCTCACTGTATTGATGCAATTGATGGCAAACACACTACTTTTGTTTGTTCCCCCAAATTTTGGTTCTCTCTTTCACAGTTGTAAGAGTAAGTGTTTCATGTTAAAAAAGATGGAGATAATTTTTATAAAATTCGTTCTATAGAGCATTTCTCTATAGTGTTATTATGAATCTGTGATGCAAATTATACTTTCACAGCTGCAGATGTTGGCGTTTATGATTCCGAAAGTATTGGAGGCGTTTTGCGGAATTCCGCATTTGGGCGGCGGCTGCTTAATAACAAATTAGATATTCCACAAAGGAACACTATACCGAACTCAAATGTTGAGTTCGAGAAATTATTATGTTAATCTCCATAATCTGCTTAAATTTTATGGCTCTATCGAAAGTCCATTTTAATTGATATTAATTACTCGATAATTTGAAAATTACCGTTTATTATTCTCTAATAAAACAATTTGATAAACCTATTTCAAGCTTAAAATAAATGGTCTTCATTGGTCTTTGTTTTTCATTTCTTATAAACTAATGCATGGAATAAACCAAAATTGCTAATCCCATAATGTAAACGAAATGTACATTAGTGTAAAATAAACATAAATTAGATAAATAATTGTGAAATTTAAAAGAAACCTTCATCGTTTCTTTTTGCGGTTGCTTTTTTTTTTTTTGTTTTATTTGTATGTATACATGCAAAAGCATATGATTTGTCAGTTCCCATTAACGCTATCAATTTATATTCTGAGGCTTATCTATCAAAATCTGCTAAGAACTAATCAGGACTGTATAGAAATGTACATACATTATGACTTATCCTTAAGCAACCTCTTAAACTTTTTTTAGATTATGTCTCCTTCCTTATTTAAGCATTTTGTTTATTTCTTTTAAGAGATTATTTCTGCATGAAATATATATAAGAGCAAAAGTGGAAAAAAGGCGATTACGCCTACCCAATTTTAAAGCGTATTATAATTTCATTTTTTCTGAAATCTGTATAACGTACAGAAGCAAGGTTGAAAAACCTCACAAAGTAGATAAATTCATGGTTAATTTCAAAATTTGGAATATCACCTTGGATGCCCACCTGTTCGTGTGCAAAATGCAAATGTGTTGTATCTGTGGTCAACATTTCGTCGTCGTTTGTAGAAATGTAGACATCGAAAGAATTTGAAAATGATCCGAACTGGTCTAAGGGAAAGCCTATAACAGCCTCACGTTTATGCAATAAAGATTGAGAGCACTATTGCTCCCATGTTTTGTGCCAGTTACTCATAAACTACAACAGACAAACCATACAAATTTCCACTTTCATTTTAAAAAACAGAAAAAGACGTTCACTAAATAACACAAAGTATAGAAATTTATTCTTTTTCCTTTTTTTTAGTCTTTCTTAGGATAACGGTAATGGGTTTAAAACATTCGCTCACGGCCGAACATAACTTTCTTACCCGTGTTATATAGGGACTGATCGAAAAAGTGGTCCGAACCGAACCATTTTCAATTGCGTTCTTTCTTATGCCAAACAACGTCAATCTACCAAATTTCATTAAAATCTTTTAAAAATTGCTACATGCACGCTGAACACAACAACATATGAATAGACATTTGATGAACAGACAAGCTTATCGATATAATAAAAGTTGGGTGTACCTTAGATCCTTCTGGATGTTGCATGCGTCGTCAAAAACTTAATATACCATGCAGCTTATGTAGTGTTAGATATAAAAATTTCGATTTTGTAAAAAATCTAGAACGATGTAACCATATCTTAATCTTAGTCTAAAATTAAAATAATAATAATAATAATAATAATAATCTTAATCTTCATTTTTATAATTTTTATTTATAATTTTTAGATATCCTAATGGATTCCCTTTTCAAAAATAAGGGTTTGGTAACATCAAACGTCCGGAATATGTTTCCGGCATTTAACAACTAATCACCATCAGCCAAAAATTCTCACACGACTCGGTCACTTGTCTGTTATTGGCATAGAAGTCAAAATTTGTCCAGTACATTCCCGATTTAGTTTCACACAGTAAGGTTAAAACGGATTGTGACACACTCGTAAAAGAGGAGGGAATTAAATAACCTGTAAAATAAAGCGAACATTCCATGTCTTTTCGCTGAAATGGTAACGGCTCATACTTAATGCAAACATACACTTAGACTTATGTGAAAGTGGTCCTAATCGGGGTATCGATAGGATTTACGAAGAATACAAATTATCCAAATACGGGTAATTTTATGGAATAAGATTTTTCAATGGCGCATACATATAAAGGATTTTGATATCACTTTATTAATGTTAAAGATATTATACAAATGTTTACTAAAATGTAAGGGACTGCTACTTAACTGCTGATGCTTGCTTCTCTCTGTTGCTCTACCACACCATTTCACTCGTTGTATTCTTCCCTTATTCTACCATCTGTACTGTTCATTGTTATGCTAGGCATAGCATAGGCATACATTGCATAATCCTAAATGTTCGACTTCTTTTGCCGACTGCAGAATCAATCAAACAATGTTCGTAAGTAATTTTGAATTTCATTTATGTTAATCGAAGAATTTAAAGTTGACTTTAATAGCGTAGTTCAAAGGTGAGTACATGCGGATTTTTGCACTTTTAATTACAGTTCCACAAAACATAAAGTATTTATATTAAATTCTCAGTTATTACTTAGATTTTCTTGCGTCCGGATTTTAAAAATGTGGAACCGGAGTTTCACAAAAATGTGAAACTTTTAATTTAACGGTTAATTTAACGATGATTATCCGATTAGTAATTATTTACACTAAAAGACAAAAAAAAACCGATTTTCAGAGGCGACAGTTGCCCAAGGTCCGCTTGAGAACGAAAATTGTTCTTTTACCTCTTATTTCTTACACCACTTGTGGTGTATTAAGTGGCTATATTAAGTTTGTGCCGACGGTGGCAATATCCGGAAGGGTTAGAGAGAGACCCACATTTTATTATGTCCCCATCAGAAAATGGTTCTGAATCGATCTAAGCTTGTCTGATATCAGCCCATGTTCAATTTACAGGTCGCATTTTTTAGGATATTTTGATGATATTTGATAGACTGATATGTTCTGGTCCAAGGACGCACGCTATTGAATATAGTTCGGATCGGACTATTATTTCGACCGCTCACCGCATACCGCCTTATTTTGATGAGCCGTTTTAAGAAAAATTATTGTAATTTTTCGAACTTAGCGGCAAAAGTCGCTGAGTGCTCTAAATTGATTCGGATGGGGCGTTTTTTTAAGTCTCTTGCCATATAACCGTTGCAACGGAAACTGAATCTTTATATGTCCAAAAAGTTTAATTTTTAATATTATGTGATGAAAATTTATCTTTAGAAAATCAAAAATAGGAAATTTGTATCACGTAGACATATATGTTAAAACCCACCATATGTAGGGATCCTCATGAAAGCAAACCCTTCTAAAGCGAGAAAGCGTACTTTGTAATTTGTTATGACGGAAGAGCAACTGGAAAATAATAAAATCGTTGACAAGTAAATTAAATTTGGTCCACGTCGACGTTCGAATATTCTCCAATGTGAGAGTTATGCATTTACATAAAATTATGTAAAATTTTTGCTTATTATTCACTAAGTGAAGTTGTATAGGGTATATAATATTCAGCCTTCTACGACTATAGCTCTCTTACATGTTTTCAGTTCTTTTTTTTGATGGGCTATGTTTCCTGTTCATAAGCAATGACGCTGCCAATGCGCTGCGAAATGACGGTTCAAAAGTAGCTTATGGTATAGACCGTTCTATAGTATTGAAATAATAATTTAGAAAAATCAAGATTTTAATATATATGCAAGACGTTGCGAAACATGGATTATCCTGGTTACATTTATTGTAATCGCAACATTCCAATTGACGGACAGACAGACATGCCATTTCGTTCTACACGCCCATCAAAAATACAAACGCACACAAACAGTCTGCAAGAATGTCATGGATATATTACAATAAGAAATAGATATGAAGTTGTTGTGTAGTCGAACGCAATTTTTTATTTAAAATTTTATTAACTTATTGTTATGAAATTCGCTTTTTACAAGATACAGTCCGTATCACTAGATCGTCGATATTTTGATCAAGAGAAATGCACTTCAAAGTTTTTTTATTTTACTACTTTGTCTTTCACAACAGTAGGAATATTTATTTACAATTTATTTCGGCCGTACTTTCAACTTCTACGTTCTTGCCAGACTAACTCTACTTTTCACAAATATTCGATCTATATACAATTTTACAAGAATGTTACTATACCTAAATTCATGGTTATGGTCTAATCCCAGCCTGGTTTTTCCTCTAATCGTTTCCATCGGCCTGCACCTGCATGACAGGCCTGCGAATATGCACTTAGCTTTTACCTGTTTGCTTTTCCACTAATCGTTTTCATTGGCCTGCAGCTGCATGAGGCGCCTGCAAATGCTCATTTGGTTTTCCCTTCTTTAGGGAATTTATTCTTACGAAAATTACTTAGCTGACATTTAACTGAATTTGGGATTTTCGTAACATTATAAAGGTTTGAGAATATATTATTCTACTATTAACACGTGAATAACGCAATAGGTTTCGTCTCCATACTCCGTATTGCGATACACTAACTACAAAAGTAGGTCTAGAAATATTTTTTTTTCTTCGCAAGTTAGCATCGAAAGTCAAAGAATTTCAATCATCAGTTCGGCAATTTTCTTTTTCTTTTTTACAAAATTGAGTTTCAATTTTTAAAGTTCTTAATTTAGAGATCTTTGTATGGCTGTTAAAATTTTCGTCAGTTGTTTTTGTCAAGTTGAAAAACCGGTCAAATCAGATTAAGGGTTCGTTTATAATTATCAGGAAATCATATACACATAATGTGGGATATGTAAATATGGTGTTTAGATTGCCGTTGTACCTTCAAGACTACTGCGAAATTGTATAAAATATGATTTTCGATACATACACTAACCGAATATCATATTCTTACTTATTACTTATTAGCATTCGTATCGTTTTTGAATCCATCCTTCCCTCCCCTCGAATCGACTAGAAATAAAATTAAAAAATTGCATTCTTCTTTTCACTTTTTTTTCTTATATTCAATCGTTTTTTTTTTTATTTTTTTTATTTATCAAGTACATTTTGTAATACTTTTTCCCGCATTCACTATCGTTTTGTGAGTTTTTTAATCTTTCAATAATAACTTAAAAGTTAAAGAAGTTAATTCTAGTAAATAAAAAAGGAAATTCTAAAAAAATTCTTGCTTTATGTTAATGGAAAGTATAATAAGAGAAACACCAAGTAAAAAAGTTAAATTCGAAGCGGGCCGAACCACGCATACCCACCACTATGCTTTTCGCATTCTACTGTCCAAATTCTTTTATTTGATATACCTATCGCTGATATTATTAAAAAGAAAAAAGTAGTCTCGGGGGGCCCATTTTAGAATTAACCTATTTTTAAGCAAATAAGGTAAGGTAAGGTAATGGTGCAATGTCCAAAATAATTTTAAATATTTTGTCTTGTTTGCGTTTGTAAGCATAAAACCTCAAAAAAGTGAAAAAATAAAATTTAATGAATTGTAACTTTGCGTGGGCATAGTCGATTTTTCCCATTTTTTGGACATAGAGAGCGGACTCTTTCGTAAAGTAAGTATGAAAAATGTCAGCCTTCTAACTTTTATAACTTTTGAGAAACGAGCAAAAATCTAGAAAATGTTTGTTAAGAAAAACGAAGTTGCGTTTAGTTAATGGTCCACTGCGGGCGTCTGCTCTGGCCAATTTGGCCCATTTTCATTATCAATTTGCGCGAAAAAACATTCAATGTTTCTACCAAATATAAAGTCGAGATTTTCATTTTTGCGACCAGGGGAATGCCAACAATAAACACCGCGCAGACACATTGACGGACAGACATGGCTAAATCAACTCACAATTTCACGCTGATCAAGAATATATATAATTCATAGGGTCTTTCAAGCTTTCTTTTGGAAGTTACATGCATTACGAAAAAAAAAAAACAAACTGAGTATATCGTTATCTTGCAGTGGTGGGTTTAAAAAAAAAAAAAATTTCGATTTAAGAATAAAGTTATAAATAAGTGTACATATAATATAATATTTGAGCAACCTGGAAAATAAAAACGAAAATTATGCTAGAATTAGCCAAAGTTGCACTTTAGAAAGTAAAAAAAAAATAATAACTATAATTGTAATAATAATTATAATACATAGAAATACTTATATACATAAATGTAATCAGTCTATAGACAATGTTTTCGCTTTTCTATGAGTTAATTGAAAGAACTTTAATAAATACATATAATGAGTTCATTTCTTATAGAAATCCATGTAAAGTATGAGCTACTCATACTGTAACGGTTGCAACAATTGCATTCTTAATATGGCCTACAGTCAATTAAAAAAAAAAAAAAAAGAAGAAACACTACTATATAAATTCAGTTACATTTACAAGTGGGAGATAATCAGAATTAAATCGAATTGTATTTTAGAAAGTTACTAATTTTACTTAAGATATATACTCATGAAATCTAAGCTGATTAGATCAGCCTTTTTTAAGAAAATAAACTATAAAAAATTCACCTAAGCGAAGGCATTACAAAAGCACATTAGTTGTAAAAAAATAATAAATATATTTTTTATGAAAGCAATATTCCGTAAAAAGTATATTTAAATATTTATATGTTTAAACTTTAAAATAAATAGAAAAAAAATTAATTTTTATAAAATATGAATTATTTAGTTTGATAAAAAGTTATTAGAAAATAGATGAATGAACGAACAATAACAATAAAGTTTAGTTCTCTGGACCTAAGTGTTATGTAAGTCGCTTTTCTTAAATTGCTTTATCGATAAGATGACATCGGTTGAACATCAAGATACTAATTTTTAATACAAAATCAATACATATATACATATATATTTGATTTCGCCAATAAATTCCTTTGTATAATGATCCACATAAAAAAAGCGAGCTACCTTGACTTAAATTTAAATGTAACGACGCCTTTAAGTTTGGAGATCTTAAGATGAGTGAAATGTACACATTCTGTACATCGTCACCTAAAATTATAAAAGGCGTAAATAAATATTTTGTGAGGTTTAATATCCACCACTTCAGAAAGGGCATATAGTAATAATGTATTAATGATAATAATGTTGTTAATCCGCACGTAACACCCGGAAATCCCATATCAGACATACACTAAAGAAAAATCAATTTTGAATGGATTCATGTGATTATTTTACTCAGTCCAATAATTTGGTGCTCTAAAATACCATTTTCAGAATGATTTATATCCAAGCATAATAGGCTTTCGCAAGGAAAATTTCGGCAAAAACAAGAAGAAAGTTACATTTAAATTTATAGGAAATTTTTAATACTCGCCAATTTAAACCTACTTAAGAAGTGCAATTATTTTACTGCCGTACTATTTTCGAAATAATGTAAGATAATCAGGATAAAGAGAAAAGAAATCTTAGAAACCATCAAACTAATTTTATAAAAGTTTGGATTATAAGTGACCTTTATACAAGTTGGATTTGAAAATATCAACAAAATAGCTTTTATCAGTTCGTAAATATACTTATCAGTGCGATTTTTGTCCTTCAATTAAAAAATTTATAGCTTTTCATGCCTGTTCTGCGATCGTTAACGTTTAAACCTTGGCATATCAATTGGTTGATCACAACTTTTTAAGAGGGGAATATATTAAAGAAGCTATAACGTTGGCGAACGGAATTTTGTGAATATTGAATGGTCTACTAAACTTTGAAACTTAACCAGCGAGCGGTGTTTGGTTCAGCAACAATCGCCAATTAAATTAAATTTGTTAACACAATTTGTTTTCAATAAAGTCAAGTTTCTAGTTCCCATCAACCTTTCGAATAGCCGGTCAGTTACGTATCAGGTGAAATGATTTAAAATGGTAAACAGTACTTAATGTTCTCGTGCCAATGAGGCATAGTCATGAAAATGGCCACTGGGTATGATGATAAACAAAATTTATTGATTTATGAATGATTCGAAATAACTAGACATCGATGCAAGCAGTTTGTTACATATTTTCGATAAAGATTTGTAGTTGGGATGCGTATGATAGAAGGTTGATTCGAGAACTGAAACAGAACGGACACCAATTTCATGTGAGTTATAGTGCATCAAAACTCGTTTCATGGGAAATAACAATTTCAATCGTTAAATTATTCTCGGCAATAAAACTCGCCTTTGGCTCAATGCGTGTTTAAATATGTCCCGTTTCGCGTGTCCCCAGCAATTCACGTCAGTTGGTCAAAGGGGCCGCCCTTGTGTGTGTTGTTACAAGCAAGGACTGAACTTAACGGTCAATCGTGATTGGCTATACGCCTAAATGCGACGGCGTAATGGGGTTGTGTGGCTGACGAAAGCGTCGAGCTATTAAAAGCGGAATACGGGGGAACCTATTAATGGAGACTTTATATTTGCTTCATTTGAAATCAACTATGACAGAAATTGATCGGAAATTTGAAAGTATACTATACGGAAATATTATGAACTGAGCTTTTAATATATAGATAGTTCATTCAAATCCATCCATCGGTTTATGCATTATATATGTGTATGGGTTTTAGGCGATTGATAATAATTACTTGCTGTGGGCCTACAAAAAAAGATCTAGATAGATTTCTATCTAGTTGACCGAACTAAAATTTAGAAACTTTGATAAAACGACATGGCATCTATCCACCCTACAATTCATAAAAAGTATTTTATCTGCAAAATATATTGATTACGCCTTTTTTAGTTTTTAGATAACGATATGTAATTTTGAATATGCATTTAGGTATGTTACTAAAATTCATATAGTTTTTTTTCATGGATTCGCACTAAAAAAACTTCAACATTTAAGCTATAATGAATGATTGGTTTCAAAAAAATTAAATATGTTTCAAAAATATTTTTCTATCAAATTGTATAGAAATGAATGCATTCTGGTACCTTAGGAGCTATTACATTAAGCTACACAATTTCCTTAATTTTCTAGTAAACCTTAGTTAATCTTAAGAAGTATAATAAAACGTGTTTTATTTTAATAAATAGGCAGACATTTGTAGTTAACCAATTTCAAAATGGTTTTGATGAGGGTTTCCCTTTTGTGTTGGTATGTAAATTAATCTTAAATGATTTATTTTCTTTCTTTTTTTTTTTTAGCGTTTCGTTTGTTGTTTTTGTTAAGTATCTAGGTTTAGAACTCCGTTGATTGTCAGACAAAGGAGGAGAAGCCAGGCAGTGGTGCTCTCGATCTGGCCATATTATTAACAATAATTTGACCGCCATTGAGGCTCATCACTGCACTGCCCTCTGGTTCAGAATCAGTGTAACTCGAGTAATTGCGCACTGGTTTTTGTTTTTTCCACGATTGGCGTAAAGAGTCATTGACATTAGCGTAATGATTAACAAAGGAATGTGGATCAGAGCGTACGCTCTCGTTTTCGCTTTCCGAGTGCTACAACGAAATTTGTAGAAAAATAGCTTGACTTTTTTGATGTATGTTTATCTATAAGCCTACCTGTGAAGCTTCTGAAGAGCTAACTTCGGAAGGTTTTTCTGTAACACTGCTGTCGTCAGGATTTTCGTCATAGCATTTTAAGCTTTCTTCATCACTATGATATGCTACCGATGCTGGCGATGGTCTTGGTGGACTTTTTCCCAGTTGTACATTGGTTGGCGGCCGACTGTTAACTTTCCTGCTCATTGTGCCCAAAGTACTTCTATTTAATGTACCCGCACTATTTAGAGTACCGGTGCCACCGCCATGACGCGATCGATATAATTCCAAAGCCAACTCTTGTCTCTCATCTACAGACATGGCCATTGATTCTTCTAATGTCTTTTGAGCTTCTTCTATTTAAAAGAAAAAATAAATAAATAAATAAAAATATATAGACATAACACTTTTTTACTTCGATCTTGCTAAAGCATCTTCATACTTACGTTTATATTTATAACTTTTGCTTTTAACACATAACACTGCTATAACCATTATAATTATGACAATGGATGTGGCGGCAAGAGCCACCATAAACCAGGTTTGCCGGTAAAACGGTTTATGTTGCAAATAATCATATTCTAAATGTAATTTGGAGGATGTTAGTATTGAGTCTTTCGAATAAACAGGGAATGAAATGCCAAAACGATTATAGGCTATAACACGGAATGTATACGCAGTGGAAGGCAAAAGACTCTGATAACTCACGGTAAAGTCTTGTGTGGTTCCGGTGGTTGTTTTCGTAATTGTTTCCCAACGCGAATCATCTGTAGAGAAATGAAAATAATTTTTCGCCTTTATAAGGAAATTTGTTATAATTTTTCTCGAAATATATATATGTTTTTTATATAATATATGAGATAATAATAATATCAATAATCCATACTTACAAATGAATGACGGTTCTCCTTTTTCTACTTAAGTAGTTAATTAGTACAGCGCACCAATGAAATAAAGAGTAGAGGAAAGACGAAATTGTAAAAAAAAACTTAAAGTTTATAAACCAATACACCCGTTAGAATCTTATACATCCACTATTAAGTTTATTGTTACATTCGTAGACTATAGTTTACAAGTCACATCTCTATCCAATTCAGTGATTTTCATATTGAAGCACACCATGGGTATATATTGACAACTCTACTAATGTAGTAATAAACTTTATATGTGTCTTAATGATGATCATGGCGTGGAAAAAACAGTCGCGTAAAAAATGTTATTTTTACCCAAACAGTCATGCATTGTTTATGTAATAAAGTAATAAAATGAACTCACCGCGCTTTTTGGCTTCAATGTAATAACCTAAGATTGGCCCACGTCCCGAAGGACCGTTAACCCAATGCATTTCGACGCTGGATAAAGTCTTTGCTAATATCAGCTCTCTAGGCGCTACAGGAGATCCTTCTTGCGGGCCAGTAGTAACGTTTTCACTTACTGCGGGACCATAATCAATTGTTTGGGCGCGAACAGTAAATGTGTAGGTGACTTCTTCTTCTAAATTTTGCACTAGAAGACTAGTACTGGACACTTTTTGCTTCACTTGTTTACTAAATTCTAAGTTGAATGAAAAGCATAACTTAGAAAATCAAAAAATATAAAGGATATTATCAAAAAAAAAAAAAAAAAAAATGGACTTACTTTCATTTTCTTCGGTAGTTTCATAAGTTACTAAATAGCCTAATATTTCGCCATTACGAAATTTCGGTACGTCCCACGATACCTTTAGACTTTGCATGGTTATATCTTCGAATCTCAAATTTTGCGGAGCACTAGGTAAACCTTGTAGCGTTTTAACTGTAATTGGAAGCGAGCGTGGACCATCACCGGCTGGGTTAAATGCCAAAATTTGTATACGATATTCAGTAAATTTATCCAAAAACACTAGACTATGTGAAGTAGCCGTGGCAGACACGACTTCCGTTTCCTCTTCCCACTTTCTGCCGTCCTCCAGTTCTTGAGGAGAATCTGTAACCAAGTAGAATATTTTGTAGCCCAGTAGATCGCCATTCTGCATACTTTGTTTGGGCGGTTTCCAGCGTAAACGCACTTCAGTGCTGGATATAGGAGCAGCATCTACTGCGCGTGGCTCACCCGTCGGAACAGCTTCTCCCACGTAAACTGCAACTGGTGGCGTAGCCGGTCCTGGGCCTTGTGAGTTAAACGGCAAAACGACAATTTCATAATTTCGATCTTGTTGTAGGTCTGAGAGGACTACTGAATTTACGTTTATACCCATTACATCAGTTTTTGGTGTCGCTTGCAACGCTGTTGGAAAATCCGAGAGCTGTTGATATAGAATACGATAACCCCCTGTAGCAGCGTCACCATTCCACATAGAAGTTTCTAAAGCATTCCACTGTACGCGTACCGAAGTTGTGGTAATGGGTACAACTTTCAGATTCGAAACAGCTACAGAAGGCGCCGCAGGAAGTGTGCGTACTATAATGCTTTCACGGCTAAAAGAGGATGGTCCCAAGTCATTAGTTGCTTGTAAACGAAATTGGTATGTAGTATGAGGTTTTAAATTTGTAGCTGTATATGAAGTTAAAGTAGGATCTACACGTTCTGGAAGTAAGAACCAAGGTCCATCGTTTTCTCGCAGTTGTACTGTATAATAACGTAGTGGAGCAAAACCGTCTCTACCCGGTGTCCAGCTAAATGTAATTTGATGAGCCTGAATTTGACTGCGCGATATTTGAGGCATTGAGGGTGGCTGGGGTCGTTCTCTATTATTGGTCGTGTACACTAACACGGAGGCAGTCTTACCCCATCCCAATCTCGTTTGGGCCGTTACACTGAAAGTATAATAACGTTCAGCTAAAAGTTGTGCAGCTCGAAATGTACGATCAGATGGTGAAAATTCTCGACTATAATTTAGGTTTGTGCTTCCATTTAGGGAATAAGTAACTTGATATGCTAGAATTTCGCCATTGGGATCATCAGGTACATCCCATATAATGCGGGCAGTTGAAAACGAAACATCGGGAAAGCTAACATTAGAAGGAGCACCTGGCGTGTCTTCGAAGGTTTGCACTCGTACCGGTGGCGTACTGAGAGCTCCATCACCTAAACGTGTAAAAGCCATTACTTGAATGTGATAAATGACGAATTTTTTGAGCTCTGTTAACGTGGTAGTAAATGAGCTATTACTTGAAATGCTTTTATGCAAAACCTGACCTCCTCTGCTTGTAGCAGCGTAGAAAACTTTATAGCCGTCAATTTGACCATTTCTGTGTTGCTTCGGAACTTCGCCCCAACGTACTACTATAGTTGTGGAAGACGTAGCATTGGCTTGTACGTCTAAAGGTCCATAAGACGGTACAGCTTCTCTGGTTCGTTCAACGGCTGTAGCGCTGTCCTTTGAACACCCTACATCATTCCAAGCATTCATAAGTACTTCATATATTGTCCATTCCTCGAGAGTCTCCAGAACGTGGGAATTGGCGGTGTGATCTTCGATTAGGACACTTTTAGGAGCTACTTTGTTATCACTTTCCATTTGACGAAAAGTAATGTTATAGCCTCGAGGATTCCCAAACCATTCCCTTTGTTGCAAAGGTATCCAGCGCACTCTTAGCTGCGTAGCACTCATAGCTCTGACCGTTACATTAAAAGGGGGATGCATTGGACGAGCTTGAATCGTTTGAAAATCCTTGGTGGGTTCGGAGGGCTTAGATGCACCTACCACATTGGTAGCGCTTAAACGCAATCGATATTGCGTGAAAGGCGTCAGACCTGTCACGGTTAAAGTCTCAGCGTCAGGATCCGATATTTCGCATACGGTAAACCATGTTAAATTTCGAGCTGTTTGTGCTTCCACTTTCCATTTGGTTATTGAGGAATTACCATCAAAGCCAGGAGTAAATTGTAGTACCACTGAGAAAGCTTCAATGTTTGATAAAGCCAGATTAGTAGGTGGCTCAGGCAGGACAGGTTCCACGCCTGATTGTATAGTGGCAGTTTTTGGAGGTCCACCACCAATACGAGTCCAAGCTCTTATTTCAAACCAGTAATGAGTTGTCGCTTGCAGTTGCGTCACTATCAACTGAGTGTCATCAGCTGTTAAATTAACTGATTTCATGCTTTCCGGTCTATCTTTCATTTGGTAACGAACCGTATAGCCTGTTAATAAGCCATTCAAATTCTTGGGAGGAGCCCACAAAACCTTAACTGACCTATCAGAGACTTCATCGAAATGCAAAGCAGTAATTTCATCAGGAATATCTTCTTTTGTTTTAACAGCTATTCTGTAACTTCTTACACCATCCCCGGGATCTGTGAAGCAAAGCACAGTTATATTATAATCTTTAAACTTTTCGAGTCCAGTTAAAACGGCCGCTTGCTCAGCCACAGGATCAATTAGACTGGGCGGCACTGTAATCATGCGCTCTTCAAATTCGCGCTGTTCATCGTCTATCATTTGATAACGCCAAGCTTGTATTTTATAACCTTGGTTGATACCATTTATTTGTTGAGGATTTGGCGGGGTCCAGGTAACTCTCACCGATGTTGAATTTATGGGGACAACTTTTACATTTGTAGGCGGAGCCTCTGGTACACCTTCTTTTGTTTTAATTTTAGCACCTTCGGTGTAGACGCCCACACCCATGTCATTATAGGCAGCAATTTGCACTACATAATCCTTCCACGTAATCAATTCTTGTATCAAATAATTACGCTGAGCTTCATTAGTTATGTTTTGATACATCCAGGGTACATTGTTGTAACCGAACAGACGGTATCGAATTATATAACCTAATATTTGACCATTGCGATGTTCCTCCAGAGGAGGTTGCCATTGAGTGATAATTTCCGATTGTGAACGAGCTGAGCCAACGAATCCTACCGGTGGTCCAGACGGAGCTAAGTGACAAATATAATAACAGACAGATATTAGCGTGTGAAGTATTTTGACAAATGTGTTTTAAAAAGACCTAAGGTAGCTTATAAGAGGACATATATACCTCGATGAAGCGGTAATTCTACGTTAGACATATCCATAGCCCCAGTGTGCATATGTACGGAAAAAATTTTACTTAGCATTACATTGAGGATACAATTTAATTTTAAACAATGGTTAAATAAAAACTCGAAAAAATTTGCAAACAAATATAATATAATGGCAAAATGTTCAATAATTTAAAACATAAACAAGAAAAATTTGCAGCAAAATTCCTGAACGCAAACAGACATACAACTCCTTAAAAGTGAACACGAACTACAAATTGTGGGAACAAACAATTTTGAAAAATTTTTCTGGTATCCGTTGAAGATTACCTTTACTTGTTTTTTCTTTGTCACTCGGTTATATAGAAGTAATATTGCATCAAAGATCCCATATGGTATATGCATTTTCAATAAGCATATATAGCGCTACCTAGTTAGAATCGTCTGTGCGTTAACTTTATGGTTCTTATATAATTATCATATCAAGTTCGAAAGTCAATTAAAAGCCATTATTCGATCTCTCTAGACAAACTGCAGGTCTTCGAACATATTCACTTAAAGACTTTTAGCATTAAATTGGACGCAATTTTAGAGAAATATTAACTTGATAAAATTCGTTATAGCACACTAATCTTTACTGCAGCGCGTAAGTCAATTTCTCAAGTTACATCACTCATTTATTTCTCTTAAAAGCGTTTAGATGGGAGGCTTACATTTCTATCCTAATTTTCCACTTTCAATTTCATATGCCGAGGTATTATATTTTGTCGATTTTGGTCGAGAAATATGAAAAATGAGACACTGTTTTCGTACAAGGGTCTTTTTCAAAATTGGGTTTAAAGAAGAAATGGTCCATATTCAATTTTGCACAAGAACTTCTACGATGTTACTACCCATAATTCAAAAACATTTGTGATGGGTGTTTGCTGGCAGTTTTTTTTGGGCTTTTTTCAGCCGGTTCTGGCCGAATAATCTATTTTATCTCAAATGTGTAGCAGGTACTATAAGAGTATAAATATTAGGGCGGGGAAAAGGAAATCCATTATTTTAACGTGAACATTAAGACTTTATATAACAAGTGCCGGGTTATCAACTTTGGGCAAATTTGCACCGTTTTGTTCTATAATTTGTTGCCATTTTAAAGATGGCTTCACAATATGTCTTTTATAGAAGCGTTGGTCGCTATTGATATAGGAATCTATTTTTACAATCTTCCCTTGATGTCAATTTCCTATAGCTCAGACTCGGACTCTATGTTGGATGCATTAAAATTTCCTAATCTAGCTCTCGCAGTTTCTGGCGAGTCACTATAGATATGTGTGGCCTTTTGGAACCAGGAACATCTCTCCTATTGGCCAATTCTGGCCATTTATGGTCGATCGCTGGTTTCAAACGACAGTAGAGATCTGAATTTAGTGCTTCGCCGTACAATAATGATTTCTTTTCAGTCCCACTAAATGCACAGCATAACCTTCCTGACCGTTAGTCCTGGTTTGGGCGTTTTCACCACGTTCGTTTTCGCACAATGTTGTTGTATGTGGCTCATTTCTCATCCTCAGTCGCCATCCGTTTAAGAAATGAGTCGACATCATTTCTTTTGGCCAAAGCTTCGTAAATGGAAATTCGATCCATCATGTCTTTTTTGCGTTAATTGGTGTGACACCCAAACATCAAGCTTCTCTTTGAATCCAGCTTTGTTTAAATGGTTTAAAACTATTTTATGGTCGATCTTTAGCTCCTGGCTGATGCTGCGGCTGTTAATGTCCCGCTCAACTTCGATCATCCGGGTCTACCCGTGTGAGGTATATCTTTAACATCAAAAATTCTTGAACGGTATCGACGATTCTAACACTGCAGGTAATCGGCTGTTTCTGTATCGGAACGGTTTTTTTTGCATTTAGAGTTTTAGCCGCTTGACTTGCCTTTCCGCCTTTATCAAAGAAAAATTGTAAAACGTACCGAATTTTCTTTTTGCTGCCTTTCATTTTTAAGACCCTTGTAACTCACAACTGAACCGATCAAATGAAAAACAGGAAAAGAATTTTGTTAGTGCAAAATGTTACATTTCTAACGAGCATAAATTTGAAATTGTTTAATAAATACTTTGCGAGATATCGATCACTACCCATACAATATACAATTACTTATATTCGGTTGGTCTGGATTTCCGATATTTATTACTTCGATTGGGTTGGCCGTTCTCTATCCTTTTTGCACTCGTAAATCGAAATCGCAGATGTATTCGCCGTGCTTCGACAATTTTCTGCCATAAATAGTAAACTTATTTTTGCTTTTCTACGAGTGGCGATAATTTTTATGGACGAAAGGGAGTAAATCTATTCAGAATCTGAGGGTATATTGTGAGGGTATATTGGATATGAGAAATATTTTTTCCCAAAATTGGTAGCACCGCAGCAAACGCTTGTGTTAAGTTTCGCATTTTAGTGTTTTAACTGCGTGATTTTTGAAATGTGTTAATCGGACTTGGATCTACGCGCGCAATCCGGAAACAACCGATCAATCGAGCGGATATTGTGCAAAAGATGAGCCAAAAGCGAGAAAGCTGCGTCAAACGCGCTCAAAAATCAATGTGATGTTAAGAGTTCTCTTCGATTACTGTGTCGTCGTACACTATTAATTTCTTCGTTTGTGTGGAGCTATTCGCAAATAGAGCATATAACATAGATGCTTCAAAGCTTAATCAACGTTAATTTTATGTCATTCAATGGTCCCTGATTACCACTACTAACGACATGCTATGCAGATTCGTCTTCGTTTCGCCGGTATTGAAGGATGCACACTATTCATAGTCACTGCTTTTCTACGGGTATAGTAGTGCACGTTTCACTCTAGCGCGTCAATGCTTTCCGCAAAATTTTAGGAAAACTGTACCCACTTTGAAGTTTCCCAGACGCCCGATCCGCGATGTCAATCTACAACGAAGATTGTTTCGACACAGTGATGACACTCTTGGTATCAGAAAGAACCGCTTCTACTCAGAGATTTGCTGGGGATTCACTTTGGGCTATGTCATATCTGACTGGAGATTGGCATTTAAACATTTGAATTATTAGGAAGAAAGTAGCACCGCGTAAAGAAGCAGAAATAGCTTATACTAATGTAAGCCAGATAAAAACAAAGTCCTTTTCTTAATCTATCAATTTTGCAGTGACCTCCTTCGCTAAATTTCTTCCTAAATATTGATTAATTATAGATTTTATATATTTTTTCTAGTGATAGTTGTCGCAAGTGTGATGTATAATCTATTGTGCATTTCATCTAGCGAGCGATCAAGAATACTTTTTACTTGTTTTTAATGAAGAGTTGTTATAAAAAATGTAGTAAAACAATAATAACTAAAAAATAATAAAAAAGGAGTAAATGCAAATAAAAAACAAAAAAAAATTCACGCAACATAAATACAGAGAATAAATACGAATGATAAGCATTTATTTACCTTCTTGGGGCAATTCAACGATATTGCTGGGATCTGAAGGTGAGCCTTCCCCGACTTGATTTACGGCACTGACACGAAATTGATAAACTGTAGCGGCCTTTAAATTTCGCAATAAGATCCAACGTTGCTCCGATGAAACATTACTTAACTCCGTAATCCAATTAAGCAATGGATCAGGTACAGGACCTACGAATTTTTCTATGATGTTAATGAAAGTGGAAATTTTAAGTGATAATGTGTGTATGTAAGGAGAAGTAAAGGGTTTTGGGAATTAAATTATATCGTTAAATTAGTTGAAAGAGCATCCACAATAATATCAACGATGTTGATAAACGATCAAGTTTTATAAACCGACGTACGACGGACAATAATAGTTTATACAAATTATTGTCGACCGGGTGTTTGGCATTTGCATTAACGTTGAGTTTATTCAGTTCAGTTGGTTTGGTACGTTGTTCAGTTGATTTACAACATATAAGCACAGAGGGCGTCGATTTTGTGTTACAGTCCAGAGGCGGCCATTGCGATAAATTTTTTATATATATCACATATATATGATGTATATTTTGGTTAAAAAAATTTTCAAGTGTATTACATATAAAGTTTAGTTTTTTTCGCGATATATCGAAAAAGAAAAAAGTTTGTAAAAGAGAAGAAACAATAAAACGAAATACAAAATGAGAAAAAGAAAGAAAAAAAAGAACGTATTGTTGATGAGAAAAGTGATGTTTTTGCTTTTTATATTTTGTAAATAAAAATGCAACAAAGGAATTATAACAATGTACACCATCACTACGTATGTATGCATATGTGCATAAGTAATCTGAACATATGTTCTTATAGTGTGGACGATTGTTGAACTTCAACCAGAGCAATTTGGTAGGTTCACGTTGCAGTTTGCTTTTTGCTTCTTTTTGAATAAAGCTTTATCAAAATTTGTTCATACAAACTTATGCATAGATGCCTATGTTTAAGCACTTTGGTCAAGGGTGTTGTTGGGTGATTCGCTGACACACACAAGCATATCTGCAACCATGGACTTTATTCGTGCAGTGAGTCTACACGTACAGTGAGTCTAATTAATATTGAGTTTTTCCGCTCGACAAAAAGTAAACGCTTGTTAAATCTAGTTCATTCTCCAAGCAAAAAAATTTTTTTTTACTATTTTGTACTACTGCGGAGTACATATTAAAATATAAAAAAAAAAATTAAAACATTATTCCAGTAGACTTCTAATACTATATTTTTTTTTCGTATAAGGAAGGATACGAAGATAAAAAAACAGCATATTATTAAAAATTAATATTCGGTGGGTTATCTTGCTGAGTATTTTCGCAAATGGCGGCCCAATTCATGCCATATATTTTTGATGGGGTCCGTGCCTGGTGATTGGAGAAGAGGGTGAACACTTTGGGCTGGTTATATAAGAGCCATTCTTGAATTAAGCGCGACTTATGCTTGAAGTCGTTTTGTTGGCAGAATTTGTATGTTGCCAAAATATCAAGTTTGTTCGCACTTTCTTTCAAATTTGCCTTCAATATCCCCAAATAACCCTGCTCGTTTAGAATACCATCCATAAACAGCAATTTTCCGACTCCATTGGCTCCAATTCATACCCAAACTGTAATATGACTATTGCAATGTCCGCAGTAAGCCGTTGATACAAGAAGTAATAGGGGGTAGGAGTAATAGGTAGGTAAGACAGGGAAGGCACGTTTCTAAGTCCATTTTTCCCGTCATATTTCAATGCCTTCCGTCAAAAACCTAAAAAATTGACTATAAGATGAATGGAGTAAGATCCCTGTTGCCTATACAGGCAAAAATTATACTGAATATGTCAAAACATTTAAATGACGTTATTAAGGAAAAAGGATATCCCTCCAAATATTAATCTTTAACAATTTACTGTTTTCTCCTTCGTATCCTTACTTATATGAAAAGTTGTTAAAGTTATATAATTTTCTTGTCTACTGGAATAACGTTTTGTTTACAGAATGGTAAAAGAAATTTTTATGTTTCGACAATGGCCTAGGTTTAACAAGCGTTCACTTTTTATCGGGCGAAAAAACCCAATATTAATGACACTCACTGTAAATACATTTATTTAAATATTTTGGGCTAAAAATTACAGCACATTCTTATGAAACAACGTATCATAATATCAATTTTTTATTGTTCTTATTGTTATTATTCTTGTCGCTATTGTTGCTGACGTTGTTGTTATTGTTGTTGTTGGTATTGGTGTTTATTGGTGTTGTTGCTTTTGATTTACATATAAAAGCTAAACAACGCTTATATATGTAATATATTGAATGCATATTATTCTATTGTTTGGCGGCTAGCGTGCTACATGAAAATCCTTTTAATTATTATGAGTAACTTGCACACAAAAACTATCTATGCGCGCCCGTAACCTCTTCTGCTCGCATTTAATAATAATCCAGTAAATTGTATTGTGTGTTCTGAAGGGTTTGCCAACGAAAAATTTGAAAAACTTACCTAATTCGGATACTTCACGGCGCTGTATGATGAACTTTGAAATTGGACTGTTGCCATCGAAACCTGGTGTCCACGAGATATTTATGGCCCTTTGATCGAGTGACTCCAAACGCGTTGCTTTTACGTTAGTCGGTGGAAATGGTAGCTCAATGACACTTAAACGAGCGGAACGAGTTTCATTGCCACCTGGCGACGTTACAACGCATGAATAGGTGCCAACGTCAGAGGCACGCACCGCTTGTATCTCTAGAGTACCATCTGATTGTACACCAATTCGCTGTGAATTGCTAATGGCTGTGCGGTGACCTTCGCGATACCAATCAATATTATAGGGCACCGTTGGATCACTAGAAACTGTACACTGCAGCGACGCGGTTAATCCCAGCAATACGGTGGCGTCAACTGGTGGGTGAATAATTTGTGTTCGCACTATTAACATATGGGAAAGAAGAATTATCAGTTTATTTCCGTTAAAATACTATTGCTTTCCCTTTCTTGAGAACGCACAAAATTCAAAGTAAACTAAATTTGCTTTCCCGCCTTAAAAATACTGATATATGTCAGTTGTACGTATTTTCCTACACCGAATAGGGAAATTGAATATAAAAAGGAAACAAAATTTTATATAAGGCTCTCGCTCACTTTAAATCAGTCAATTCAAATAAAAAATTTTAAATTTTCAATATTCACCGCCTCAAGGGATGGTTAAATTATTTCATTTACGACAAGTGTTCCAATCGTTCGTCCATAGAGAAGATTTGTAGTAAGTTTTAATTGACTTTGCCTCTTATGAACCGTGGGCTGGTCTATTGTAGTTATGTTCATAGTCGCACCACGTCCACACCACGTAGTCAAAACAGAATGCATACGTCATGTTTAAGTGTACCGTCTCAATCGTTTTGTAAACGAACGCGAATGAGTGTTGGAACAACACATATTAGAGAGACGGATGGGCGGCCAAAAAGATGAACGTGCAAAAATGCACTCAAATATTTGTCCTGATTGTGTATTACAAAGGCATGTAGTTAATAAATTTATCGGCGATAAATAAAAAAAAAAATGTGGTATTCAGAATTTTTTTATTATTTTGTGAAACTGCACTTTTTACACCTTACGACTCTTGCGGCATAAGGGCATATTAAGCTTGTGCGGATGTACACAACACGCAGAAGGACTAGAAATATACCTACCTTTCATTTTACTGATCGATTCAGAATCCGAAATCAATCTGCCCGTATGCGGGCTAGTCCATTTGTGCTCAGTCTGTATATGGCGATTTTTGGGATACATTGATGCAATTTGGTATGCTAGCACGCTTTGGTTCAAGTGTCAAGCCTATGAAAAATGGTCCTGATCGGATCATTTTTTCTACTACTCAATATATGATGCATTATTTTGAAATATCGTTGTTGAAAATAATAGTTCAATTTTCAAAATCGCCGAGAATTAATAAAATTCGGGATCGGATGGGTCAATTTATGTTCTATAATCACTACTACGACAGCTGAATCTTCATTTTCAATGTTTCTTGAGGAAAATGTGTTCATAACAATAATTTGACATAAAACCTAAATTTACCGAATTTGAACCACATTTTTTTTTTTTTTTTTTTGCTATAACCAATCACTCCGTGTATGTCCCCTATTCGTCTCACACGGGGATGGCCAGAAAGAAGAGGAGGAAAGAGAAAGAAATAGGGAGTTGAGGCCGCAGGCCAGTGCGCATGCGCCCCATCTATAACTGTTATAGATTTACCAATTGAGCTTTCACTATAGCTACTACCGAAAAAGACTATTCCGCATTTGAGATTTGAACTCCCGAACACTAGCTTGGTAGTCGCGATTGTTATCTACTCGTCTACTCAGGCGGATTAGGCAGACATATGTCTATTTTTCGGATCCTACTCCATATAAAGTTTCTAACGGAAAATTGTCTTTTTTATGGCAAAAATCCCTAATTTTTGGCAGTTTACGAAGGAAAGTGCTCCGTGAGAGTAATTTGATATGAAACTTAACCGCATCAAGTTTGGGTCAATTAGGGCTACTTCTTTGAAAATCAACGCATATAAATAATATCAGGAAGTATAGACTGTTATATGCCAAGAAAATCTAATTTTTGATATTATATAATGAAAATTCGTTCATGTGTAGGAATGTAAAAATTGACCAGAGGAATTTTGGATCGCATTAATCCATTTTTTAGGCGCCATTTTATGTGAAAGTACTTATGAAAAGCACCCCTGTAACAAAGTCCTTTTTTTGATGGCGGTTTTTTATGACGAAAGCAATTGAAAAATCGTAAAATCTTTGAAAAGTGAATTAAGTTTGCTAAATTTGGACCACTTCAGTTTACGTTTCACGCATCCTTGAATATGAGGGCTTTCTTCAAAAGTATGGCTTTGCCAAAAAATAATGCATAAATATTTGTGTTTTATCAGCATGTAAACGAACTCTATACATAAAT
Source organism: Glossina fuscipes (assembly GCF_014805625.2). NCBI lineage: Eukaryota > Metazoa > Arthropoda > Insecta > Diptera > Glossinidae > Glossina > Glossina fuscipes. The sequence continues at coordinate 6,202,733 of NW_023998431.1, read as the reverse complement.
TTAATTCATATGTACTTTTTTTTTAAAATTATATAGAGAAGGCGACAAAGGGAAAGAAAGGAAAACAGAAAGAAATAAAAAAGATAGGGAGATAGGCTGCCGAAATTGTTTTAGTATTAACGCAACATAGTGGCATATAATTCAGTTTGCTAAACTTGAAATCAAGCGTTTGTTAAAAACTTTTTTTATCGAGTAGCATAAATTACAGTCCGATTCCAGACAGAAATCTTCTAATCGCCAAATTAAAATTTACTCTCAAATACAAATATCATGCTCACTATAGAATATAATGCTAATATATACATTATGTACATAAACAAAGAGAATGAGGGAGAGATAGATAGCTTATCTTAGCGCCAATCCATTACAAGCATGGAGGGGCACTGTCCGGTTTGTTAAACATGAATTCGTGAGCTTGTCAATAGCTTTTGTTACCGACTAATGTAACGCACAGACTTAGTGTCTTTGCAATTTGCATTTCCAGATTGACATGGACGAAGCATTAAGCACGCAGTGCCTAAACTAAAATTTACTCTAACATGTAAGCATCATCATCATCATTTGGGCACAAAATTCTGATTTATATATTTACACATATCCGTGTACATCTACGCAATGATAAGTGCGTAGATGGATACGAATAGGGAGGAACCAGAAGAATGAAATAAAACTTCATAATAAGTCGGTTAAAATACAATTAAGTACAAAATACAAAACCATCTAAGACCACTGAAATTCATAATTAAATTGCGAATATTTTGAATCAGAAATCACACATGGCCAAGTGATTGCAACTAACGAGCGCACAAACTTATGTTTTAACTAAGGGATAAATAAAATTGTTCAAATTTAACTTGCGTGTAATTAAATAATGTATTCATTCTTTGCAATTCGGTATTGGTAATAAAATAAGTGCAAATATCTGAATTCGTCCAAAAAATGTTAAGTCTCCCAAGAGATCAAAATTCATATCAAAATTTCATTATTTAACTATATCACTTTATATGGTTTCATGTCAGTTTCAGTGTTACGCTATCTCTTTTATTAGTATATAAGTGCACATACAATACTCACACATGTATTTGGGCCACGGTTCATCATTCTTTTATAGAATTATTTTGTTCATTCAATTAATACAATTATATACCTCGACATTAAGAAGCAACAAACGTTGTTGTTATTGCTAGGTCCAATATTTTTTCGATACGAAATTCTAAAACGAACACACGCACACATATACAAACACAAACACAGACACAAACACCAATGCTTATATAAATATATATATATAAATTTTTTTTAAATCGCCACTTACCCAGCACACCAAGAAATGCTTCACCATTGACAGTGCCGGCCTCGTTCGAACGAACACAAGTATAGAGGCCAGCATCTGATTCACGTACATTCGATATTAATAAGTCTCCGGAATCCAAGATTTGTACTCGACTTGAAATTTCAACCAATTGTGTCTCTATGTGATTGCAGCAGCGGTAGTTAGTTTTTTTTTTCGATTTCAAATTGAGAGGGTATCGTTTTCAGTAAGCAATTGATAACAAGTGCCAGATCAATGTTAGCATCAACGGCAATAGCGAAAGCAAAAGCAACAGCAATAACAATAACAACAAGATATGAGTTGGTGTCAATAACGTGCCAATCGCAAAAAGGATTCAGTTCAAATCAAGATTGACAGCAAATTTTGTTGTTGTTTGCATGTGTTGCGTTCATGAGCACATTCCATGTATTCCGGTTCGTTGGTTTGTTAGCCGCAACAAAAAAAAATGCATTAAGATTTGGCGTTTTTATACATTTTAGTGCCATCGATATATATAAATTTGTTTGTGCACATATGTAGACGTATATATATGTAGTGGAGGCATGAGAATGCATTTGTTTACCGCACGTTGACATTTATTGTCATAATATACAATTATATTAAATATTCATTACATTTTAAAATGGTTTTCGGTTTTATATTTTGTTGTTTTTTTTTTTTTTTATTGTTGTTTTTATATATTATATACATTCAGCAGATCGCATAACGTGTCCATATAGACCAGAGCGGTGTTATTGTCATTTGCGTCGCAGGCAGACGCACGCAATCGCATATTACGCACACAAATACAACAGTAAGCACAGATTGACATCAGACAACCATTAAAAGCCATTTATTTGTTACATAGCGGTTTTTGGTTAGTTTATTTTATTAAATGCGACAAAATAGATAAATTAAAAATAAAAGAAAAATAAAAGAAGCAAACATTTTTTATTAGATTAGTATTATATTTAATGCATATATACATACAAATTATTATAATCTATAAAATTGTATTTTCTTATAGGAGATATTTAACGAAAGAACCGATTAACAAAACTTATAGGTCGGTGTAGGCAAAATCTTCGCTTACCAGGCACAAATTACGTAACTGTTTTTAAAGAAAAAATTTGTATTTAACATAAAGGAAAAACTTTTTAGTTATCAATATTCAATTAGTATATATGTACGTGAGCATTATTGATAAAGGAAATTATATTACACCACTTTTCGTCAGAGTAAGTTCAAGGTTGTGTAGAACGCTTGCAACGTTCAGAAGGACTTGCAATCATTACGATTCACTTTGTAATCAATCAATATCAATCGGTTTACAGTTATCCTTTGCAGCGATTTAGATATGTCCCTTTGTCTGCCCGCGTAATATCTCTCCATGTAGTTTTGCTGTCCACCGTACAAGTTACCATTTTTTAGATAATTTGACGAAATTCAGCACATTCTTTATGCTTTCGCTCAGGCAATAACATTGTGGTAAATGAATTGGAACGGACAATTTTTACGATCGCGTCATTCCCTCATAACAATATAATATATTTTGGAAAAATTTCGATTTTTAATATTTTTTGCAAATAGTTCATTGGAAAATAGTAAATTAATCCAAAACTTTGTACGAAATGGAACCATTTTCTTTAAGCTCTTCAACATAATATTTTGCAATAGCAGTTTGTAAAGAAAACAGAAAAATGAGTGTTACATTAGACGAGGTGGTGTACGGTATTGAATGCTTGATTTTGCCTTTAACTACAAAATATTAATTAATTATTCCATAAAAATTTCCTAACACTAGATTCGTCGCCTGCTTTCAAAACTGACCTTTATTTTTACACTCATCTATACCCATCTCTTGTCACAGAAAATAGCTTTGGTGTTCTCCGCACATATTCCTACATGTACACTTACTAAAACGGTTTTCATCTCCCTATTATTAATATATATAGGAATTTCATTCTGAATAATGGAGTCGGACCAGTAATTCAGTTTATTTAATGGATGGTCGTTGTAAGCTTATTGCACCTGCCTAACACGTTTTAAGTTGTTGTGAGTGTGTCTATAGCAGCATAACTGTTATTCTTAAACAACTGAGATTATACGCCTGATATATTAAATTTTATTTTATTTAATAAAACTAAGTGTTTTTTTTTTTTTTTAAATTTTTAAATTCTTTAATAACCCTTGTAAGCAAACCTTTCGATTTAATTGATGCGATTATTTGCATAGAAATTTACGGACTTGTCAGACAGTTTTTAAACTTTAAAACGTCATTCAATAAGTTTTGTAGAGTGACATATAGACATATAGGATGACTATTGACAAGTCCACCTGATTTTTATTCAGTGTCGACCTTCAAACGGAACGTTCATCACATTGCCATTGACCATTATGGCATGACACCATTTTTGTTTTTCTAAAACAATTAGAAAAATGGGAATGAATTTTGTGTGAAGCGTCATCGAATCAATTGTAACGTGCATAGACTCGTTACTAATCATCTTACCAACTTATCGAGTGATGTGTTGCCTTATCAATAAATGTCAACAAAACGAAGTCGAATGTTAATAGTTTGATTGAGATGATATCTATGTCAGTCTTTTAGCTGACTTTAGAAATTATTTTACTGTTTGAGAGGTTTTTGTACTCACATTACATAAAGGTTTTCATAGATGTCATCCTTAATAAAAAATCTGTGTTGACAAATTGCAAGAAAGCATGAAAATTTGGCCACGGGATCATTATGCTCTAATTCTATTTTCAAATCTGGCATCCGGCAATTATTAGCTCATTGAAAATCGCAAAGGGGGGCTCCCGCCAAAAAGATATGAATCAAGTGTGAATTAATTTGGAAAACCGTAAGAAAATCTCTTTTCTTACTTTGAGTATAAGGCGAAGTGCAGCTCATTAAATCAGCTTCGGCGCTAGTGATCGTGCGCATAAGGGATAATACTTGGACAAATAAGACGATGAAATTATATTTCATTCGTATTTATTCGTACAAAATTCATTTCTGCTTATACTGAATTAATAGTCAAGATTTTATAAAAAGAGAACGATTTAATCAAAGGAAAAGGTGAGGGGAAAATAAAATGTTCTTAGTTTTAAAAGTATTGTGAATACTTTAAATATCGCTATGATCAGGTGATTAAAAGGCGATCAACAAATTTCGTTCTTCGTATTTCGTTTAGAAGCGCAGTTATGCTTGGTTGTGTCTTGATCAAATTTCTTTGTTGCAAACAAATTCACAAAATCAATATATTTTTTGACTACCAATGATTGTTTTATTTTCTTTTTTTTCCGTTAATAAATAATGAAATCCATTATTTAAAGTCATTATGCTCGGTAAGTAATAGAAATATATAATATATACAAATATATACTCATAGGTTTTTATGTTGAACTTTACACTTACCATTGTAAATCCATGTAATGTTAGGGTTCGGTGCGCCAACAGCCCGACATGTTATGGTAGCATCTTTACCATCTAATGCGGTAACGTTTTGTGGTGGTTGTTCCAAGACTGGCGCAGTAGCTTTTAAAAAAAAAAAAAACATGTCTATATAGTGTATGCATATATACATATATATATATGAATATATACAAAATAAATACATTTGCAAAATATACTATATAATATATAAATAAATATCAAATAAACGAAAAATTGTTTGTAAAATGTATGAAAAAAGAAACGTGTTTATATATAAAAATTTTTTTAAGTTAATATAGTATTCAAATAAAATTAACATAAAAAGTAATTCAAACAAAGTTGTTAGAACTTTAAAGTTTATGTTCAACTAACTATCCGCATATAAACATCAAACTAACGTTTTATATTTGGTTTTTTCAGGAAAATACATTTCTATCCAATACGGCAGAAATTATTATGCAAAATGAAGGCCATAATTATACAAATGAAGGAAAAAATTTTGAATTTTTTATAATAGCTATAATCATATATAAAAATCACTCTAATTCATTTTACTATAGGATGCTGTCTCTTCGATTCTATCATCACCTGAAGTACGATCCAATATTTCTGAAACTTATTTCAGCTAACTGAACGTACCTGTGAGCTGACCATGCGCTTACATTTTGCCTTTAAATTTTTAAAGCCTATCGAAAATTCAATCAGTTTCACGCTTTTCACAACTAGTTATGGGCGAAAAAAAGACAAAGAAGCAAATTATATTCAGATATTCCCAGATCCTTTCTAGCTATCGCTACGTTTGTTGCTGATAAGCGAAATAGTTCGTTTTCTGGCGTTTCGAAGCCGACATTTTCCTAATTTAAGTGACAGTTCGTGTAAGAACTTCCAATGTTTGTGAGAATATTCATCACACAAATTCCCAACGACGAACAGACAGAAGGGCATGCATGCCTAGAGGAACTTAGCATTTGATAGTGACCTAAAATATGTGTACACTTTATAGCATCGCTAAAGTTACGAATCAAATTTCAATATTCTATAATATTGCGTGAGTATACACTTGCTTCGGAAGTGACCGTCCAAAGAATATACGAGGAAAATTGCACTGTTTTATCGATTGTAATTTATGAATAATGAGATTTTTTTTTGTTTTTGAAGATACAGCTATTCTCACATTGTGTGATAAACTATCCGCATCCTTCCACCCTTTTTCCCCATTTTCCATGCCAACTTATGTGCCAAAGTTCAAATGTTTCTGCCAAACTTGAAATCGATATTGTACATTTTTGCGACCGCGGGAATGGCAACAACGTACAACACACAGACGGACAGACATGACTTAATTAACTCAGAATTTCATGCTAATCAAGAATATACATACTTTAAAGAGTCTCGAAAGCTTCCTTTTGTGTGTGTTTTTTGTGATGTGGATTTGACAAAACTGATACCTGTTATCCTTCGACGATACGTATAACACGTTAAAAAGTTCAAATCCAATCTTTTCTACTCAGCACAAAGTCCTGTTGGCTCGCTGAGTTACAGAAGAACACGAAGTTAAAGCGTTATAAATAGATGAACGTGATCTAAATTTAGTAAAATGATTTATATGTGAAATCGTTATTGAGATCAGTTTCCATCATGAAGCTTCAGTACGATTTTAATTTATCGATTTCCATCAAATAAAGGATATGGTTGCAAACACGGCTCCAAATTTATTTTCAAAAGCGCTCGACTTTTGGCCAAAATAGATTAGTGCGTCCAATTTCCCTAAAGTTTAAAAACAAAAGTCCATAAACAGGCACTATACCGACAAACGTGACTTATACAGATTGAAAATATAATTCAAACAAATTACTTCGTATATTTAAAAGTGAGATTAATTCAAGACTTTCTGGAATTTGCGTACATCAATAAACTCACTCTTACCACAACCAGTCCGATGCACAAGAAACATTTTTCTTTTCTCATGAATGTTTCTAAACAAAGATAGTTACATATTTTAATTATTTCACTTCATGTGATTATGTAACGATTAATTTATGTATTATTGTTGTATGTTGTATGAAGCGTTGTATACAACTTCTAAAAGTGCCTTAATTTGGCAAAGCAAAGATAAAACATAAAACAGATCTATCGACTTTTTTTTTAGAGTTTGGTACAAATTTGGTACAGAGAGTAACAGAGCGAGAGCGAGAGAGAGAGAGAGAGAGAGAGAGAGAGAGAGAGAGAGAGAGAGAGAAGAACAATTTTATGGTAATGTTATATGCATTATCACAGGCAACTGAATACATAGATATGCCAACATTATGTTCAAATTTAAGATTAGGAGGAGATTCTTAGGGACTTTTTTTCCATCTGCTAACCCTGTTAATTAGCAGCCATTTGTATACTCGCTCTTTCTTTCTCATTAATTATACGGGCATGGATTCCGTTCTGGGCATGGCTTCTTAATGTGACGTCGCATTCTCTCCAAAGTTTGCAAAGCAAAAACATATACAAGTTTATGCTTTTAAGCGCATATGGACTACAGCAGTTGTGTAGATACGAAAAAAGACCATAAAGTCAGGGACGCTGTAGCACATACAATTTGCTTTCTTTCTATCGTTCATTTGTGTGATTTTGTGTTCGCCAAATGGGTTAACAAATTTCAATGAAGGCTTTTGTATGAGGAAATATGAAAAAATTTGGAATTATTAAAAAAAGTACATTGTAATCTGCAGTATTTATCTTCATCTATATAAATATATATGTCTATTTATATGACATTATTATTATATTCTTATCTTCCAGAATTAAACAATTAAATAAATCAATAATATGTTAAGAACTAGTTATTAATTTTAATTTTTTCTTGGAAATTTTCATTTTTTAAGAATATATTCAGTTTTTTTTTTTGGAGCAATTTTATATTAATAACTATTTTGGGTACCACATTGCAATTACATTAAAATAATTGTGCGGGCTAAAAACACAGACTTGTATACATATATATATATATATATATATATTATATTTTTTGCTTTGCAAACTTTGGAGAGAATGCGACTTCATAAAAAGAGATCATTAATGGAATCCGCGTCCATACAAGTGGCTCCCAATTAATGGGGTTACTATTGTTATTGATAGCGGATGAATAACAAATTCCTAAAAATCTCCTGACTTTAATTTTGAAAAAAATGGTGGCGCATCTACGTGTTTCGTTGTCGCTAATATAATATAATATGTGGAAAAGAATTCGCCCAAATATATTCACAAAGGTATCCTAAAAAAAAAAACCAAAGGAAAAAAGCGAGAAAAAAGTAATTTAGGAAAATATGTTTTTATATATGTGCTTTTATAACGAATTTTGGACACTTTGCAATCAAAACGAATGCATACACGGAAATTGTTTAGATGTTAAGTTTAAGCTTTATATCGCAATTTTTGCAAATTGAAAACATAAAGCCAGCGACACCGTTTCAGAATCTTAAGTTAATCGAAAACGGAAAGATCACATGTCACCCAATTTTAGATATCGATTGTTCGATCGATATCTACTTCAATATTGTTGTCGTATATAAACTTTGTTCTTATTATTTACTAGACTCTGCAGTATTTTTAACCAAGTTAACGGATTAAAAATGAAGCCATAAACTTAGGTAATAGTAATATGCTTGTAAAAATGTATATAAATAGAATATTTGCGGAAGGCGGAGTGAGTCGGACAAGAACGTTTGAATCGAAAAAGAATATTGGAGTTGAGAAGTCAAGAAAATTGCCAAAGTACGATGTAAATGATCCTACCCTTAAACAAATTGATTGTAAATAAAAGAATCTTGTGGTGGAAACGTGCAAATGTGTTTCTCTTAGAAAGAATACTCCCGATCGAAGTGTGATGGGGACCGTATCCGAGAAATATTATTTATCATTTATTATTTTATATTTTTTAATTTTCGGTAAACCATAATTCCCTTTACGGTGATATGATGGTGAATGGTGAATGTGGAACTGAAATTAAATTTTCTAGCTTAATACCAGCAAACTCAATTAATTGATTAATTGAAATAATTTAGCGATGTTCGCTATTACATTATAGATTTTTAAAGATGGTTCGCATCAGATTTAATCAGCTTTATTTTGTTCCCCTCCCCCAATAAAAAATATGTGGATATATTTTTTAAAGTTCCGTTGTCATTTTCTTATTTTACGAATATTTTATTACATAAAAAATGGGAAATCAACATTTTCAAAATTATGATTTAATCGCTAGCGGCTGCTTCGCCAAATTCTCATTAAATTTCACATCAACTGTTGTTAAAATGTAAATATTTTGATATTTTATGCTTCTTTTACATGGCTTAAGGCTTTTTCAAATGATTTAAATAATTACATGTATCATCACATTTTTGTAAAAAGTTTATTAACCGGAAAATGATCACTCGTCCGTCCAACGATATTATTTACACTTTGTCGGGTATATCTAGCGCATACGCATGGGCATTATAAACAGAATAAAAAAACGAGTAGATCTCTGTTTTTCGAATATGAGCATTCAAAACAATATCTTGAAAACACTTGCAAATAAAAGGCAATATTACTATTACTTGTATTATTTACAACATTAAGCTAATTTTTGAAGAAAAAAAAAAGCAAAGAATTCAATAATAAAAAGTAACAATACATTGCATACTTTTATGTTATATGCTGTAAGGTGAATAGTTGCTATATATTGTTCAGTAATCAAAGTGATTATATCACCCCCCATTAGCAATCGTTCTGAGGACGATAACAAGTTAGATATGGATGGGTACTTTTCAAGGTTGGTAAGGATACGAGATCTATTGTTAAATGATATTCATTCTCGATTGACTTTTTACATAGAAGTGTAACATTTTAATGCAATTAACAAATTAATGAAAATTTTCCGTCGCTCGTATTCGTGTTAATTATGCCGATCTGGACGAATGAAAAATAAATATAAAACGGCTTGGACATTTAAAAAGTTCCCCGTATCAATAAGGCATAAATAGTTCAAGAACTGAGATACAAATGTCACTACCACGCCTAAAATTTACTTTTTAAAAACCATTCTTGGGAGTTGAGCATGCATTGTAATATATGCTCTAGCTCTTAAACGAAGTGAATTAAACTAATGCATCGTTAATACTATATATGTCCTATGGGGCATGCTAACTTAAACTTTTGTATAGAAAATACGCACAACTTTATCACATCGTTAGCTTGCCTTTAACCCTTTTATTATTGTGTATATTTTCATATTTACATCGCCCATGTCGATTTTCTGCCGAAAAGTTCACGCAACGTCATCTTACCTATCTCTGGGAGTCATCTTAACTCTTGCTGTAGAAATACCTATACATTAAGCAGTGACACAGTGTTAGTTATCGCGAAATATCTAAATAAAGTTAAACGTACTGCGGTACTTCTTATTCAACGAACGGGCCAAATCGTAGAAGTCACCGGCACTGGATGACTGATGCTATTGCGTCTCATTGATAAAACGAAATCTTTGGTGCAAATAGCAAACTTTAATTATTTTAAATAAATACGCTGAACAGCTGGCGAAAGGATCAAGTGATTTAAAGCGAACTTTTAAGGAAATATTATATATATGTCTAGCCTTCGTAAATTCTATTGGTTTTTAGAAAGAGAGTGGTGAACAAAGCACGTTCTCGTTCGCATGGAGTCTCGAGAACCTGATGTACTTACTGTCTGGGACTAAGTTCGTTTTGAATTTATATTTCGTATATAAAAGTTCCTCGCTTTAGATGCTGCTGTTTCTACACGTTTTCGATCTTATTCGGTTTTCAAAATCGAAATTTTCGAAGAGAGGGTAATTTTGCTTAATTAATTTTAATTCTTTACTTTCATAGCTTCTATCATATACACTGTTCTATTAAACGTTTGCGATATCTTCGGTACGGTTTTTAGATTTTCAACAACAGGCTGAAGCCAGATTGAGCTAATATAGGCGAATAGGGTGGTTACGGAACAATACGAGTTGAATTTTAGAGTAAAAAGGTATCGAAGAATTAAGGTTATGTAAAAAGGTACACTATCGTGATATAGAAAGCAAGTATTGTCCGGCTACGTATCTGGCAAATAGTTTTACGCAAACAATGTATTAGGTTAGGGAAAAAGAAATCCATTATTTTTATATGAACTTCAGGACTTTATTTAACATGCTTCGGATTGTCCGATTTGGGTCAAATATGCACCGTTTTGTTGTATGATTTGTTGCCATTTTAAAGGTAAGTTCAAAATGCCTCTCTCATAGAAGTCCTGGTCTCTATTTGCAAAAAACTCTAGTAGTCGATTTTCACAATCCTCCCTAGATTCCAATTTTTTATCATTAAAGAAATTTTGCAATGCAAGAAAAAGATGATAATCGCTTGGTGCCAAGTCCGGACTGTATGGTGGATGCATTAAAACTTCCCAACCAAGCTCCCGAAGTTTCTGGCGAGTCACTGTAGATGTGTGTGGCCTAGCGTTGTCCTGGTGGAACACGATACCTCTCCTGTTGGCCAATTCTGGCCGTTTCTGGTCAATCGCTATCTTCAAACGGTTCAGTTGTAGACAGTAGAGATCAGAATTTAGCGTTTGGCCATATGGAAGCAACTCATAATAAATAATCCCCTTCCAGTCCCATTAAATGCATAGCAAAACCTTCCTGGCCGTTTGAGGTGCTTCACCGCTCTTTGACCACGATCGTTTTCGCACAGGGTTATCCTATGTGATCCATTTCTCATCTCCAGTCACCATCCGTTTAAGAAATGGGTCTATCTCATTCCGTTTGTCTAAGGCTTCGCAGATGGAAATTCGATCCATCATGTTTTTTTCTGTTAATTGGTGTGGCACCCAAACATCGAGCTTCTTTTTGAATCCAGCTTTGTGTAAATGGTTTAAAACTGTTTTATGGTCGATTTTTAGCTCCTGGGCGATGTTACGACTGCTAACATGCCGGTCAACTTCGATCATTTCTCCGATTTTATCGACATTTTCGACGACCGGCCTACCTGTGCGAGGTGCATCTTTAATATCAAAAATTCCTGAACGGAATCTACGAAACCAAAATTGCACATAATTGGCTGTTACATTATCGGAACCATAAGCACCATTCACAATTTTAGCCGCCTGGCTTGCATTTTCGACTTTGTCTAAGAAAAACTGTAAAATGTACCGAATTTTCTCTTTGTTCACTTCCATTTTTAACACGCTGTAACTCACAACTGAATGCACCAAACAAAAAACAGCAAAAGAATTTTTTTTACTGCGAAATGTACAGTATGTATATGTACAGTATCGGAAATTGTTTGATCGATACTTTACGAAAAATCTATCAGTGCAGCCATCTACCGAAAAAATAATGGATTTCTTTTTCCCCAAACTAATATAACGCTCGAGCAATCGCCCCTATTAACAGTTTGGTTCGGTGGAAGGAATCCGTAATGTACGTAACGCACCAAGCTAGTCAAAAAAAACTAAGCCTGGCTTCTTTTTACTGTAATAATATTTATGTGTATATATGATAATGCACATGCCTGTATATATGAATATAGGGTGTTCCAAAATTCACGCAAGATTTGAATTGAATACAAAACAATTTGTTTTCCAATAGTACATTTTTTTTTGAATGCTTATAGTACAGGGCTAAGTGTAGAATAGCACATCGGGTAAAGAACCTCCACGGCTTCCGTTGCTCTTTTATTGAAATTCTGGTCATCGAAACGTGATAATACATGACCTAGGAATGTCTCGTGCAGTAATTGATTTGTTTCAGGAGATGATTGGCATGTGGGGCCCATCTTGTTGAAACTGCACGTCGTTTGCATCAATAAGAACTGGGTTATCATAACGTGATATGAAGCACCAGTAACAGCCATTGCTTGACAAGTCGCATTTTCGAAGAAGTCTGGCCAAATTTTCATTATTTTTGAAATATTGTTCAACAATGTTAATTGCCCTAAACTATCAGCTGTTATAGGGGTTTTTTTTTTTTGGTTGCCAACATTGCCGCACAAATGGCGGCAAAAGTCATATCTTGCGTGAATTTTGAGTATATAACGTGCGTGTATATTAGATTAACGAAAAATATCGTGGCGTTTTTTTTCCGATAGGTGGCCTCAGGCTTACGTAACTATGGCAACACCAACCCATAGAATCCATAGATGATTAACAAAAAAAAAAGGAGAAACATTGCATTTGTTAATAATATTTTACGTAATCGCGTCGGCCAAGATGGTAACACTTCGCAGGCTTGTAAGCAATGCTCGACATTTGCGGTAAAATTGGTTTATAAAAATCAACAGCACACATACATTTTGTACGCTTCCGCTCTGAAAATTGCGAATTTAAAAGCACTCCGCGCTCGTGTGACCAATCGCTGATAAAGTCGCAATCCTTCAAAATGATTGAGAATTTTCGGCATATTTCCTTACATGACATCGTTACAGAAGAAAACAATGACCAATAAACCGTTTTCAACCATTCAGCATAAGGCTGAATACAAAGAAATTCGCCAACCGGGTATCGCATAGTTTAACAATTAAATACTTAAGGAAGGGAACGACTACAACCTCCTATAAAGGGACGCTTTGTGACGAATTTTTTGCAATGAAAGGGATGCAAAGAAATATTCTAGGAAAATATTGAAAAATGACAACACCGGAGACATTCTCGCAAGGCAGGTCAGTTTAACGGGATAGCGGTTTAGAGCAGAACTGCCATAATTTTGAATTAAAAAAAAAGAGAAAGTATTTATAGCTAAAGGAATACAAGGGATTTCCTAGAAGTAGCAACTCGCGAGGATTTGAACGAAAAAGCGCAATTTTTGAGCGAAGCAAAGGTAGGCTTTTACTAATAGTTTTCGCCATTTCTTATCGAAAATTAGAAATTTATTGTGAAGGAACGGTATATTACGTTTTATTCGAAGTAGTGTCCATCAGTAGATAATATTTTTCCACATCTTCCTGGAAACAGTGGGATACCAAATCGGAAGAAGTCTTCATTATCCATGAGTCGACAAATCCTATGCGTAAAGCTAAGTTGAAACGAAGGCTGTAAAACTCACTTGGTTTAAGTTTTCGCTCAGAAATTGTATTATGATGGCAGAATCGTTTTATCAGAAAGATGGTAAGAGCGTACCATCGAATACCATTTATTTGATTTCATAAATTTTACTTTAATGGGAGAAAGCGAATCAAGGAAAACACGCGCAACATGTCAATAATCGGAAAAACATCGAAACATCACCTTGAATGTTGAGCGCCTGTTGAGCGGTATTTTCAGTCTGTACCTTTCAAATATGTAGGCTACATGTTTATTGAATTGATTCGCATTGTTAAAGGGAATAACATTCGAGACCTTTGATAGAAACTGTCCCAATATTTGGGTGTCTTAAAAAAAATTCCAAGGGCCGCTCTTGTTCTTGATATTTCAATAGGATTTTATTTCTCTTTGCAATTGAATAATAGTTTTGAAATTGATGGTCTAACTTAAGTAGATTAGTGTAACTTAAGTAGAGTACACGTCTCCATCTACATAGTATAGTAAAATTCACTACGGCGTTCAAAAAATGTGGAGAATCCGGATTTTGAAACTATGTAAAGGTATTAAAGTAGCCTTTCCTTTTTTTAGATTGACCCACTGCTACGATCAGAACTATTAACAAAAATTTCATGCCTTTCGACTTTTTATTTAACAAAGTTGGATGTTGAAAATCTTTGTCGAGGAACGTCGAAAATGAAAGAATTTATTAAACAAGTAAATTTTTACTAAATAATATTTCAAATTGAGTAAAATTATGTGTGCATATCTACTGGAACTTTTAACAATGGCACAATTAAGGGTTTCTACAAGTGTTACAAAAACTTTGAAGGTGATAACCAAACAATTGTAGACGAACCAGTTTCGGAAAAATCATTAACCCCAACCCCTGATGAAGATATATGAACAAAATCTAGATGGATTGGATTAATTCCATGTGCGCGTTTCTATAAAATCTCAATGTCAATTTTTCATTTGTCAAGTAAAGTTAAAATATTGCCAAATTTTCTGCCAAAGTATCGCTCAAGTTGAAGACACAAACACCACGCCATTAGTTGATGAGTACAATCGGAGTTTGTTACATTTGTCACATTGAGTATACTACGGTCCAAGTCTGCGGGTGTATGTCAACATAAAACAAGAATTTTTAAACAGAAAGGACATGTTTACTGCATGGAAAGGATAAAAACTATTCTATCTATTCCAGTATTGATCATCGTTAGCCATGCTTTTAAAAATCTTCCTTTTTTGCCTCGAACAATTTTTTGAGTGGGTTTTTCTCATCTTCGTACGAACCATAGCATTGCTTAACCAGCGGCAGTCGGAAGAAATCAAACCTGATGCATAAGCCGCATGAATTCGCACTTTACAACTGGGTGCTTCCAACATGCAGCGAATCGGGTTTGTAGCATGGATGGCACTTGGTCAGCAGGTGTGTTAGGCACATAACGACGAGAGGGAGACAAATATGATTACCAAACTGAACATGCGTGTTAAGGATATGTAGCTTCAATATGGACGGTGCCACAAACCACACAACACGAACATCCGCTAAGTTGTGGCCGCACTCTAGATCGCTATATGCAAGTTATCGAAAATTACCTAAAAATGATCTAGCGCTATAACGTGTCGCATAAAGCGCATTTCGAAGACGTACTATTTCAAAAATGATGACGAGGTCCAAACAACATATTGGAAAAAAGAGTTTGATTCAAATTTTAAATAGGAGTGAGTTTTGTTTACATTTAATATCGGAACCACGAAACTGATAACCCTTAGAACTGCTAATATGCATGAATTGGTAGTTATGCTCATCTAATGAACCGTTATGCGTTAAAATTTTAGCGCTTGTATGTCATGTTTTCGTCAGTTTTGAGCAATCTTTACTAAAGAAATATAAATATAAGCGAACGTAAACGAATACGAATTATTTTTATTTCTCTATTATTACTTGACTCATGAAGATTCATTTATACGCACATAAACAAATGTATGCGGCTTTTGGTACGTGGTTCTGAATTAAATTTTATATTAGGAAAACCGCATGTTATATATATTTTCAAGTGAGTATTTTTGCTTTTAACCAAAATAAGAAAATTATTCGGAAAATAAACAAACCAAACAAATAAAATGTTACATAAATTTGAAATTGTCAACAAAACAAATAGAGCAAATTGTTAATGCACATAAACATAATACATATATATATATATATATACATATATATATGAGTACGGAACCACATATATATGCATACATGCGTATATAACCATTTATAAATATGCCAATGGTGTATAGTGCATGAATATGGAGCATTCATGGTAAATAACAAATAATGAAAATCGCATTAATAACCAAACACACGAACAAACGTAAAATACACAAACAAATAAGCAAAGTTCAGGCATGTTATTTATAGTAGAAAAACATTTATATCCTTTTTTTTGTTTTTTATTTTTTGTGAACGAAATACATTTGCACAAATACATATGCATGCATGCATAGGAAATTCGTTGTACGTTTACATACATACAATTAAAAGCTTGAGAATATATATTTAAAAAGACGACCGATGTAAAATGCTAAAGTATATACATATTGTCCTTATAATTGTTATTGTTCTTCTTATAGACAATATGCGTACATACACGCATTTATATAAATATATAAATTTACTTGGGAAAATATTTTTGCAGAATTGTCAGTTATAAGGCAATAGAAGTATGCGTGCGGGTGCAAGTTCTACAGAGAAAAATATTAAAAATGAAAAAAAAAAAAAAAACAAATTTGTAGAAAAATTTAATAAACAAAAGCATTTCATTGTTTATAGATGGAAGAAACGAAAAACTTGTAAAACCAAAGTTAAGTAAATGGTTTTTGTTTAAAATAAACTTATGGTTTGCTTAAAAGTAACAGTTTAACAGCACCATTCACACCGTCCATGTATACGTGAATTTATGATATGCTGTACATTTTAATCTAAAGATGTCTCCAATAACGATATGTGCATAAAGAAAGTTTACATAACGCAGTTAGTTCTTTCTTTTTTTTTTTCTTCTAGAAAATTCCGCCGCATTTTCTCATATGTTCAATGCGCGCAAAAACTGATTTTGAAATTTTTACCAAATTTTTTTAGTAATTTGTTGTGACATTTGTTGTAATAGCAACTTTGTTTGTTTGATTGTTAACTTTACCGACTATTAATGTTGGTTGCAAAAAGAAAAGTTACCATGCCTGGGATATTGAGAAGGCAAGGGAAAAAAAATTGGAGTTTTGATAAAAGAAGAATAAGGAATGAATGGGATTTCTCAGATAAAATCATGGGACGCGGAGACCATAGGTAGGTAGACCCAGGGCATAAGATCAGTAGGGCCGGTAAGTAGATTTCATCTGTTCATCTATCTTCATAAAGGTATTTGTATTCATAGCTCTTTAGTGTAACCGCCTTTGGTGTGTCTGTAGGATAAAGATAGAAGAAAATTTAAACATGTACATCGGTCCGTCTGCTGTAAACGTTCCCTTAGCCGCAAAATTGAAAATGTTGGTTTCAAATTTCGCAAAAACATTGAAAGTTCTTGCATGCAGATTGATATTGAAGAAAATAGCTCAAACCAGTCAAGGGACATGTCTATAAGGCAACAAAAACTGAGGACACCTTTGCTGTCCATGTTTTTTGCGCTCGTTGCTCATATATGCTTTCACACTTGCTCGCGATATACTCTCACTTTTAATTTAAAAGAATAGAAAATATCAGCCTTGCTTGCTTCATATTATAGCGTAGGACATTTATTTTCGTTATAATCGAACACAACGAATTAATTCACTTGCTCATGTTCATATTCGCTCTTTAGCTGCAATGAGCTTGTCTCTGGATTGACTATTTCATCAATGTAATTTATCCCTAAAATATAATTCATCTAAACAGTTTCAAGTTCAAATTTTTGATTTCAATATTTACAAGAATATATCGATTTCACAAGGCTTTCAACATGTGTTAATAAATGTATGCATGTGAATTGCAAATCGGCGTACTCTTATAGGGATATATTGTTTTATACTCTACTTATAATAAAGGTATATTAAGTTTTGTGCGTTTGTATGCAAATTCCAAGGATATTTAAGTTAGATCCACCGTCTATAACAATTGATCAATAATCATTCTTAATTATTTTGTGAGTTGATTAAAGTGTGTCTTCCATACCTATAATCCTTTTCCCGCTTATAAACACGTTAAAATTTTTTTGTCTGGCAAGGCCGACGCTTATATACTTTACACTACTTCGCCTAATACTATTCTTTAGCTATTTCCATTACAACATATTAATCACTGAATCTTTTTGGGAGGTGGTTCAAAAAATATACCAATATGGTTCAAATTTTGCGCAATAAGTTTTACACCTTAGAGCAATATTCTCAAGCAACTGTTACCATAAAATGCTAAAGTACAGACCTTATGGCGATATAAGGGCTTATTGTGTGTACGATAAAAGAAATGTGCAAATTTTAATATATCACGATCAAAATCGTTGAAAACTAATACAGTACAGTCCCCGTGCGTCCCCCCGTACGATGACCTAACTTTGCTTCATATGAAGCGGTCTTGCACGAGCCATCTAGATTATGCAAAACTATTAGCCGTACACAGCCCAAAGGCCGTAGCTTACTCGTTATATTTAAAATAATATTCTTCAATAATCAGGTTCAAGAGACGAGAAAAATCTTTATAGCCGTTGAGCCGTTGAGTAAATGTTTCTTTTTTCCCATAAAAAACTTAATCAATACATATTTTCTTTAACATTCTTTTACCGTGTTTTGCGAGCTTCTTTTAGCGTATTATACGAACACAAGTCGTAAGTTTTTCGCAGTCTTATAGGGCTGGATTCCTGTAATTTATTACTGTAATCACTTAAAAGAAGTTACAAAACTTTAATCGCATAATTGCGTTTACAAGAAAAAAAAAAGCCTTCAGATGACAATATTTGATTTAATGTTTAATATTTTATGAGATAAATTTTATATTTTTATTTTATGTAATATTAATTCAGAGCAATGATATGACACAAAAACACAAACAAATTACACAAATTTGCTAAGCAAAATCTGATTTACATTGGTTAGATTTCTTGTTCTATTTCATTGTATGTCTAATTTTTGATATCTTACGCCGAAAATGGGTAAATAAAGAATTACAAACTGGATGACAACAAAAAGAAATTAAATATATTGTAGTAAATTTGGACCACGTTAGGTCACCTATCTGGGATATGCTTCCAATTTTTCCATTTTTCATTATTTTATAAAATTTCTCATTTATCACGTTTATGCGGATGTATGCAACATGAAGAAGGATTTCAGGTAGGCTCATTTTCTAAAGGACCATTCGAATCAAAATCACTTTTTGTATCGATTAATTTGTTAATTTGTTCATCTGTTCGTCTTGAGTATCTGTGTTCAACTTATAAACCGCATTTTTTGAGGTACATTGATGAAATTTGATAGACTGATCTGTTTTTATCCAAGAATGAACACTATTGAAAATGGTTCGTGTCGGACTACTTTTTCGGCCACTTCACATATAACGCCATACTGTGAAAAGCCGCTATATGAACAACTGTAGGGTAGTGCAGAGTATGTAATGGCGCTATAGTGTTTTTACTTTGTTTTTAATCTATTTTTAATACGTCCTTTATATACAATCAATTTTTAATATAAAAAAAAAAAAAAATAATAATAATAATAATTAACATTTAATTGTACATATAGTACATGAAATGGCATAAGGTATTCAGAAGTTGGCCTTTCCAGAAAATAACTTTTGTTTTAGTTGTTTTAATGCCGCTTTTATATTTTTATGTAAGTGTTTGTGCATTTTATTACAAGCACAGTTTGTTAGAACGTAATGTTAGGGTTGGTTTTTTGGATGAATTTCGTTTTATAATATTCTGTTTGGGTGAAAGTTATGTAAGTAAATTTTTTATCTGCTCGAGAAGCATTACTTAAGTTCACTGAAAGTGTTGAAAATTTTTTCGAAAATGCTTACAC
Organism: Glossina fuscipes; assembly: GCF_014805625.2. NCBI lineage: Eukaryota > Metazoa > Arthropoda > Insecta > Diptera > Glossinidae > Glossina > Glossina fuscipes. The sequence continues at coordinate 6,182,895 of NW_023998431.1, read as the reverse complement.
ATAGTGACGTACATTTTAAGAGCAATCTAAATATGAAATTGAATAGGGTGAGAATCGATTTTTGTCCCATACATCTATATATATATATACATAAGGTGTTCCATATAAAAATATATTATGTACACAATCTATCTATTAATCATCATAATGCCACTTTCGTTTTAAAGTTATTTGTAACTAATGTATTTCAAATAGATAACAAAATGCATATTATATATGTATGTACAAAATAGAACATTAAAACATATCTCCAAAAGTAAGAGAGTTGTATTTTTGCTTTAAAGCGGATCTTGCGGGGCAACATCATTGTACATTTTTTTTTATTTTTTTTTTTTTATTGGCTTTAATAGATGCTTTAAATATGTATAGAGAAAAAAAAGCAATTTTTTCTTTGAAATTACGATATTTTTTTTTTTCGTTACTTAAATACATCCTTAATAATTTTTGGAAAATATAGTTATTCTTCTATATTTCTTTCCTTTTCTCTTAAAGCATATTTGCAAAAAAAATTACTGCTTTTTTACACTATTATCGTGGAGCGATGTTAAATGAACACATCGAAAATGTAAACTTTTCGTTTTGTGCAGCGTTTTCATTGTATCGTTCGGTTTGAAACAACAGCCTTAACATGCATCGCCAGATTTAATTTTTATCCAAGTTATTTCTTTTTCTATAATCTCTTAGTACAAATTTTCGATAATTTAAAGGTTCGTTATCCTGGATTTGCTGATGCAGAGCAAGCTCATAAACTAGCAAACCATATATCTTGAATCCATTGTAAACGAAAGGAAAAAAGTGCTTAAAAGGATCTTATTTATCTTAATTAATTACAAGGCCTATGGCCTTGAGATTAGATTTAAGTCGGCCGAAAACACTTTCGTAGGGATAACGTGGTAATGTTCTAATAATAAGTAACTTGATGTTAATCGCCCTAACAACCGACGTTGTTGGGATTTGTGCAAGCATATAATGGATATTTTTCACATTTTGATGTTGCGTCTGATATCTACGTGTCCTTAGCACGCGCGAAACCCTAGTGCTCATCCTTAGGCAGCTTTCCCGATCTGCTCCAATGTTAAAAAAGAAAAGAAAATCGATTTCCGAATTGAATATTTAAAATGAAATGTACCGTATACATCACTATCGCCCGCATGAACAAATTTCCTTGTGACATCCCTTATATGCTAATATTTTAACTTAATCTAAATATCGTAGTTTGCCCGCTATTCCAAACTTTCAAGCAGAATTGGGCACACTGCGTTTTAACTTTTTTGCAACTTCACTACTCGATTTAGGAGAATAATTGTTGGGAGATCGGCGGAGATCGCGTATGGCTTCATTTAAAATCGGCAAATAAAACGATGAATCGTTGTTTTTGTCGGAGAAGAGTTGTCATCACACTTCACAGGCCAATGCTATGTGTTTGGTCACTATATTTTCCCATAAAAAATGAATATTTAATCTAAACATGATATATAGATTTTTTCATCGCTCTGACGTTATTGAAAAAAATAGGATCGATAAACCACTCTAACTCATAACGATCGATATGGTAGGAAATTTTTCCAAGTGCCTTCTAATGGATCAGACATTTTCAACATAATATGGCCCTCTTATTACAAACGACATCTATATGTTAGCCCCAGGAATTATTGACCGATGTGTTAAAGTCTTTTTGTAACGCAAACATATATCTTTTGGTTAATTTTTAGACCCACGCCCGAAGGATAAAGGATATATTCATTTTGTCAAAACATTTGCAACACCCAGAAGGCAGTATCAGTGACGCCTCAAAGTATATATGTTGTTATGAAAGTCTCAAATTCAGTTAATGTCAGCTAAGTAATTTTTGGTAATAATAAATTCCCTAAAGAAGGAAAAACCAAATGAGCATTCGCAGGAGCTTCATGCAGCTGCAGGCCGATGAAAACGATTAAAGGAAAAGCAGGCTGGGATTAGAAATAAAACCATAAATTTAGGTATAGTAACATGCTTGTAAAAATGTATAAAGAAATGTAAAAAGAATATTTGTGGAAGGGAGAGTTAGTCGGGCAAGAACATTTGAGCTGAGAGTACGGCCAAAATAATTTGTAAATTATCCTACATTAAAAGAAATATAATTGTAAATACTGTTGTGAAAGACAAAGTAGTAAAATGAAAGAACTTTCGAGTGTATTTCTCTTGAATAAAAAATATCGGCGATCTAGTGATACGGATGACTGTATCTTGTAGAAAGCGAATTTCATAACAATATTCTTGATTAGCCTCAAATTCTAAATTGATTCAAGCATGTCCGTCTGGCCATCTGTCCGCGTGTGTTTAATGTCTGTTGTCAACATTCGACCGCAAAAATAAGACTATCGACTGCAAATTTGGCAAAAACATAGAAAGTTCTTGCGCACAGGTTGGTATTGAAAATGAGCTCAATTGGTCGAAGGAGCCGCCCATAGCACCACGAAAACTGAGAACACCTCTGTTTTTCAAAGGGATTGAAGCAGCACCAAGCTTCAAAGCCCCATAAAATATACAAATTTTTGGCCAGTTTCAAATTAGGACTGCATCTAAAGATGTCCGCCTATTCGTCTCTCCATCTGTGTGTTCGCGCAACTTTATAGTATTCACGGTAAACATTCGCTTGTTAGGCGAAAATGAAGATATTGCCTACAAATTTGAAAAAGAGTTGCGAATTGACTTAAACTTCTCAAAGGGCACGCCTACAACGCCTACAACACATAACTGTATGACAAAAATTTGTATTTTGAAAATAGAAGAAATCAGCTGCGCCCACTCTATCTCATAGAGTGAGAAAGTTTACTTCATTTACTGTTTTCATTTTTTTTAGGATAACGGTGACCGGTTGCGACCGAATTTAATTTTTTTATTTGTTTATAATTAATATTGAAACAGATAAAAAGCAATTTATCATTTCATTTCCCAATATTCCATAAAAAAATTAAATATATATATATATATGTATTTATATGTACGATAGTAAACGTATTGCAAATATTTTGGTATAAATTTATAAAATTACGAGGAAAAAAAAATTGAATAAATTTTGTGCGCACATTTTTGATTATTTATAAAATAAAACTATTACTGTATGCCGTTTGTGTGTTAGTTGGTTGCATTTCAATTACAGTATCAGTGATGCAATATATATGTATATCATATTCAATAATCATTATAAAACAAATTACGCAAATCATTGAGATTCAATAGTGATGGGTTCAACTTTTCATGTTACCAGATTGTATTAAACAAATAAGAAAATTATAATCGGGTGTGACCGAATCTTTTATACTCATGACCGTTATCCTAAAAAAGGGGAAAAAAGTAAAAGAACTAAACTTTCATGCTTTTTAAGATGGAGCGGGCGCTGCTGATTTGATTTATTTTCAAAATAAAAGTTTTTGTCGCTTAGGCGTGTGGGCGTTGCAGGCGCCTCTTTGGAAAAGTTTAAGTCATTTCCAAATTCTTTTGCAAATTTGTAGGCAATATCTTCATTTTCACTAACTGGAGAATGTTTACCATAAATACTACATAGCAGCGCAAATAGACAGATGGACAGACGGACATGTAAAATGCATTCCAAATTTGAAACCGGTCAAGAATTTATATACCTTATCAAGTTTTTCAAACTTCTTTCTGCGCCTTATAAAGGCACTGAAAAAAAATTAACTTTGGTACACTATAATATTGGATAGGCGTAGTCGATTTTCTCCATTTGTACGCGTAAATATTATAGCGTTGCCCATAGATTATATGTTCAAATTTTTATATATTTATCTGCTATTGTTTAAGAGCAATTAGCGAAAAACCAATTTTTGATTGCTTTTGAAAAACAGAAATGTTATCAGTTTACGTGGTGCTGTGGGCGCGTCCTTCGACCGATTTGACCGATTTTCAATTAAAACTTGCGTGGAAGAACTTTCAATGTTTTTTTTTCAAGTTTGGAGTTCATAGCATAATTTTTGGAGCGAGAAGAATTCTTACAACAGATATTACACGGACGGACGGACATGCTTAAATCGATTTAGAATTTGCTCTTGATGCTGATACTAATGCAGAATATGTATATGATTTGTGGACTCTCTGATGTTTTCTTCTGTGCATTGCAAATGTTTTGACCAAGTGAATATACCCCTCACACTTTGGTAATGGGTACAAAAATCCATATGCGCTCGCATATACCGAGTACCGAGCTCTATATATTAATAAAGAATAAGATAAACAATTTGCATGGTAATGTTTGCAGCGCCGGTAAATATATATATGAGAGTATTCATTTACCGATATTGAGTATATATGTAAGCGTTTTTTTTTTTTAATAATTATAATTGATGTTACATTACTTTCCATCGACATTAGAGAATATAATAGCGTGTATAAGCCTGCCTAAGCCTGTTACTGACGAAATTGTCGTTATTTTGAATTATTTTTTGTTTTTGCTTTTTATCATTACCTTAAAAAATTTTCGTAAATAAGTCATATGTAATATTTGAAGAAAATCATGTATTGTTAGTATCAGATGATTGCATAACTTTTTCTTTCTTTCGCATGAACCTTTCAAACACAACTTTCATATATAATATTCATTGAGTTAAATAAATGCCATTCTCAGCCATAAACTTTTGCAGTTTTTTTAGCAAAACCATTAAGAGTATCGTTGTAAAATTCTGAAATTGCTGAGCGAAGCCCGGGTGCAAATGGATTTCCATTGGCCTTTCTTTTCGTGCATATGCTAGCGATACAATTGGTAGCCGGAACAGGCTATATGGTGGATGCAAATCAAGATCTGACAATGTTTGTCGATTCATTACAGACATGTGTATATATGTGTGTGTGTGTGTATCATGACATTGTCATGAGTTTTTTAGTATTTATTATCAGGGTAACATTATTTGATTGTAAGACGAAGCGAAGATCTGCTGCTTCATTTAAATTCTATACACCGTAGTATCGTATACGATGTGCGAGGATGAAAGTCATGAAATTCGTTTTGGTTCCATACTTGGTTTCTAAGTTTGGTAATTACTAATTTATACCTGGTAATATTAACGTATGAATGCTAATGCGACATATATTCTCATGAAATGACAAAAAAGAAAAAATCGATTATCGAATGTTGGTCCTCATAAGCGCATATTATATACGGTATTTGAGATTTGATTTAATTGACGTACGAATTTAAACTAATTTGTAAATTTATGTTGATAAGAAAAAAAAAATTGAATATATTTGGATATGGACACAGGCCTACAGCTAAATCGATTATGTTATTCCGGCTGATCTAGAGCATACAAATACATGTATGAGGATATTCTATCAATGGAAGTTACAAGACAAGAACAAAGAAGTTGAGTTAAATTAGGCCCATTAAGAAGAAAATGCTATATATTGTTTACTATCATTGATAATAAGCTTACTTATGGCTAGAAGTTTCAAGTTAATATCTGTTGTAGTGAGTTGTAATGAGTATTGGTGTAAATGGGTTTAAATTGTGTTCATTATTTTCGAGTTACGTTCTATAGATTTATGGTAAAAGTTTTAACTAATACTAAAATTAATTTAAAAGCAATTGGTTAATTTAATCTGACTAAATTGACTACTCTATGAGGTTTTAACTTTTCTAAACACAAGGACGAGTTTGCATGAGTTAAATCGAATAATGATAATAAATAATCATAATAACAGTCTGTTATAGCAGCTGAAATTTCCTGCTTTTGGGCTTACAATCTTAAATAAGTAACCTTGAAACGGCAAAAACCAAAAATTTTTTTTTAAATAAATAAATCGCGAAAATCCTTTCGCGATGAAAATCACATATAAGAGTTTATCGAATTATCAGATGGTTTATTAAAGTAGCATGAAAATTTATTCAAATGACTTCTAAAGTCGGGCTCATTATGCAAATATACGCATTTATTACGCGTTGCTCTTTAGCTTAGCTTGCGTGTATCTAATATTAAATTAACATGTACATGCGGATATTAAGAAATATTTTTGATTATATACTTTTTATCCGACTATTTACTGTTTTAATACTGATATAATCAGTATATGGTTCCGCTTGTACTGTATTTTTATTTATTAATGTTTTTCAGCTAACTCCTGGCCCTGACTATTCGAAATAAATGATGAAATGAAAAGAGAGGGCTTTTAAGACGATTGGAATCCTACCTAATAACGTTGTGTGCGTTAAAGCTTTTTTTTGTGTATTGTTCGTTTGATTTCATCTGACCATTTCTGTCATTTCTGTGTTTTTCAAGATATAACTCTGGACGCAAACTAAGGCAGGTAGAGAGAGAGAGAGAGAGAGATAGAGGCGTTGCATTTACATTATGAAAAAATTTAATGAAAATTTAGAAATTTATTAGAAAAACTGCGCATCATGGTTTCGTCTTCCATCATGCTTAAATGGTTAAGAAGGCCGTTCACTTCTTTAATTCCTTTTTTTTGGACTTTCTTTTCTGTTTTTCTTGTGATCACTTATAAGAAGCTCCATTCATCCACTCATGCCACTCATAAATGTGCAGAATACTCGTAACTGCATCACCGATGAATCATTTGCAGTTTTCCGTTTTCTCAGTGTCTTCCTCGCTTTAAGAAAAGAGCAGTATAAACCTTCAATTGAGGGATCCACCTTATCTTTTCTTTATTATTCAATCGGTTGGCTGTCCTTTTTCAAACGCAGCCTTTTTTGTTATTACATATTGTTTGCAAGGATTTTTATTAAGAGCCTGCCGCAATTATTGCAGCGTTGTCTAAGCATTTTTAGAAAGCATACATCAGAGAGATCATCTGCCTATCATCCGTACGCTTTGAAACGGACAGTTCGATATTTTTTAGATTGCCTTATATAAGTGTAAAGTTAAGTACATATTGGCTGTGAAACTAATGTTAAACAACCGCAATTTACTCTAGATGGTGGGCATCCAAGGTTCGGCTCAAGAGTAATCCGAAACTTCTTGTCCTTTTTATAGCTCGCTCATAGAGTATACAAACATATAACATCACGCAACGTCCTGCATTTTTATGATTGCTAGCCAATGCTGTTATTTTTTGTTTTTTTTCGTTGCTGTTGTGAGTGTAATTACAACATTTAAAAAAAAAAAATTTTTTTTTAAACTATTAATTAGAAATGTACGGTGATGCGTGTGTGCTTAGCACGCACACAAAGTAACGAATATGTATATTTAACAATTTTTTTGTTTTTATAAATAAATTCATAGCAATAACAATAATTACAACTACCGTCACTTGAAGTGAAGCGAATAAATAGTTGGGAGAATAATACATATGAAAAAGAAACACTGCATCAACACAATATTGAGCAAACCTTAGGTGCTGTATACCTCAATCAGGCAATAAGTAACTTCCGTGATATACCATCAAGTCCTTGCGCCTTCGCGAAGGCTATTGCCTTCTACAATCTTCAATTCATACGTGTGATGCATATATTATAACGCACTGCTGCTCGAAACGTTGATTGCCCAACTTGGCGTTATATTTTTGATTGCCCTTTGACTGCTTTTCACGACTTCCTCTCGCTCGGTTGCAATTTAATTATGCCTTTGATCGGTCAAACCGGTGCAAAATGCGAATATTGTTGGTATATCGTTGTGGTATCGCAGTACGGTACGGTAGGTGCTGAAACGTTATGCTTTTACTTGAAATGACCTAAATTACAATGAAAGATTGACCGAGCAAATTGCGTTGCGTTGCAGGAAAAATGTGTGCATTTTTCTCTTTGTTATTTTTTTTTTTTTTTTTTTTTTTTTTTTTTTTTTAATTTTCAGTGTTTAAACTTTTTTCTGTCGTCCTGTTTTATACTCTACGTACAATGTTTATGGCAATTTATGCATATTTCACTTATTTATTGAACGTTCTGATATGTGCTGAATAAAACAAGCGAAAACTTTCAGTTTTAAAGGGAGAATACGCTGTGCTGTTTGCACATATATGTGCGTTGAGGATGTGGTTAAGTTTCTGATCTGATACCGCACACAACTTTTCTTTCATTCATTCATTCATTCATTCATATACAATTCTTCTTGTGGCTGTGAGCACTTTGCCTCGTAGGTTTTTGTTATCAATATTTCCTTAGAGAAAAATTTGTATTGGTAACGTGTAGGTGCCGCTGTGCGAATATTATTCAATTAAATAACAATCATTTTAAAATATTTTGTTAGCTTTTCTAATGTTTTCTTATGTTTTGTGCACACGTACACGTTCCGCAATAATGCAAACATTCTCACATAAACGCATTTGCATGTCCACGCAAATAAGGGTCATTTCCAGACTAACGTTTAGATATAAAATCAACTAAGTACGGATTTTATCGTTACACTTGCCAAACTATAATTAAGTTTTTATACACCCTCCAATACTGAAGGATGAGGAATACATTCATTCTGTCAAAACGTTTGCAGCGCCTAAAAGCAAGTATCAGAGACCACACAAAGTTTATAAACTCTTGATCAGCTTCAAATTCTAAATCGATTTAACCATGTCCATCTGTCCATCTTTCCGTGTGTGTAATATTCTATTGTAAGCATTCTCCTCGCCGCCAAAAAAAAGGCTATCGACCTCAAACTTGGCAGTAACATAGGAAGTTCATGCACGCAGATTGGTATTGAAAATGGGCTCAATCGAACAATCTTATTCTTTATGATCATTATTATTCTTCTAAAATTATTCCTTATCTTGATCATTGTTATTATTCTCATTGTTATTGTATATATACATAAGATAACAGTAAAAAAATTCGTCATAAGCGAATATAATATTCCTATTTGTTCCCCTTACTTTAGCTGCCTAATGCACATAAAAGTCCAGTATAAAAACAGATTAAATTGGAGCGACAAACGGCATTTATTATTATAATTTTTTTTTTTCTAAATTGCAGTGATTTCGTTTACCAACATTTTTATACCCTACATCACTCCTGACTACGGAGTGCGGAGCATTTTAAGATGTCTGTGCAACACATATAGGAAGACGTAAAGTAGGCTTCTTGTGGTGTTATCCATTTCGATTATTTATCGATTTTGGCAACCCTGTTCCATTAAGATAACACAACTAAAAACACAACTGTCATCTATGGCATTATATGTATTGTGTAATGTTTGCTAATTTGCGATATGCCTCGTTTAACAACGACTCAAATAGCGCACCACGCTTACTACTAAAATGCTGATTCAGTAGTAGACACGTTTCGTGTATTCTGAGTAGATTATGGCCGGCATTTGGTCGTCAATTTAAGCGGACTATACGCAAAATTTTGAGAAAATTGGACTGAAAACTGCACACACAGTCTGTCTTATGACGCCTTGTGGTGTGATTTGCATTGGGATATGCATCTCCGTCCTTAAAAATTTCAACTAGCAACTAATCGTCGCAAAACCGTGATCGAATAGTGTGACATTTGGTCTTAAGGTGCGAAAGGCCCAAACGGAATATTGATAGGCGTGTGACACATACCGTCAATTCTGATTGCTGCAACCATATTTTTGGAGTGAAATTAAAAATATGGATATTGAAGATATGTCTTTTTAACAGGACGGCGCTACAAGCCATAGAACAAGTCCCGTTTCGATATTGTTTCGCGACAAATTTTTTGGTCTTGTCGTTTCGCGTTTTGGTGACGTGATTTCGCCCCCAAGATTGTGCGATTTCTCACCGCTCCAATTTTTTATGGCCAAAGTCTTGACGCTTTCAAAATCAACGTGAAGACAAACCATCGAACATTTCCTTGAAAGGATTAAGTCCTGCAAATATCCCGTGAATGATGTTGCACTCTACAAATAGTGATAAAGTCCAACAATCTATTGACAAAAAAAATGTGATCCAAATCTCAACCGGAAGTATGTCTTATTTACATTTATATTCGGAACCACAAAATTGACAAACCCAGCATTATGGCTTCCTAGTTGATTAAAGCTTGTCTGTGTATCCAACGTTTTTCAATGTTCTTTCGTGTTCACCGAAGTTTTTGAGATATTTTGATGAAGTTTAATACACTGACGTATTTTTCCCAACGATGACCACTAGTAAAAACTACTTATATAACTTTTTATGATATATGTAAAAGTTTACAATTTCCTGGATTTTTCCAAATAAATCTCTGAGGAAAAATATTTAGATATCATAAATTGATCGAAAAATTTTGGATCGGACGGGGCCAATTTTCTCAAACTCGTCCCGAATGACCATACCGTAAGCGTTTGTGGAGTAAAAAATTTAAATTTTTTAATCTGACACAAAAATTAATTGTACCAGTTAGCCCATATAGAGGATCTCGTAACAAGTAAATGGTTAATACCTTATGATGGAAATAGGTAAAGAAAAATAAAAAAGCAAATGTAACCTTAAATTTTTCCAATTCACCATGCTCGAGGTATTTGTTTCATTAGCTTTGTCTACGATTATCGAAAGTCACGCCCTGGCTCATGAATACTACATATTCCTGGGAGGATTTTTCAATATATGGCCGAGCGTTGTCGAATGGAACATTGACTTTTTTATATCTTTTGACATATTGTATGTGACTTTTCCGCATTTGATGATCAAGTCAATAGCATCGGGTGTTTATGTATGCTCATAATACACTATAATCAATTGACCCGTCAAAAGTATAAACTAGGTGCCTGGGATATTCAGCTTTGTCGTTAGTGTCAATTATTCGATTGATCTGCGTGATGATGTGATGGACTTCGGTCTTGTTAAAGCGTGCCAATTTTTTCGCCTTACCTTCTATTACGATTCTGCAGAACTTTTCATCGAACCAAACCCAAAAAAGTAAACTTTTGGCAAATATTTAGACGTATTTAAAGCCCAAGACAACGATGTGGTGTACACGTCGCTGAGCTTATATAAATCAGAGAAAGAGGTCAGCACATTTATAGAGTATTTACATAAAACGATATATAGTACTAGTTATGCACACTCCTGGTAATGCTATAAGAGCATGAATTAGTTTTTGCGGTTTGGCATATAGCATTTAGCACCTATAAGTATATTTGTAAGCGACTAGGGCGACTGTCCATGTAATGTTTCATTTATGTAATGAAAATTCTCCGTTTAGATAGTATGTTACGTTTACAGTATTGTCAGACAATTTTTCCATCGTTGCCGAAACGTATTGATCTTTGGAGGTGGCGGAAACAGTGAAGTGGACTATATATGTTAGAAAATTCTGTGCAAGGCGTACGCAGGTCTATCGTTTCTTCTTTTGTTATGTATTCATATATTTTATCGAACATTACCCTGATGTAAAACTTTAATATTAGTTTAGTTTAGGTATATATATACCAATGCATGTATATATGTAAATTGGTAAAAAAGTTTCACCTTCACTTTCACTTCATTTTAAAACATTGTATAGACACTTTTAGGAATTTCGATTTATTATAATCAATCCACGTGATATATTAAAATCGGAAAACGTTACTCTAGTAAGTATAGCAAGGAGAAAACAAATACTTGATAATGATCCTTATATCCCCGATCTCAAAGTTACCTATCTGCCCGCTTACTGAGGTCGTTGAAAACAATTACGAACCGCAAATTTTATCGAAAAGAATAATCTTGATTTTAAATTTCACTTGATTTTTTTTTGGTAGCAAGAGGTTATTAGTAGTTCGGGAAAAGAAAACAAGTTAAAACTGTAAAATATGCAAATAATAGGTGTCGAAAGATTCGGCCAAAACTAAGTGTGAAATCCTTCTTGGTTTCTTTCTTTACTAGCAATTAGAATTAAAATACTTTTGAATATATTAAAAAAAAATATTCATTTTTAAAATTTATATATAAATGCATACCATTTGGATGGCAATGTTGAATGTTGTTTTGCTGGAAACTTTTACTGTAAATCTCTTGAAATGACTTCATCATTATATGCAACACTCTTCAATAATGAAAAAAAAGAAATCTTTAAGAGAAAATTTTAAATTAAAAAAAAAAAATGATAAAACTTTTCGCTTTAAAGTATCAAAAAACATTATTTAAATTGATAGAAAAAGAGAAGACTGACAAAAAGATGATAAAAAAGGAAGCAGACCACGTAGACAGCAGCATCGAAAACACGAATGACAGTAACAATAAAATCACGGCGTGGCCACCAACTGTGTAGATAAAGTGCAAGTGAAAACGTTAAGTACAAAGTTCCCCGTCATGTTAGTGTGTTTGCATTTCAATTTTTCACTCTGTACGCAGTGAGAATATTAGCTGCTGCAGCCGCGGTATTGTCGACCCGCTTGCCTGCCTGCCTGCTGCTGTCAAGAGCTTAATGCAACAAGTATTTGTTTATTCAGAGGCTAACAAAGAAAATAAACTTTATTTTCTGCGTTGAGAAATTAAGTAATTTGAAATTCATGCTCTTGACAAGCACGCCGCCGGAAAGGGTAAAAAAAGCCTTTACTTAACTGAAGCGAACTTTCACCCTATCACCGTGATGGCAACGAATGTACGATATCAGTATATTTGTGCTACGTTGTGATGGCGTAACACAACTCTGAAGGTATCAGTTGACTGAAGGTATCAGTTGTTGCTGCTGGTGGTAGTAGCGGCGGTGGCAGTAACTAGGATGATGGCCATGACTACATTGAAAAGTGGGACCCAGAGTTCAAACAACACCCCTTTGAAATGTTTACAATTTGCTTCATAGTTCATAGTTAACATAAGGTAATCGAAATTCGGTATATGTGGACAGCTTACGATCGCTCATTGGCTTCTTTTTTCTTGTTTTTTTTTTATGTCTGGACTTTTGATAAATACCACATGAAGCTTTAACTTTAAAGAATAGTGGCTGGCGGCTGGTAGCTGGTTGCCTATAAATGCTTGCATATATATTTTTTCATAACACACATTCAAGAGCGTATTAAACCAGCAACATCATCTTTCATTACTACTTTCATGAACTTTTTCCCTTTCCTTTTCGTTTTTCTCTTATTTCATATCAGGACGAAAGCAGTATAGAAGCAAATATACTTGCGTAAGTTATGCAAAAGCAAGAGTTTCATCGCTACAATGTTGGGGTAGATAAAAGCAAACAATAAGTTTATTTATTTCTGAACCAAATTTTTGGTTATTCATCATTGTAAGCAAACGTGTAGACGTTGCATAGTTTTTTTTTCGACAGCAGCGGTTTGCATTCATTTTGATCGCAGCGCATAATCGATAAATTTCAGATCTAAAAAAAAAAAAAACCATAATACCATGAACATGAGAAATTTTTTTCAAAACTGTTGTAATATGTAAGACGCGGGAGCGAAACTCAAAAGTTTTTTCTAAAAGGTTTTTTTAACTCTGTACGGACGAGTTAACTGAGTACAATGCGATTTTCAGCTGCAAGATGTTGCCGTTCAACCGTTGCAATCAACCTCATAAACGGCCTTGTGGACGGAAGGACCTAAGTCCTCTGTTAATCGACTAATCATTTCGAGACATTATGACACATACTTTCTTGGCCTTCTTTATTTATTTATTTTTTTTGAATTTGACGAAAAAAGTAGGGCATCCTTTCTATATAGAAAGGGCACTGGGATTATAGGTAGAAAAGAGAAGAAAAATAATTAGTGCTTATGTGCGTTTGATTTCAAACTGAAAGTATTTGAAATGATGGAAAAGATTGCTACGGGTGGATTGTTCTAAAAGCATGGTCGCATGATTAGGGGTCAAGTAGTCGTGGCAGAAACGTAGAGAAAGAACATGATTGGTGGACGGATTACTTTTATTTTATTTGTTTATATAAAACCCAACCGTGGGGGCGCGTAGACATAAGTTTAGCTGAATCCAATAGTTATCGAAACTGACGGACGCGAGAAAAAAGAAGAAAAGTTTGAGTGTAGATTACATGATGTTTCAAACGGGACAACAAAATGTTTGTATCGCTGTTCAATCAACTGTTGCATTAAATTGATAGCATTCGGTTGTTATTTTTTATCGATGTATGTGCATACACACTCTCACATATTCACAAAAGAAATTCGTTTACAATTTTGCTTACAACATAATAATTAAGCAAACCCAACTTTACTTAGCGTTGCAAGTTCTTTGACTTTTGTAAGTACTGACAGATTGTTTTTGTAATCGCTTGAGCGAAGAAGAAGATGAAAAAGAAGGAAGCAATGTTTTCCTTCCAATCTTAGTCAAGCTCTTGAAATAGTAATTAAATATCGTTATATTCTGCTACTGTTATTCTTATTGCTGCTTCACTTTTTACTCTACCTCTCTCTCTCTCTCTCTCTCTCTCTCTTAGTCTTTATCTTTCCGCTTCCGCGTCTTTGGCCTTATTCATCTTTTTCTGCAGTGCGGCACTCTGCTTGCTCTTATTGCCACTAAATGAACTCGCTTACGTAGTCAACTCACTTGAGATAAGTTGGCGGAAAATTTGATATAATTCACAAATGTACGATGTGAAAAAGAGTAAATAAGGAAGCGTGTGCAGATCTAAGACGAATCTTGTAATACCTACGAACTATTAGAATCAAACGCATGAATATTTTTGGTTGGTTTTTTGAATATATAATCGGCGTACCAATAAGATGAGTTAAACAATTTTTTAAAAAACGATATTATTAATCATTTTACAAGGTCTTAGGCTCTTGCGAATTTTAAGATTCTTTGTGAAATTCAGCTGCGTTTACCATATGACAACTTTAATATGAAGTGTAGCCAGCAGCAGAAACGGATATGAAAAAATTGATCGAAATTATTGCCTAAATATTCCAAACAGAACGACCGTAATTATTATACCGTTATTTGTTTAGGTCAGGTATCGAGGGAACAGAAGCTTTTCACTTTTTAAAGATTATGGTAGGCTACGTACTGGCAGTATTTAAACAACGCCTTGCATTTCATAAGTAAAGAGAACTTTGTCCTGTGCTTGTAAGCAAAATCCTACGAATATCGTTTGGTTTTTCATTGCATGTTAATTATTTGTTGGCTTTTGCCTATTTCATCCCTTTGCTACGTCGTACAATTGAATTTATATGACTGATTGACTAAGTGAATGATTGCCTCCTGATTGCAATTTTGCAAGAGTGAAAATTATTTCAATTAAACAGTCTGCTATTATTAGTCAATGGTATTTATTATTAACGTTATTATTAAGACTGACATCGACAAAGAAAGAAATAAAACCGCTTAAGTATTTTTTAAGGCCATTTACTAAGCGCCTGCCTTCCTGCCTGCGAGCCTGTTTTTTTTTTTTTTAAAACGATGGCCATTGACAAAAACTTCCGTTATATTCTTCTTTTTTTTTCCCCCCTTTTTCGGTTTTCGTTTGTTGGTCTGGCAGCCGCACTTACACGAAATAAAAGGTGAGGAAGAAAAATAATTGCTGAGCACTTTTGATTCAATTGAAGTAAATCATTTGTAACGAAGAAGGGAAGATGATAATGAAAATTCTTAGGAAGAAATTGGGGAAATAAATGCAGAAACACAGTTAACATCACATTACTTTCACCAACGAAGAAGGATTGTAGCGAAGTGTACGTAGAGTTTGGGATGCAGCTTTATATTGTTCCAAACAGGTATTTATTAATTATGTGATAATATATGACAAGTAGGATCAACTATCTCGATTAAGTTAATTAAGACTTTTAATGAAGGGAGGACTTGCTCAAACTAGGTTTAAAGTAATCGGAAAGCAATCAATTTGTTATGAAATCATTTCTGTACTTTGGATTGGCAACGCCAGTATAACAAAATTAGTGTAACACTGCACCTACCCTGGCTACCCTTATATATATATTATATTTATTAATATATGATATTAATGATTATAAGGTATATAAAGTTCTAAAATTTTATCGTGGCTTTTGTACATATAAAAGCAAGTTTAAACACTTTTAACTTATCCATTTCTATTAGGTCTAGTTTTCCAGATGCCGATGACATGTCCCCAATTGTACAAAAATGGGTCAACTTGGTCCATAATTTTTGTGAAATTGCCATTATGACAGGAATAAAGATAAGAAGCTTAAATCTGGCACGAATATTCCTTGCCCGGTTGAGAACTAAAACTTGGAATGTAAACGCAATTTGTCCACGTATACGCCCACAATATATAAGAAGCTGGAATATATAACATTGGAAAAATTATTGTTTCATTTGTCTCTATAACTTTCGATCCCGTTACAGTATTTTCGAGGCACTTCTACCCAGAGCTTTGTCGTCAAGATTACCTTTATGATCTGTTTTTATTCTTCCAATTATTTCTATTTTTTTTTAACTGGGACAAGAACATTCTGATGAGAGTAGAGTAACGGCATAATTCAAACAGTTTTCGAAGAAAACTAATTCGAAATGTATCTCTGAGAAGACTGCGCTCGTCGAAGCAAAATTCACTAAATTCGATTGTGCAAAAGGATACTAACTTATCCTCTTATCTTGTCTTATACTTACAATAAATATTTACGTAATTCATGTTTATCTGGTTTATCTGGTATGGTTAGTATTAAGATTTGTGCGTCATAATTATATTTACAGCAAAACAGGTAAATGCGCTAAAGAGGGCCGCGAAACATCATTAAATACCCTATCCGGCGATTCATGGGATGACTTTTCAAAATGAGATGTTATATGAGAAGAGGTCGAAAAGTGTTCCGATCCGCGTCATTTGCAACAGCGTTCGTCCTTGGGCCAAAACACGTCAGTGTACCAATCTGGGTCGATCAGAAGAAAACTTCACGAACAGATGCACAGGTACGCTTAAATTGTATTTATTTTATTTTATTTACTTGACACATGAAACTCAACTAAACCAATTAACAGTCGAATTCAATTGACTCTTAGAACTAAATCTTGTACTAATCAAGATTAAAAACTTATATAAAGTTTATGAAGAGAAATAAGGAAAAAAAAATTATTAAATAATAATTCGTGTATAAATAAAAAAAAAAAAAAAAAACCATGCTCGCACACAACTAGCACAGAGCCACACCCACAACCAGTACAGAAATAAATTGCAAGTGATCCCCCAAATAATCGCGAGCATGTAGAATCTTGGTAATCGATACACTACACAACGCCAATTAATTTTCGAAACATAATGAGATACTCAAGTTGAAAGTTAGTTTAAAAACGCCATAGGCAAATTGCGCGTCTTAAGCAAAATTGTTTTCATATACTTTGTAGAATCCGATTATTGAGCTTAAGTGGTAGACAAAATTTAGCTTTTTGCAAACAACTCTAAACGGGTTAAGCAACTCATAATTATGTTTACATCGACTCAGCTTAATGAATATGAAGTGCTTAGAGAAGCGGTTAGGGACACTAAAGCTTACCTCACAAAATAATGTGGACGGGTCGATAGTATTACTAATTAACTTAATTAAGAAGTACATACGAAGGATAAATTTACGTCTCCCAAGTGACGGTAAGGATAACAGAAGTTACCCATTTTCATAAGCAGGCAAAGGGAGACGCACGTCCCAACCTAAATTCCTAAGGGCATACAGCAAGAATTACTTTTGAATGGATTCAATTGAGTCGACATAACACCTATACCGCACAGAGTACCCATAACCAAGGCACACTCATTTATTTGTCTATCTAAGCAAATGTATTGCTTTTTTGCAATGTAAGGATTCGTCAGCTCTTTGGACTACCTCTTAATGAAAGCAGGGGTCCTAAATGGCTGCCTTAAGGGACGCTAGACGTCACGGAAAATTCATCCAACGTGATGAAGTTAAATAATCTGTTACGCAAATAAGATCTTATCCATTGCACTAAGAACAATGGGAAGCCAGAGGCCTGGAGTTTGAGGATCAATAAGTTATGGTTAACAAAGTCAAACGGTTTGCTAAAATCAATATATGCGACATCCGTGCGAGAACCAACACAAGACATGGGAAGTAAATTCGAAAAGATTCGTGACGATAGATCTTCCTTTCCGAAAACCATGCTGAAACGTTTTAATAGCCAAAGCTAAATGTTGAGTAACAATTCGCGCAAATAATTCATGCAAGGGACTCAACTTGGCGATGCCTCTATATTTCTCAACGTGATCTCTATTTCCACATTTATGAATTGGACTAAGGAAACTACTGTAGCTCAACACAGCATGTTTTAAGTATACATGATGGAATCCCATAGGGTCCAGGCGTAGAACTATATTTTAGAGACCTTAAACCATCTAAAACATCATATGCTAAAATGATCGAGTTAGAAATCGAAATGGAGCTAAATATCGGATTCGGATAGTTGACAGTTGAATCGGAATTAGCCGCTGAAAAATTTCGTCGGAAGTATTTAGCAAACACATTCGAGGTTCCAATATCATGAGAGGAGTCAGAGCCATTGAAAGAAACATACGATGGATATATGGAGATTTTCCTTTTGCAGTAACAAGCAGTGAAGATTTTATCAACTGTGTCTGCAATAATATTGGTGGTTCAAATAATTAAATCTATGCCTTGATGCAGAATAGGCAAAATAGTCATAAGCAGAACCACTTTTCACAAATTTTTCGAAAAGTTTGTTTTTCCTATTTTTGCAATATTTAATTGTCTTGTTAAATCATGGCGAGCACCTGCTTCGACGACGAGGTCAGTTGATCGGAATTGATGCAGAAATAGCTACATTTACTACATTATAGAAAAATGATAGTAGGGTTCCAATATCCCCATCATAAAAACTTAGCATAATGTGTGAAAGACGAGGTTTAAACAGTAAGATATTGGTTTTATTACGATCGTAATGTTTATTTGGGAAAGTTGGATTTGACTCACTAGAATGGTTTAAGGGACCCTCAGGGATCCTCAGGTAAACTAAAAGGTGGGCAGCGATTTGTATCTATCTCAGGGAAATTGACAAAGCAAAGATCAAGCAGTCATTGAAAGATACAATAGCCCTATCAGATGTTGAAGTGAGAATTATCACTATAACAGTAAACAACTTGTGGCAAATTGAAATTCCCCAACGCTATGACTATATCAGAAATGTGGGCGGCATGTTTCTTATAAATGGAGATATCCGCATTTGGGAGAATGTAAGAGCAAGTCACTATAACTATAACTGTTTATTGGCAAGTTTAACCTGAATGGCAATAAATGCAACATCTGGAGAAGTAGGAGATTCAATTGAATGGGACGTGACTGCCGCAGATGGTAATAGTGAAGGGGGTATAAAAATGGAAATATGAGTACGAGATTAAAAACACTGGACATGTCCTAGTTACAAAAACTGGTCAATATACGGAAGATGAGGTACAAATGTAATAGTATACCGATCTGGACCATCTTAGAACCGCAAATGAAGGGAGCCCTGACGAATACTAGAGTAGCAGTTTATCTTTATGAGATCGAAAATTATAGCCGGAACTAAGAATAAAATATCGTTTGTTTGTTTAAGTTAAGTTATTTCAGATTCTAATCTATTTCGAGAGCGTGTATGTGGGCAGATTACAAAAATAAGTATATATTAGCAGCACTTGAAAGCTAGACCAGGTAGAAAACAGTTGAAAAAGGCGCGTTTATATAAATAAATAATGGAACAAAATCTATGTATGAATTACAAAGAGAAACAAGAGGGGGGAAAAATGCATGTGCGACGGTGGCACGGAAACCGTGACAAAGATCTGAACAAGGAGTGTACCGTTAAACGATGGCACAACCATGCAAAAGCTTGGCAATCTATAGTGGTGAACATATTAAAGTTTATAGAAACAAAGTCTGTGAAAAAGCGGGTGGAAACATTAAAGTTTACCTCTCCTAATAAAACCGTTGAGGCAATAATAACAACATTTATTAACCTAGTTAAAGAGAAAACATTTAGAATAAACTTACATTTCTTTGGTTAAGGTAGGGTCAAAGCTATTTCGTTAGAATGCAAAGAGACTAACATGTCCCAAGGCAATTTTCCAAGGGCAAAGAGCAAGAGGGTCTTCGGAATTGATTCTCTTGAGACAACAAAACACCTCTAGGAAGGGGGCCATCATATGGCAAACCCGGTTTCAAGTAATGACCCTCCTTAACTTATGTATGGGCTTTTGATAATGTTTAGCTCTAGCCCTAGCTTTATTTGTAGAGAGGTGTTCAAACGCTCTAAGCGTTATAAACGAATCTAAATTTCCAAATTAAATTAAATCAATGCATTACTCAGTGATAAATGCATTGCTGATCCTGATTTGCAGCGCGGAGAAGGCAGCTTCAGATACCCCACAAAGTATATATATTCTCGATAAGCATCAAATTCTGACAATCAATGTAACCATTCGTCTGTTTGGAAAAATGACGACATCGTCGTCTAGAAACTTGCAAAAGAATTTGAATATGGTGCAAACTTTCCAAGGAACAGGACTACAACGCCCATACGCCTACGTAACAAAAACAAGAAATATTTTTGCTTTACCTCTCTCTTACTCGTTGCTTATAAACTACAACAAATACACGAGATAGGTTTCCACAAAACTATTCTGTAAAAATAAGATAACGATGATGGGTATAAGAAATTTGGTCACAACCAAATACAGTTTTTCAATTCGTTTAGCTTGAACAGCATAAACTTACATAAGCGTTACGTAAACGACTTATCGAGATCAGAAGAGGATATCCGGAGACGATTTCAATTTGAAGAAAGAAAACAGTTTGACGTTATGGCGAAGATTCAGATATGGCAAAGCTTAATCATAGGTGGCATTTGAAGGTGTAAAGAACATTTAATGAGCTATTATCCATTGTGATATGTATAAAGCGGAACCAGAAAACTAAAGTTTAAAGATCAATAACTGATGATTAACTCAGCCGAAATCTGTACTGAAGTCAGTATGCGCGACATTCATAAGTGAGCTATTAGAGAATGTGTCAACAAATAAATTTAAAAGGTTCGTTACGGTTAAGCTTCCTTTTAGAAAGGTATATTGAAATGGAGAAATAGATAGCTTTGATAGCGAAAGTTAGTATATTTTGATAGCACACTCAAGTTGACAGTACATCTGTAGTTGACCACGAGATATCTATTTCCACAATCGTGCAATGGAATAAGGAAGTTAGTCTTTCAATGCGACGCAACGAGCAAACATCATTGTTCGTAAAACGATTAAGGTCATCAGCATATGATTTGCAAATAAATGACGGGATCACGTTAGGCCCTTACGCGCATGTATACTTTAGTGGTCTTAACCCTTGCCGTACGTCATAACCAGAAATGACCGAATTAGGAACTGAAGTAGACTTAATGATTTGATAAGCGCAGTTATAAGCAGAATTGTAACTGGCAGTATAAAAATTACGCTGAAATTACGAAAGGTCGGCAGAGGAATTAGAGCCATCGCGAGAAATTAACCGACGGATATATGGAGATTTTTTCCCGTAAAAATATTTTGGGGTTAATAAGCAGCGAAGATTTCATTTTTTATAGCTACGCGTAATAACTTAAGCGGGTGCGGCAATTAAACCTCTACCTAGCAGTAGACTATTTAAAATAGTCGTACACAGAACCACTTTTTGTATATATTTTGAAATGTTTATTTTTATAATTTTTAAAATATTTAAAGAAGACTTGGATTTTCTGATACAATGGTACGCCGGCTTCGTAACTAACTATCGGACCGTGCACAAAGAGTTTTGTTTAATACATGTTATTAAAGGCTAATTAAGATTTCATCTGACCATCTCAGGGTGGTGGTCACCTTGGCACACTTCTGTTTACGATATTTTTAAATAATCTTCCTGCAAAAATCAAGGAACCGATGTGCTTGATGCATGAGACTCTATGAAGTTTTATATATTATTGAATAGCGTGAAGTTCTGAATTGATCAAGTCATGTCTATCCGTCTGCGTTTTTGTGCGGTGCTTGTGCAGTGTTGGCGCACTCCTGATCGCAAAAATGAAGATATCGGCTTTAAATTTGATACATTGAAAATGGGCCAAATTTGTCACAGCAGAAGCCGGCAGCGGAGCGTAAACTGAACGCAATTCCGTTTTTCTTAACAAAAATTTGTCGATTTTTGCTCGTTTTGTCCGGAAATTATAAAAATGAGAAGATTGAAATCTTCAGTCAAACAAGACAGAATGTTTGGAAGTATTTTGTAAATGCCTTAAGTGAAGGTCTACCTATCTGCCTAAAAATGAATATGCTAGACACCGCCGCCTGGTGGCTTAATGTTTTCTTAATAATACCAGCGATGTGGATATCAAATAGAAAAACTTAAAGGATAGAATCCGAAAAGCTATGTGCGTTAATCCTAAACTTATTGTGTTAGATATCACGATTTGTTGGGTAAAAGTTTTCTTAAATGAACGTTCAACATAGGTATCAAATGCAGGTAGTTGGAGAATGGAATGCGATAAAGTGTGTTAATTATAATTTAATTATGGTAGACGTTTATTACGTAAGGTCTTGCGGTGTATGAGATGCGAATATAACTTTTTTACCTGTTTGTTTTGTTTCTTCCAAGTAAGTCAGAGTTCTTGAGCAAACTCAGAATAATATTTTCAAGCTCGTTTTGATTGAATTGACTACACCGACCGGCCCTTGTATTATAATACAATGACCGAAATACTTTTTCAATCAGTTTAGCGTTTTTCATATATAAATTTTGTTTATTTACATTTTATAGAATTTAAAGGCGTTTAACATTTATATCTTCATTTAAATCGTATACAATGTACAATGTATATTATTGTTAAAATGGCATTAAGAGATTGTTTCGTCGTTCACAACTTGTCCTATGTTCTTCACTTCATTTTACACTGCTTGTTTTACTCAGCGTTATAAATAAAATTGTTATTAAATTGTCCATTATACATTTATGTTTGTATGCAGATGGCACATGCAACATAACATTCTCGTACATGCGCCTGCCATGTAAATAAGGTTTGTAAAAATATGATTATAACATATTTTTAACATATTTTTCTTAAATTTCGATTAAATCGGTTAAAATCGTTAGAAAGACTTGTGGAAATGTAGTTAAATTTCGCACTGTAACTACGGACGAACTATAGCTAGGACTGATAAAAGTAACCGTCACGTTCAAAAAAAAAAAAAAAAAAACACGCGCTCACAGTTTGTGCAACCCATAAATGGATCTAAGAACGCAACCTGTTGTATTCGGTATATGTGTTCCTTTCTGCTTATCATTCGTTTCAAATAATGACCCGTAACTCATCTAGGCTATAGACATTACTTTCATTCTTGTGAATGATTTTTATCTTTTTTTGTAGTTAGCTTCGAAATACGATAATGTTTTGACTGAGTTGCAACTTGCTGCATCCTGCTGCTGTTGGTATAAAATAGAAGTGTGTTTTTTAACCAAAAAATCCTTTTAAATAAAGGCAAATTTTCATTTATTTAAGAAGCAGAAGAAGAGGGTACGGCACAGTCGCTTCGAAAACGTATTTCAATGAAGACAGACTCACATTTGCCCAGGCTCATCACATAAATCATAATATATTAATCAGATTTGAAATTTTGGGATTTGCTGTGCATTAAAAGCGCAGGTGAGTTAATAAAGTTGCTTATAAGTTACTTATAAGTATGTCACTTAAAAGTGAATAAAAGAAAATCATTAGCTATCTCGTCCTTGTTCTCATTTAATCTTCGCAAGTTTTTCTACACTTATACATATTTTTTGGCGAAAAAAAACAATAGTTGATTTTGCAAGGGAATGAAAGATTCCACCTACGAGAACGTTAGTTTACTGTTGTTTGTGGTTTCCCAAAGTTTGCCAAAAAAACTAGATAAAGTCTAACGTGTGTCTTTGTTCTTTTGTTTAATACAAACTTTATTATTGGTCGGAAGAGCCAAGAGCCAATGTGCTTTTTGCTCTAGTGCATAAATATGTAAACGTATGCGATGTGCGGATTGCAAAGTTTACTGATAGTTGACAGTGTCATCATATAATATGCGCATTTAAATGAACTTTTATGAGTTGCTTATGATTAACTGTACAATTATCATGCGAATAAGTTTCCTTTTATCCTTCTCTTAAATATATAACAATTCAATCAATTATTGTATAAATACAGTGATTAGAGGCAACGTTGAAAAGGGGCGAAGAAAGAAAAAACGAAAGAGAGACAAATGGATTTTTTTTTTATTTGATTACCCTGTTCGTTCATGGTGAGTAAACTACCGTCAAATTGTTGTTTTCAACAAAGAAGATTTTCTATAAAACTGCTTCAGCAGCAGTTGCCAGCACTGGCTTCGAACTGTATTTTTGAACCCAATAAAGATCAATATTTAATAAACTCCCGACGTTCGGGTTTTCCCAAATAGTTGGAAATAACCAACGCAATGTCGCCAATTACAAACAAGTGATTGAAATGACATCAAATGTTAAAGACGACATTTATGTGTCACTAGCGAGAATTACTGACCCATGCGATTTTATAACTTGATTAAATAGCTTTTTTTTAGTAATTTTTACACTCATTAGCGAACGACCGGATATAGCTAGTTAGTCGTTTTTATTGTGATACCAGAAGATTTACACGTCAAAGACTGCAAAAAGTATACGCATATGTATATTCTTTGCTCTTGGCGAGCATAACAATTTGAGTCATTTCTGTACGTCCGCCTTACAACTCGTTCCTATATTCGTTTGTCTATTTTATTATACATTAATCAGATTTTACTAGTATTATGCGACCGAATACGGTCGCATTGTTATTATTATAAAATTGGTGTTAAATCTTTGGGCGTTATGGCTATTTTGAACTCAGTTATGTTAGAGTCAAAAAGCCAATATTCGTCGTGCAAGGTATTGATCAGTGTCTTCCAATTACGCGTATTATGAGGATGATATAACCATATATTGCAACGTTACGATAACCATTATATACTGTTTGGAGCCGTAGTGTGTAGAAAGGGTGCCGTAATTTAAACTTAAAAAATCTTAAGTAATTGACAACTAAATGAGTTAGAAGGCGACTGTTTAAAGAATAATTACATATGAAAAGTACATAATATGCATATATGAAATTAACTAAGCAGAATATTTTTATACCAATCATTAACCTTTGTTTGGATTTAAGCTTTTCCTCTACTAAGCAGCTTAAAAATTAAAATTCATATTAAATATTAAATATAAAATATTACTAAAAGGAAAGGAAAGAGCTCATCAATATCAGAAAAAAAGAAAGAATATACATAACAATTAGCATCATTCATAATATATGTTACTATAAGCCACTCTATCTGCGGTATTGTTTCAAACTCGTGCTTTTGATATTAAAAAAAAAAAAAAAAAAAAAAAACAAACAAACGATGACGAGCTTAAAATGCCGGGACAACAAAATACCAAAAAAATAAAAAACAAAAAAAAAAAATATAATACAATTCAACGTGCTATGCAAATTATTTGGTGCAAATTTTAATCGTTTAGACATATTACCAAAGCGTATATCCTTGCGTCTATTATATCCTGAACCTATGCCAGCATGTGAGGTTTTAGCGCGTAATATACGCGGTTGAGCCATCCGTTTAACGCGATGTAAGAGATTGCTAACGTACGACAATTTCACGGCGTTAACTTCATTCATATCATGATCCTTGCTCGTATTAATTACGTTATCTATCACATATTGTTCAGTTATTCCATTTCGTTTAGATGCTAGCTTAACGTTATGGTATGTGTTGTTAAATGTATCATGATTTTTAAATTCATAATTAGTAGCTGCAATATGAGTTAGAATAGTAACAGTAAAGGAAGTGATAGTAGCAATAATAGTATAGTAATCACAATAGTAGTTTGTAGTAGTAGTAGTAGTAGTAGTAGTAGTAGTAGGGGTAGTAGTAGGGCTAGAGAACCAATTACTAATAGAATCTTGTAAACCAATATCCACATTGTGATTTTGAGAATTTTCTTTTCTTTTTTTTCTTCTTTTTTTTTCTATTTTGCAATGTAAATTAAATTTAAAATTAATATTAAATTGTTCTTTAATTGAATGCAAGGACTTTTAAAAAAAAAATTAATAAATAAATAATTGAACTTACTTTTTACGCGCAACCATGTGTAAGCTGATTTCTCACCAGCTTCATTAACAGCCAAACATTGAAACATTGACGAATCTTGCGGTGACAGTTTTTTTATTTGCAAGGAATTGTCTTCACTAAGCGAATATCTATAAAATAAAAATGATAAATAATATTAATAAGAGAAAAAAAAAAAAAGAAAAAAAAGTAATAATAATAAATAATACAAAGAATTGCAATCGTTCGTCTTCGGTCGTCTTTGTTCGTTTCATTTGTACTTACTTTTCATTGTTTGCATCAATTAATTCACTGTTTTTGAACCAAGTAACATACGGCTGAGGTTCCCCAACTACATCACAAGGCAATGTTACTAATGCACCCAATTCACCATAAGTCTCTTGGCGCATTAGCGTAAAAAATGATGGTGGTTCAAGAATTTCAAGTTTTGCTGATGAACTTATAACTTTATAACCACCGCTACGCAAACGCACCTGACATGTATACTCCCCGGAATGTGTTAGATTTACAGATAATAAAGCCAAAGACCGATTCCATGGATCATTAAGCGTATGAGCAATTTCAGCATTTTCAATTGGTATACCGTCCTTAAGCCAAATAGTTTCTAATTCATGCAACGGACGGGCATTCGCAATGCATTGCAGTACAGCTACCTGTTCGCCTCGTCTCAATTTCATATTCTCCGGAAATATAATTATTTCCGGCGGCACCTCCACGTAAGGATCTCCGGTAACGTTCAAGTATATAAAGGCACTGTTTTCCTCTTTACCCAATTGGGTATTTATGGCACGTGCACGATATGCCTTACGGTCAACTTCATCAGCGCTAAGTATTATCAATTGATTCGTTTTCGTAAAAGCATATTTAATATCATAATTAAGAGGACCCTCTTTAGTTTGCCACATTACTGAGGGTGCGGGCGCTGAATCGATAGCAGGCATTTCGAATATGACCGGATGGCCAGAAGTAACTGTTAAACGACCTTCAGAGTTATTATTGAAAATACCCATATCTAGAGAAGGAGAGAGAGAAACATTAAAAAATTATATGCTTGTGTACGCGGAATATTTGTGTGTGCACGCATTGTTTATGTACGACTTACACATGTATATACATAAGTATATAGGTAAATAATTATATATACAATACATATGCATATATAATGTACAAACAGGCAATAATTAACCATGAATACAGGAATTGTGTGCAATCAATTAAAATGCAATATAAATGAACGCACAAAGGGAAAACGTAGGCATCGATTCATATAATAAACTGGGTTAACTGCGTTTAAACGACTTATGTGTGTACTCTTTACTGCTACGAACATTTATCTATCGACATATCGACTTTTGTTTTCCACTCCTTAGTTTGTATTTCAGTTAACTTTTTTTTTTTTTTTTAAAGACATTAAACTACATTCCAATGACTTATATATCACGTCAATCTTCATCTGTCACTCTTTAGTTTATAAGTTAGTCTATAGTACATTTTCAAGTAGAAAACTAAACCTTTTTGTTGCGTCCTTCACCGATTGATATTTATTGCAGATATGTTTTAAGAATGCATTTTTAAAGCAATAAATAAATTATACATTCTGGTCAGGTGAGATTATGTGCCTATCGGCACAACATTATGCTTCACATATATTACATAAAAGCACTTATCGTTAGTAAGTAATATTATCACATACTTCTAAACGTAAGCACTGACACGCATTTTTCACAGTATACTTAATCCTTCCATTCATATTTGATAGTTGGTTTATGCTTTGAAAGATTTTTACGCAATAACAATAATAGAAAGTTGAATATCAAATCGACGCCTATTTTAGATTAAAACGTAATAAATCCATAGATTAACGTGTCTGGGCGTAACATAATTGGAGCCATAACGGGCCAATCTTGCAATTACATAAAAGAAAGGCTGTTATTAAGTACATAACAATAAGTTCTCATTTTCACCAGGCGTTTTCATGGTAACTGACATTTCCGATTGCAAATTGATTTTTATAATTAAAAGGATTTTATGATTACGATAACTATTTCAGAGAAGACTGGCAAGATGGAGTCGTCCATTCAAAAGACAGACAGACAGACAGACAGATAACGGTAAGCAAATAGATTGCGCAATTTTCGTTAATCAAGAGTACAAATAAATTACAGAAAATCCATCCAACGTATATGTGATAATATAGGTATTGCATACGAACGATAAATCTAATATGTATGTATTAGGTAGTTGCATATATATTTTGATAGGCGACTTGTACAGGTCAAATTTATAAAGTAACGAAAAATGCCACCTTACACAATAATTAAATTCGATGATTTTGACCTTTCTCTACTAAAATAACTGTTTTCCATTTAATATTATTGAGTTATTCAACGTACGCCCACGCTAATCATGGAATGCTTGAATTTGCATTTCCGGTACATCCATTACTTTTGTTGTTTAATTTGAAGAAATCTGCTGTCGTAGCCCACCGAACCATTATGCAGTTTATGGTGGATGCTGCTGTATCATGTCTCAACTGTCCGTTTTGGTTCCAACTGGTTAAAAATGGTGACATTTTCATGTCAATTGCAAAGAAACGCCCCGGAAGTCAAATAAAGCTCGAAGACAATGAATAGCAAAACTTATTGGATGAAAACCGTTTAAACTCTAAAAAAACTTTCGAACAGTTATTGCTTAGTAGAAGAGAGCCATTCACATTGACGCCGAAACCAAATATTTATGACATTAAAATTTTGCTATTCGTATGATGGGACCAACAAAGTGTAGTGTATTACGATCTCCTAAAACCGAATAAAACTGTTACTGCAGTTGTCCACCGACGTCATTTGAACAAATTGACCGATGTATTATTGCAAAAAGGATGAACAATAGCGGTTAAGAGACGTAATGTCATCATTTCGGATGACAACGGTCGGCCATACCTTGCAAGAGTTGTCAAGCTCAACCTGGGAAATTATGGCGCATCCAAAGTACTCAATAGAGGTAGCGCCTCCTAATTACCACTTGTCCAGATCGATGCAGCATAACTTGGCTGGCATATGGGTTTGAAATGCCGAAGAAGTGCGAAATCATTTGCCGATGATTGAATCCCTGTCAAAACAATATCGTGCTTTCGACACGTTATCGCCACGCTGTCCGAAAGATGGGCCAACGTTTTAGAAAATTATGGAAAATTTTATGATTAATGTATGTTGCACTAATTTTCCTCAATAAATGTCTTTTACAAATGCAAGCATGTAATATATTAGTTTGGGGAAAAAGAAATCCATTATTTTTTCGGTAGATGGCTGCACTGATAGATTTCTCGTAAAGTATCGATCAAACAATTTCCGATACTGTACATTTACATACTGTACATTTCGCAGTAAAAAAAATTCTTTTGCTGTTTTTTGTTTGGTGCATTCAGTTGTGAGTTACACCGTGTTAAAAATGGAAGTGAACAAAGAGAAAATTCGGTACATTTTACAGTTTTTCTTAGACAAAGGCGAAAATGCAATCCAGGCGGCTAAAATTGTGAATGGTGTTTATGGTTCCGATACTGTAACAGCCAATTATGTGCAATTTTGGTTTCGTAGATTCCGTTCAGGAATTTTTGATATTAAAGATGCACCTCGCACAGGTAGGCCGGTCGTCGAAAATGTCGATAAAATCGGAGAAATGATCGAAGTTGACCGGCATGTTAGCAGTCGTAACATCGCCCAGGAGCTAAAAATCGACCATAAAACAGTTTTGAACCATTTACACAAAGCTGGATTCAAAAAGAAGCTCGATGTTTGGGTGCCACACCAATTAACAGAAAAAAACATGATGGATCGAATTTCCATCTGCGAAGCCTTAGACAAACGGAATGAGATAGACCCATTTCTTAAACGGATGGTGACTGGAGATGAGAAATGGATCACATAGGATAACCCTGTGCGAAAACGATCGTGGTCAAAGAGCGGTGAAGCACCTCAAACGGCCAGGAAGGTTTTGCTATGCATTTGGTGGGACTGGAAGGGGATTATTTATTATGAGTTGCTTCCATATGGCCAAACGCTAAATTCTGATCTCTACTGTCAACAACTGGACCGTTTGAAGATAGCGATTGACCATAAACGGCCAGAATCGGCCAACAGGAGAGGTATCGTGTTCCATCAGGACAACGCTAGGCCACACACATCTACAGTGACTCGCCAGAAACTTCGGGAGCTTGGTTGGGAAGTTTTAATGCATCCGCCATACAGTCCGGACTTGGCACCAAGCGATTATCATCTTTTTCTTGCATTGCAAAATTTCTTTAATGATAAAAAATTGGAATCTAGGAAGGGCTGTGAAAATCGACTACTAGAGTTTTTTGCAAATAGAGACCAGGACTTCTATGAGAGAGGCATTTTGAAGTTACCTTTAAAATGACAACAAATCATACAACAAAACGGTGCATACTTGACCCAAATCGGACAATCCGAAGCATGTTAAATAAAGTCCTGAAGTTCATATAAAAATAATGGATTTCTTTTTCTCCAAACTAATAAATATTGTTATAGTTTATTTATAAATGTTTATGATTTTGAAAACCGTGTAACAAAAGCTGGTGGTAAAACTCCAAAGATATTGTACAATATTAAAAATTGTGATAAAGTTTTTTCTAAGAAGAGAAAAAGTCAATCTGAGCGTTGTATTTAATGTCTTTTGAAGCCTTGAGATCTTAAGAAGAAAATAAGCATTTTTCTGTCTTAATTTTTTGTTAAAAATTAGTAAAAATATTAATTCTATAGTCTAATATAGTTTAGTAAGTATAGTAGTGCTGGGTATAGCTTTCTAGTAGCAATAGGGCAATGTGTTATATGAATCTTTGCAATCCTGACGATACAGGTGAATATAGTGAACGCGGCTCCTTTTTTGTTTCTTGAAAAGCCATAGATTTTTTATATTATCTGCGGTTTTTTTCTATGTCTTTAAAGCGTAATGACAATCTTATTATACCGTTAAGTTATACTGTTGCTGATGCTATGAAATCGAATTCTGTATGAACAGATTGTGTGATAAATTTAAACAAATGACTTGTGATTATTTATGCATTAAGTACCTGAAACTACTTGAGAGGGAGTAGATGCACAGTTTTTAGTAGCTATTCAAGTGCACTTTTTCTTTTTTCGTTCTTCTTTTTTTTTAAGTTAGCTTGAAAAAAAATTTGCAAAAAAGTAATGAATACTCTTTGTCTGCAATTGTTGGTATATGTAGTTACAAATACACATATAACTGCTGCACTCGAAGATTCCGAAGTTTTTAATTAAGTATCACTTAATAAATGTCATGAATTTTTGCGTCTATAAAACTCTTTCCTCTGAAATGAATGATTATTACACTTTCGTATAAGTGCACTTGACTTTATTATCTATCCTTTACATCCTTCATATATATAAAAGATATATATATATATATATATATAAAATCTATCTACATATCTTCATATACATAAAGTAAATATATATTGTAGTATAAATAGTATAAAAAAAGCAGATATGTACATATATGTATATATATATAAAGTAAGGTTATATATGTATATATATGTTATATATATGTATATACATACAGCAATTAATTTTAATTAAATTTATGATCATTATATATCCACTAGGTACATAAGGAAAGAAGATCAGGGTAAGTAAATTTTTGTTTTTTCTTCATTTTATTTCTAATAAAATTTCAATTCAAATTTTGTCATTTTTGTCATATTTTTAAAAAAGTTAAAAAAAAAAATCTTGCTCTCATCAAATTAGAGAATGGGGGGAATTTAATGGAGAGATTCGTCATTAGTTAAAAAAAATTATTAATTATTATATGTGCCTTTGGTACAAATAGTTTGCGAGCTCAATGGATATTTAATAAAGTCATGTCGTAAAAGATTTTGGTGTTACATTTGTTCTAATGCCGCCACGAGTGAGTTGTCATGAAAGATATTCGATAACAAGACATTTGATAAGAAAATAAAGTTTGCTAGATTTGGAACACATCAGTGCACGTTTTGGGCTTTCGCCTGCATAAAGCATCTCATGGAAAGTACATTTATATATGAAAACAATGTAGTATTTTTGGTATTCTATTATAAAAGTAAGTAAAGTAAATATATACGACGAAGTGGTATAAGATATTCGAAACTCGGCTTTGCTCGACTATAATGTTTTCGTACATGTTTTTAACAAGATAGCGGAATATCCCGCACGCACCTGTTTTCATTTAAATTTGTGTTGCATGATGTCTACGACATATATAAAAGTAATCGTGCGAGGGTGTAAGTAATCGTATAAGTAATCGTGCGAGGTAGGTACAAAGCTAGGCAAAGATTGTCGAATGCCGAATGAGTTCTCCGAAATTGAGAGCTTAACAAGTGTTTAGGTCAATATGAGGAAAGTAACGATAGCTGAATCAATCCTAATAAATCAAATATCAAAATAGAGCCTAATAAAGTGTAACAAAAGTGATCCTACCGAAGAATACATAAAAGAAGATTTATGGTTGAAAGTGACAGTAAAAGCAATTTAAGTCTTATTTTATTTAAAATTTTATACCCTATTTACAATAAGTTTTTTTGTCAATATTTTTACACTCGTACCGGAAGGATGCGCACATATTGATTATATAAAGACATCGTCAGAAGGAAGCTTCAAAGATCCTATAAAGTATATATGCTCTTGATCAGTATACTAAGTTCGGCATGTCCGGTTGCGAAATTAAGAAGATATAGGGTTCGTATTTGCCGTAAGCATTAAAAACTCCTTTTTGCACATCGTTACAGAAAATGTCCCAAATCGGCCAAAGAGCTCGCTTATAATACAAAGTCAACTAAGCAGAATTCTGTTTTCAAAATCGAAAAAAAGAGAAAAATGAATTTTTTGTTCGCTATTTGGTATTTTCACGTATATCCCATGAACGGACTTTAAATACCTGCACAAAGACGAAAAAAATCGGCCGCATGCGAATTTTTACCCTCTTAGTTATGTTTCATCTTCTTCTTCTTCTTCAGAGACGCCACAAAGTATAGACACTCTTGATCAGCATCAAGTTCTCAATCGATTTAAGAATGTCTGCCAGCCCGTCTGGCCGTCTGCTCTAAATAAGTTGGTATTGAAAATGGGCTTAATCGGTCGAGGGGCACGCCCACAACGTCATGTAAACTGAGAATATCTCTGCTTTTCAAGAGGAATGAAAAACTGGTTCTTTGTGCATTACTCAAAAACTACAGCAAATAAATTTACAAAAATTTGAACACATACTCGTTTCGATTCGGCGATGCTGTAGCATTCGTGCACCAAAATGAAAAAAAATTACCATGCCTATTCAATACTATAGTATATCAAAATTTAAGGAGCAGAAACAAGCCTCCAAAACACCACAGAGTATATAAATTTTTAGCCAGTTTCAAATTTGGAGTGCACCTAAACATGTCCGTCTGTCTATATGCCTATCTGCGCAAATGTGTACTATTTGGGGCAAAAATTTTTCCGTTAGCGAAAATGAAGATATCACCTCCAAATTTGCAAAAGACTTTGAAAGTGACTTAAACTTTTTAACGACACGCCTACAACATTTACACGCCTGTGCGAGAAAAACTACAAACTTCAAAAATAGTAAAAATCAGTCAGCCGCGTGCACTTTATATTTATAGAGGACGAAAATTGAGTTGTTTTACATTTTTTGTCCTTTTTAGAGTAACGGTGATGGGTACAAAAGCTTCGGTCACGACCGAATTTAATTTTCTTACTTGTTTAATTAGGAAAAGAAGAACGATGAAAAAAGAAGTTCTTTTAACTTTACCAGCTAGCCGTCATTAATATGTAATAATAGCTGACGTTTTTAACGTGTATTAATAATATTTTTTTTTTTTTTGAAAATGTATGCAACAAGGCGTGCGAGCAACAGCAGCATAACAATCGTGAAAGTAAACGTTATACTTACAAGCAACGATAACATCAATTTTTTCGCTAAATATTGAACCGGCATCGTTCTTGGCAATGCATTTATAACTACCGGCATCCTCCCGTTGTGTATTCAGTATGCGCAGATATTGACTGGATGAAAAATCACCAATGGGTATACCATTCTTTAACCAACGGTATGTGGGTTGTGGATATCCTGTAAAAGTAAAACAATAAGCAATAAATGAAAGAGATAAAAAATGAACAGAACAGTACAGAACAGTATAATACAATATATAGTCCAGCCAAGCGTTTTGTGTGCACAATGAATAAGTGAGTAAATTAATATGTATGTAGAAAAAAGAAAGAAAGCAAGAAATTTAAAAAAACGAAAAGAAATAATAAAAACAGCAAAAGAGCACACACAACAACTGCAAAACGTCTATCAATTACATTTAAAGATACTTTTCTCTATTCATTTACACGTAAAAGATCTGCGATTTAGGCGAAAGTTAGTTAGTGTGGTGGGACCATCTTTTAAAAAATGTTTGAACTGTATACCTAGGTCAGTCTCTCTCTTGGATACTTTCTTCTTGTTTGAGTTGCAAATGGCAACGGTATACAAAGATGTAAGTAATTTCTCTGCTTTTCCCATTCATTTTATGGGTTTTTACGCACATACACATAAGAGACGAAATTTATAAGTTATTTGTTAAGAAGAAACAAGAAAGCTGCATAGATCTTAAGGGATTCTTTGATCACCCACTTTCCTTGGTGTTATGTCTATCACGATCGTTTCAATGCATGTAAACGTTTAAGCAGATCTAGTAATGAAAGAACTGTAAGTTGTCTTTAAAAATCACATCCAGAATATATCGGGTGATGGAAATCGCTGTTCGCGCAATTCATTCTTGATGGGCGGTTGCAAAAGAAAAGTCATTGGGTGTCAAATGGTAATTGGGTATAACTGAACTCGGGGAATAAGCGATTAATTCGATTCTTTCAAAGTTTAAATAGTCGGTTGTAATGGAAGAAATGTAAGCGACCACGAATGATCCGAAGACGTTTGTTTATTTTCCTCTTATCAAAACTCATTAATTCCGGCAAACAAATGGTTGTGTACTATTTTGAATTAAGCGTTTTAGTTTTTACCAACCGACACAATCGTTATATGACCAGTTTTTCCGAAAAAAGAAAACATGCACCATTTTTTTTGAAGTAGTCCGAGTACGCACAACTTTTGTTATGCTTATTTCTTCTATCTAGCAAATCTTATCCATATAGGTGACTGGTGTTTACTTTCTGGCTCCTGATTCGTTACCCGTTACGATCTTTAATACGCTTCTTAAATTACTTCATTTCTTAACCCTTTGCTTGCATCAACCGATATGAGATGCTATGACATCTTTCTGAGATTTTGTCAAATTATGTGTGGAATCGAATGTGAAAAAAAAGTCTTTTGTGTGGCTGCAAATGGCAAACACAGTTTTTGCGAAGGATATCACCAAAATGTTGAACTTTTCAGTGGAAACTTTAAATGGCATAAACAGTTTTGTGATTCGAGTTCAAATTTAAATCAAAGAGTAATTAATATAAGTGAAAACAATAACAATATAAATTTCAATATAAATTTTCATATTATTGTAGCCTATCTGTGCAATAAATGAAATGCTAAACATAAGAAAGTCATGGAGGCCAAGCCCACTTCATTTCTGCGGTATATCAAATTTATATTAAAATTTGAAGTTTGAACTTTCTATATATATGTATTACTATATATATATCCTATATATATATATATATATATATATCTGCTGGCTAGTGTAGCTCAGTCGAATATATAGATAGATACAGGTATGACCCAATAAATAGGGTAACTAATGAAGAAATCCACCTTTTTTTCTGCTATACTGAATTTTTTTTTTTTCAACATAATCTTATTTTAGTTCAAGACAATGTATGCAACGATTTTGCAATTTTTCGAGCAGACCAAAATAGCCCTCTGTTGCCTATTCGACACTAAGAGTCGAACAGGCACTTGTCTTTTCAGGTTTCCATATTGATAATGATTGCTGTGGTAGTCACATATATTTACAAATCTACGTTCATGCGCGCATACATGAATACATAAATACATACAATTTTATCAACGCCATTTCTTTTTTATTTTGCTATTTAATCAACTTAATAACGTTAAATAATATGCTGCTTGTATTATTCTATACACGGTGAAGAGATTACGTTGTAGGTAACATTGGAGTAAATTATACCGCTGATGTTCCCGTCTTTGCTTGCCCGTCGATGCACTTCCAGCAGGTAAAGTCCATCTTTTCGATTCTTCATGTGATTCAGGCATGTGATTCCATATTTAAATCGGACATAACGATCTTACGATCAACGAATTTATATCATTTGACTTTATCGATTAAGCATGCGCCCGGCCGCTCCTCACTACTTTCTGAGCGTCACCATGTTACGTGAATAGTGAACATAACCTGAGTGATCGATCACATTAAGAAAACAGAAATACATTTTTCATTGAAAAGATGACAGCATTATCATTGTGTTCGGATTTGAGCGAATGCGACGCCCACCTTACATAAAGTGCAAAATATTAAGGGGAGAGTTCTCATATCACATCGAATATTCACTTACACTTATTCATTCACTGTCTAATCATTTTATTTAAAGAAACACATTTCCCACGTTCACGTTTATCGAACCTTATGCTAGTGTCTTTTGGCGTCTGTACTTCCAGAAAATAATATTTAAGAATAGAACGAATTTCATAGTGAAGAAACCAACCAACCAAGGCTATTTGCTTCCTAGAGGTGTCTAACGAATTCTAATTTTTACTGAACGGCTCGAGTATTGACATGCGGTCCTTTAATGCTCTATTCTATTCGGCATTCAAAGAATCTCTCCGTTTGTGACTCACTTTAGCATTACTTCTGTTATTTATTGACCACTGTAATGCTAATAACACAGACATGTGTTCAAACTGTTTTTTATATGCCTTTGGTACAATTTATATGTCTTCGGGTTTGATTCCTTTTGGTTTTATTTAATAGTTCAATTTGTTTCTTTCGCAAAATCACTTGCAAACCGACAACAACGACGTCAACAATTTACAATTAATAGCATAAATCGCGTTTGATTGTTGCAAGAAATAATAAAAGAAAAACATATACACACACACATACACACACACACACACAGCCACGTAAACACGCAAAAGCTAAAACATAAAAGTGAAAAAAAAAAACAAAAAACAACGGAAGTAAAAAAAAATTCTTCGATGGCAAAGCAATTGGCATCAATTTTTCCAAAAAAAAAGGAGACTAACTATTGCTTTTGTTGGTCTATTGAAGTGCTTGCACACATCCCTACTACAATAGTAGTCTCGATATTTGTGGCAAATATTCGATACGTTTATGCTCATGTCAAAGTATCTTTCGGTTGCGAGCATGAAACAAATTGAAAAGGCTTTTGTGGAACCATTGCAAGTGATTGCAATTTGTATAGGGCTTTAAAATTGTTTGGCATTATTAAGTGTGTTCTGTTCAAGCGAGTGCCCATATCCGCATTTCTGTGTCATTTTCGAATCTACAGATTTGTATATACGATAGAATATAACAAATATTGGCCGCCGTTAAACTTCACTTAGAAGAAGTCCTTTTTTCATTTGCAATTTGAAACGAATTACAGACGAATCGTAAATGTCCACTATTTGGAAGATCTTTTGTGTGTTAATTATGCACGTGTGAGTATGTCCAGTTGGTACTATGTCCATTTCTGTCGATAAAGCTATAATGCTTACCGACCTGCCAGCCCACCTATTTCTGACGATCACCGTGACACTGGCATAGGGTACACCCTGCGGATGATTGGTCATAAAAATAATAATAATAATAATAAAAAAAAAGACAACATATTTCGATCTCGCAAAGTTATGGAAAGTCTTAATAAATACTCAAATCTAGTTTCGCAACAACACTTCTCTATGGACCGTGAGTTGTTTTTCTGAAAATCTCTTGAAATGAATGCTTTCTCCGTCTGATCTAATTTTTTTCCTTTTTCAAAGTTCTAGGTTTCATAACGTTCTTGATTTCTCTTATACTGCGTTAACTATAAGGGACATGAAAGCATTGTAAAATTGGATTGTTCTTTTATCAAATTGAATTTTTAACAAGGAAGAAAGTTAAATTTGGTCGGGACGGAATCTTTTATACCCGTCACCGTTATCCTAAAAAAGGCATAAGAAGTAAAAGAACAAAATTTTTAATGCTCTATAGTAGGGAGCGGGCGCAGCTGGTTTCTCCGACGCAGAGTGGTATTGAAAATGGACCAAATCAGTTAAAGAACACACCCATAGCACCACGTAAACTGAGAACGTCTTTGTTTTTCTACAGTGAATAAATGTATAAAAAAATTGAACACTTATTCTATGGGCAATGCTGTAGTATGCGTACAAAAAAATGGAAAAAATTGACCACGCCTACCCAATATTATATTGTATCAAACTTTATAGTTTTTTTCAATACCTTTGTAACGCGCAGCACCAAGCTTCAAGAATCCCATAAAGAATGCAAATTCTTGGCCAGTTACAAATTCATTCATCTGTCCGTCAATCTGTTGGCGCAACTTTATAGTGTTTGTGTTGAACATTGTCCCGTTAGGCCTACAAATTTGCAAAAGAATTTCGAATTGACCTAAACTATAGCGCCCACATGCCTATACTACATACTATGCCATATTATAGAGCATGAAAATTTTGTTCTTTTACTTCCTTTTTCTGATCTGTGATGGATGTAAAAGACTCGGTTCGGACCGAATTTGATTTTCTTACTTGTCATTTACTTCAAATAAGTTAACAGGCGATGATTCTTTATTAGAATTTGGCAACGATATTAAGTTTAGTGTTACGCAGGTGTCTTTATTAAAGTTTGCTTAGCCGTCAACCTTTTGAAAATGAATGAATGTTAGGTGCTGCCTCCTTTGCAGATTCCGATTGTTACAGCAACATTTTGCTTTCTATTTATACCTTTATACATGTAAATTGAAGGAGTTGTGCTAGCAGAAGTTCTAGTTTCCTATTCGTTCTCTTGAATAAGCTCTTGTTTTGTAATACGCTTTAAAGACAATTTACCTTCTTTTTTAAATTCTCTTTCTTCTAACCGACACGTACAGTGCATGTACGGACATTAAAACTAACGATCTTTTTAAGCCTGATGTCTGAGTTTGACGTTACTAAAGCATTGCTTGTAAGTTGCTAAAGATTTGTGCTAGCACAGGTTTTAGCTTAACTCGTAGCAGTGTTACATTGATTGTACAGAGACCGGCGTAAACGTTTCGGATGTTCCAATTGCATACTATCTCTGTACATTTATGCCAGGGATTGTGACCATGTTTGTTTTGCTCAACGATGAGATTGATTTGATTCGCAACTTTGTGTTAAATGAAAGCACGATTCGATATAAATTTTTAATTGATTTAAACTTGTCTCTCTGTCCGTTTCGTCTCTCTCCATTCGTTTTTGTGCTCAATTTTGATGAAATGTGAAAGACATTGATGCGTTATATCCCAAAGACGAATTCTATCGCAAACAGATTGGATCGCATTATTTTTATAGATCGCTCTTCATATAATGCCCTGTCTTAAAGAGGTCGTTGTATGAAGGAAATTTGCATTTTTAAAATTTTTTTGACATAAATCACCGAATGATAGTGTCTCGTCGGATTAAATTAATAGGAAAAATTTGAACTGGATAGAGCAGTAGAAAATTCCAAACGATGAAGTAATAATACGGATGAATTATTCAAAATTATTCATAATTTTTGATCAAGATTGACAAAAGTACTAAGGTACGAGCTATCAGAGGAATTATTTCATATTTTTACCAGATGCGGGTTTTTGTCTGTTCCTAGAACCCGAAAATCTTCTTATATTTCAAGTGTAGATGAATATTTGAAGGATCCTAAAGAGAGCCGTCTCCTTTTTTTTGTAATGTGAGCAATCGTTCGGTGGGTGTCCACTGTACGTATAACATGATGATAGTCAGAAGGAGTTTTAAAATAAGAAAGAGATAGGGAGAGGCCGGAGCCTAGCTGTTACGTGTCCGATCGGTAAGTGTTACGCCCTTACTAACTGAGCACCCACTGAAATTACACCAAAGTATGATTATCACATCGCACGGAGATTTAATTGTCCCCCGAGCACTGACTTGGTAGTCGCGGTTCTTATCTGTTCGGCTGTCCAAAAGCCGTTAGGATTGGATTAAAGAATTTGGATAAGTTAAGGTGCACCCATTAAAAACACTAGTTATATTAGGGGTTTGAATGTATTTTTAGACGTTTACACGCGATGGGAAGGATCCAAGAGGACAAAAAATACCTGCCATACGAACTGACTGACAAGACCAGTTTCAATATCGCGGTTTCATTGCTTGCCGGGCAAAAAATAAGAGTTTTCTGTTGCAAGTTATGGCAATGAAAAGTGGGCCTACTACGACAAGCGAAAGCACAAAAGGTCGTGGGTTACTCCACGAGAGCCATCCACATTGTGCACCCGGGGCGGAATATTCGTGGCTATATAGATTTACTGTGCATATGTTGGGACCAGCAAGGTCTAGGGTATTACGAGATACTGAATCCGAATGAAACCGTTGCTGCGGTTAACAGGGGCCATCTTGCATGATGTCAAGGATATACTGTTGCAAACCGAATGGGTAGTTGCAGTACGCCCAATGTACTCATCAGACGTAGCGCCTTCTGGTTACCGCTTGTGCAGATCGATGTAGCATGGTTTGGCTGAAACGGGGTTCCGCAAAGTTGAAGAAGTGGGAAAATAGGCCGATTATTGGATCGCTACCAAATCAATATCGTTCTCTCGAGATGATACCACCATGCTATCCGAAACGCGGGAAAAAGTTGTGGAAAATAATGGAAAATATTTTGATAAATGTATATATAGTATCAATTTTGCCCAAGTGAAAAAATCATCACATTCGATGATTTGGGTTTTTGTGAAAAGAAGACGATTTTCTGAGAAACCAAATTCTGAAGAAAGAGAAAACCAGCTATACATTTATGACGTGGGCAATGCGTGCAACGCGCAGCTCGTGAAAAGATTAACAACAATTGGCAAAAAATTTAACGAGAAAAGAGATTAAAACTATCGCAATGAAGTTAGGTAGTCATAACTTGCTTATAAAAGGGTACATTAGCAGCATATTTGCGGAAGGCAAATGGGATTTGTGTCAAGACTTGAACCAAAATTCAAGTGTTGTATGTATAAGTTTCCGTAAATAACTTGTAAATCCGCCAAATAATTTAAGTTAGATACAATTTTTGTTACACCGATTAGTTCAGAATCGAAGTTTTTTGTGTTTTCTGTGCTCGATCTAAAACTCACAAATTTACAAAGTATTTTTGATGGATTCGACCAGACTAACATGGAGACTGGATATATTTTGGATTACGAACGAGTCTTATTGAGAAGGCATTGGATCTTGGCGACTTTAGAGTTCATTCTACGAAATATTATGGTTATTGTTAGTGTTTCCTGTAAGGTTGGATTTCAATGGATTTGCTTGTAAGTCGAGCTGTTTGTTAGTCTTATTACGTATGAATATTGGTGACACGCGCCAAATATATAGTGGATTGCAACGAAGAAAGTTGAACATTTTGTGCCGTGAACTCAGATCTTTAGAATAACAATGCTTGTCAAAATGGTTATCAAAGTAATTGAGGAAAGGGCCGGACTTGAAGCTTCCAATCGGACTCCATTCAGAGCTGCAGCGGGGTCCCTTAGTTTCAATTAAAAAATATGTACCACAGATTTTAATGTTTTAAAAAATATGTTTCTATATATTTGTTTATTATAATTTTTTTATACCCGCCACTGTAAGATGGGGGTATACTCATTTTTTTCCCCCTAATTTATGTAACACCAAAAAAGAAGCTTCAGAGACCCCATAAAGTATATATATTCTTGGTCAGCGTGAAATTCTGAGTTGATTTAGCCGTCTCTGTCAGTCAATGTGTTTGCACGGTGTGTGTTGTTGGCACTACTCTGGTCTCAAAAATGAAGACATCAACTTCAAAAGTTGGTAGCAATATTGGAAGTTTCTGCACGAAGGTTGGTATTGAAAATGGGCCAGATTTGTCGGAGCAGAAGCGCGCAGTGAAACGTAAATTGAGGCAAACACTCTACTCTTTAAGTCCAAAAATAGAAAAAATCGGCCATGCCCACACGAAAGTCTTAGTAATTATATATAATTTTATTGATTTTTTTGAGATTTTATTCTTATTTGTTATAAGGCAATCGAGATAGGATGTTTAAAGCTATTTTGGACATTCCTCAAATGAAGATATGCTATTTGGCTGAAAATGGGTTAATTTTAAAATGAAGAAGGTGGACCCCGCGATTACTTTTTTCTTAATAATACCAGCGATATGGGTATCAAATAAAAGAACTTGGAGAGTAGAATACGAAAAGCATAGTGGTGGGTATGCGAGATTCATCCCTTGCCGAATAAAACTTTTTTACTTATTCTATTTTTGTCCCTTCAACATAGAAAAGTTCATATTCACTATGCAAACTTTGCAGTCTCTTCTGTTGTTAAAAGAAAAAGACACAAAAACAAGTGTAAAAATTATATTTGGCTATGACCGCATCTTTTGTATCCTCCTCGGCATCTTAAAAAAGCGAAAATGAAGACAAACAAACTAAACTTTTATATAGCATAGTACTGGGCGGGCGTGACCTAATTTTATCCATTTTTTGGGCAATATTCACTATCAGGTTACGCGATTACATTCAAGTTATTAAGAATTTTGGTACTAGCCAAAAATATGTATACTCTATGGAGCCTCTGAAGCTTTCTTTTCGTTTTTACAAAGATTTTGCAGGTACCAATGCACTGGTCACAGAATACACTATCAAATCTTTGTAGGTTTATCTGCTGCAGTTTGTCAGTATTTAGCAAAAAAAAAAAATTGTTTTCCGTTTCGAAAATAATTCTCAGTTTTTATTTGTGCTGTATGCGTGCTCGTCAACCGATTTGACCCATTTTCACAATCGATTTGCGTACAAGAACTTTCAGTGTTTTTGCCAAATTTGAAGCCGACAGCTTCATCTTGCGGCCAGTGGCATGGGAACAACAGAATTACGTAGACCGGCAGCCGGGCATGCTTGAATTGATACAGAATTTGATGCTGATCAAAAATATATATAGCTTGTTGGGTCGCCAAAGCCTCCTTCTAGGTTTTGCAAATATGTTAATAAAATTATTACACGCAATCCTTGATGGGTATAGGTAAGAGAAGTATATTCGGTTATGGCCAAATCTTTCGTATCCACCACCTTTATCATAAAATACATTTCATAAAAAACTCTGGCACGCGTGGCTGATTGTTCTCATTAATGTAAGAAAAATAATGTGAGACTTTTAATTCTGTATCTATCATAGCCTGTCGTAGTAGCGAGCCAAAAGCTCAAATAATACAAGTGTTCGCAGTTTACATTAGCCATGTCCCTTGCTCAATATGGGCCGTTTTCAGTACCAGCCTGCGCGCAAGAACTTCCAATAATTTTGCCAAATATTATGTCAATAGCTTCCCTTTTGGGTTCGGAACAATGTTTACTATAGACATTACGTAGATAGGCAGACGGGCCGGCCTAAATGGATTGCGAATTCGATATTAATCAAAAATGCGTATACCTTATGCATGGAAATATACACGCATCTGTAGGATATTCAATGTTTGCCTTTCGTTTGTTTAAGTGTCCGTTTTATCGAAGAGAAAAGCGGGGACTGACTTCAACTATGCAATAAATACATTCCACTTCATAGAGAATGAATGCATTTATATCATAATTTATACGTATATAGATATAGGAATTTTTTGATAGTTAGTTAGAACGCAGTCATATGCCGGGTAAACTATTATATACTCTAATATTTTATTATAGTATTCTGCAGGCTCATTCATTTGAACAGTTGTATTTACGCAAAGACTTAACGGTATGCTACTTTTAATGTTTTGTTCGAAACTCATCTCATGTATAACTGACAATAATTGGTTTTTAAACTGAAATTTTTTTAGAAATCATTTTGATTTCATTTAATTGAGCTTCGATGCTTACTAAAATCAGGAGCATTCATTTCAAAATTGACCATAGTATTGATATATATATATATATATATAGATTGAATTCCGTATAGGCTGCTCTACATTTTAGCTTAATCAATTCCACTTTCACGAAGGCAGTGACCATCGGCTTAGCCATACCGCAATGCATTTTGCCAGCATCTACTCCTACATCGATAGTTAAATTGTTGGCTAGCATTTCCACAATGCCTACCCTTCTCCTTA
Organism: Glossina fuscipes; assembly: GCF_014805625.2. Classification (NCBI taxonomy): domain Eukaryota; kingdom Metazoa; phylum Arthropoda; class Insecta; order Diptera; family Glossinidae; genus Glossina; species Glossina fuscipes. The sequence goes on along the minus strand of NW_023998431.1, from coordinate 6,138,649 downwards.
AATGCCGTATATTTTTAAAGGCACTAACAGCACTATCGGTGCAATAGGTGCTTAATATCGGTGTCAGAGCCTCGCCATATTACTGACAATTGGAAGTCACATAAGTGTATGAATTTCCTCGATCGGGCTGATGATGAAAACGTGCGCGGCATACGTATACCAATGGGATTATACAATGAGTTAATAAACAAGTCACTTATCGTATGGACTAATGGAGTTTACTTGCCCAGCAAATACACGAATATGACCCAGAATGAGTATGCCATAGTATCTCAAGAAGTATTTATTTAAATCAATTAATAGAGTCTAACTGTATGTAGGCTGGTCCAGTTGTTAAGTTAGGTCCAGACAAGTCAACACGAACCACAAAGTTTATTTATACTCTATATAGAATATGTTAAATACTATGAAAGGGTATCTGAAATGCATTTTAAACTGAAAAGGGTTTTTTTTTTATATTTGCTTTGTCTTCTTCTTTCAATCTTTGGTATGGAAGTTATTTCCCGCGTTATTGCCAGTTTGTCATACTACTGCATAACGCAAGCACTACTACTATTGTTATAATCGTGTGGTGTGTTTACGAATGTTTCATTTGACTCTGCCATATAGAAAACGTTATTGTATTTGTGTGTTTGTAATATTTTTGATTAAAAGGAGGATATAACTCGACTATGGATATGGATGCTAATCATAAACGAGAAAGAATGCTGTTTATAACCAAAAGCACACAAAGACAAAAGCTCACCAGACGCCAGATGATTTGTGTAAATCTATATATATATACATATATATGTATATACATATTTGAAGTGTTGGTAGTTGGGTTTCTTTTTTGTTTTTTCAACTTCGATTGATAGCAATGCTGTGATACATTACTTTAGTTGAAGTTAACGAATACTGTCCTCTTCAACCTTCGCTCTGCCATCTACGGTTGATTAGCGTCGCTGTGCTGTGGTTTAGTTAGACGTTATTTTTTTACCTCAACTTTGAAACTAAATCTGAACGACTAGCGCATACACATACATCATTAATGGCTTTGTAGCTTTATATAACACTACAAATTCCTACACACAGCCACTTCCAACAATTTGTGATTGTTTTACAGAATGTGTGAATTTTAGGGCTTTTTTTTTTCTTTGCTATTGTTGTTTTCCTTTTTTCGTTCTCTCGATTACGTTGTTTGTTTGGTTGTCTGCGTTTAGCTTTTATTTAACATTTAGCTTAGTGTTTGACTTTGCGGCGGAGGCGAATGTATAGTTACCACAAACTAAAACTCATGATTCTCTATACATTTAAATTATATACATATATATAGATATATATATATATATATATACATGTAAATCTCAAGTGTGAATGTATGCGTTTCATGGCATAAGCGAATGTGCATGAAAATGATATTAGAGAATATTGAATGAAAATGAATGTAAAATATACATGACTATGTAATATTGTGGTTTGATGCATTTATTTATGTTATATGTATGTATGTATATATGTATATATGTATGCATACGTATATAGCGTGTATAGTAATAGTATGTTTGCATAATTTGCGTTAAGGAAATTGCTTGAGAGATGAACCATAGATAAATATGAGTTAAGAATAACAATAAAATCTCTTTAAACGAAATAAAGTAAATAACTGAGATATATTGAATCAGAAGGAAAAACAAAGAAAACGGAAAAAAACAATGAAACAAGGAAGTCAATGAAGAAGACGACAACAAAAACAAAGAAATAAAAAATGAACGGAAAACAAAACACACACATACACACACACACACACAATTAATAACAACAACATAGAATAAAGGATTTTATGGTATTTCTTTTTCATTTTTGGTTTTGTTTTTTGTTTCTTTTTTTTTTTACATAACAACCAAAAACATCATCAGCATGAGGTTAATATACCATCTGTCATAGTTCTCCGAGGGGTTTAATAATGATTGAGGACAACATCAGACTTATAGTTCATTTTATGTTCATATTCATTTGCATGTAATTTAAAAATACTTCCAAAATGCATTTCATAGCCCATTTTTGCTCTCTTATCTTTCTCCACGGCCGTACTCACACATTCATTCACTACCAGCGTGCTATATTGTATAATAGTCTATATAGCTATATAGACTATATATATATATATATATATATATATATACATATATATATATAGAGTTCATAGAAATATGTTCATTTTAACTTTATAAACTTTATGCACACATTATATTTATGTATGTTAAAGTGTCTTTATATATGCATTCGTTCTCATGTAACACCTGAAGCAGATTGTATAGTAAGCCGTTTGCCATCTACTTCAAACATTTAAAGTATTCCAGTATTCAAGTGTAATATTCAAATTTTTGTACAATAAATTTCATTGAAAACGGAAAAGAGAAGAGCATTATATTGTTGTATGTTTTCCTAACAGTAGCAGCAGCAGCACTAATAGCAGCACCAACGTGTTAGCAATGGCAGCAGCTATGGCAGAAGTAGTACTGTTTTCAGCACCAACAACAATAATAACGGAATTGGTTGCCGCTTAATGAAGATATGAATAATAAAAATTGTGATTTGTTAAACTCTGGCATCTGTATGCATCCACATGCTGTTCTACGGCACACGAAAGTATAAATGACTGAATCCATGTATGTATGAAAGAATAAATGGGTAAATGAATGCAAGCAAGCTTGCTGAAATTCATTCAGTAAAATTTCATTTAATTTGGCTTCTAGTCGATAATTCCTTTCTGCGATTTTAATACTATTTTACTCTTGCTAGCTTAGCTTGAGGACGTGTTGAAAATGTCACGTATATTTATACTGATGAGCAGTTGGAAGCAACAATTTTTTGTACATTTAAAGCGATCGTACTTATTATTTTAATGGAAATGTAAGATCCTTCCTAGTATTGACGTTAAATGTATTTATTCAACTGTGCTATGTCACCTCCACCACGCGGAAAACAATTCTATCACTAAAAGTCTTCATTCACATCTCTCGTATAACAGGATATCTGTCAAGTACGGTTTCGATGCAACATCATATAAAATTTTCGATTATTATAACACGGTTTTACTAAAAAACGATTTCAAAAAACTGAAAATATTTTACGCCGGATATTTAAATGCGTTTTGTTTTTATTTTTATACCCAGCACTGTCAGATGCTTTTTTCATTCTACTCTTTACGTTCAAAAATGGAAAATAACGGCCGGTCATGCCCACACGAAAGCCTTAGTAATTAAATATAATTTTTTTGATTTTTTTGAGGTTTTATTCTTATTTGTTATAAGGCAATCAAGATAGGATGTTTAAAGCTATTTTGGACATTCCTCAAATGAAGATATACTATCTGGCTGAAAATAGGTTAATTCTAAAATGAAGACGGTAGATCCCGCGATTACTTTTTTCTGGCTGAAAATAGGTTAATTCTAAAATGAAGACGGTAGATCCCGCGATTACTTTTTTCTTAATAATATTAGCGATATGGGTATCAAATACAAGAACTTAGAGAATAGAATGCGAAAAGCGTTGTGGAGGGTAAGCGAGATTCGGCCGTCGCCGAAAATAACTTTTTTACTTTTTATTTTGCAACTTTCGCAAAAACAAAAAAAAAAAAGAGATAGATTAGTTATAATTTTTGATGAAAGTTAATCTTGGGATCGTTATTATTGTCTTTTCGAAAATATTTTTAATTTTTATTGAATTATACTATATGTGGTATAAGAGCATATTAAGCATATGCGGGCGTATGCAACACCCAAAAGAACTTTCTTATACCAGTTGATTCAGAACCGCTTCTGAATTTATTTTCTATAAAGGAAAATGTACACAACATAAATATACATATATGTAAGGTGTAAATTTATTCTTGATTTATATCAAATTCTGAACCAACGTCTGCACGTCTATTTGCGCCTTTGTCTGCAGTGAAAATTCTTCCGACCGCGCAAAAGTAAAATATCGGGTTCAAATTTGACAGGCCATCAGTGGGAAGTCACTTAAAATATGTTCCGCCAAAGCTATCCATGCAAAGGGGATTTTCATCTGTGAAAATATTTCGATCTCTTGGTTAAAAACAAATAACGGCCAGCTTCAACTAAATAACTAAAGGACTAAAATGAATGAGCACAATAGCGACATTAAACGTTTCTGCCCGTCTAACGTCAAGCTTTAAAAAAAATAATAAATTTATGCCTTGAATGTCTTAACATTGGGTATGACGTGTTGGGAGTTTTTCCAGGACAACAAAATCATCATTAGCAAAAAAGCTATCCACAGCAAGTGACGTAATTGCGTAAAAAACAAATGCGGAATGTTCCAAAGGCCATGATATTGTGATTTTTCAAACTTTCAATGGCGGCTCCTGTTGGGAATACATGAGACTTTTGTAGCACTGAACTGCAATTTTTTATCCAATTCGCATTATATTGGTCTTACATAGTCCATCATTTAAAAAATGATGCTCAATGGATTAACTGTCCTGAAGTCTTTTGAAAGTGCTATAAGTCCATCAAATTTTACCTATATTTAATACCATAATGAGGAGGCTTCGACACAACAATAACATATATAAACTTTGAAATTAAGCAATCAGTTAAGATATTGAAGAATGAAATCTTGTCAAATCGACTATAAGCCTCTCGGACGACTTGACACCTTAAATCAGATGATGCCGCTGTATGAAAATTTATTTCTATTAAAGGGACTCAAATATAAAGTAAAGGTTAGGTAAAATTAGTGAAATCATCTTTCAATTTGATTTCATAGATTCCTGTTCAAGATGCTTTACATCCGCTATATGCACGATGGCTTTAAAAGGAAAAAAAGAATTTTAATTTTTATTTTTACAAAAGTAAAAGTACACTAACATTCACAGCCAATGCTTCTGGTTCTGGTTAATGTAATCTACGTTTTCTCGATAGAAGTGTGAAATGTAAAGCAAAGCTAGCAAACGCGTTAGCCATTCTTATCAGAGTCTGATATGTATCTAGTGTGCACTTAGTTGGTTATACATTCTATGCTATGAAGCCTTGCTTAACTTTTAAGCACAAACAACTAAGTTAAACAAATAAGAAACCTATATTCAAAAATATGAAATTTCGATACACTATAAGGTTGGCGTCAAAGCGAAATTTTTTTTTTTTAATTTTTTAATCACCAATATAATATATCCTATAATTATCGTTATATATATTACAGTTTATGAGTAATCAGGGAAAACTCCAGCTTTTCTTTGCTTCTGAAAACAGAGATGTGTTTAGTTTTTTTTAAAACTGTACACGTGTAGGCGTAGGGCGACCGGGTAACCTATTAACGAGCATTAACTCGCCGTGCCCGAGCTCAATCATCATCGCGGCAGATCCTATGTTAGTTGAGGTCGTTGTTTAATCGTAAAGAGAGCCCAACCAGTCGATCGGGCGCAAAAGTTGCGGTCGCTCTCTAACTCTTTCTCATCGCTCATAGAGTGATTGATTACATAGAAATAAAACAAAAAGGTCGATCGATTTGGCTTGTTTTCAATATCCACCCATTCGTAAGAACTTTGAATTTGTCTCCAACCTTTCACCAAATTTGAAGCCCGACATTTTGACTATAGCGTTTGAGAGAATTTTCACCATAGACAAACAAACGGATGGACGGATGGACGGACAAACATATCTAGACTGATTCAGAATTCAATGCTCGCGGTCTAGAATATAATATACGATATAATAATATATATAATTATATATATTTAATACTTCATACGACCTCTGAAGTTTCCGTCTGGCTCTTTGTGAACATTTCGGTAGGATGATTATGCTCGGAACATTCGATGGTAAGCAGTAAAATACAAACTAAGTTTAAAAGATGAGAAGAGAAACTTTTTAATAAAGTTTAAAGAAGTCGGAATGAAAGAGAGATGAGATAAAATATAAAGTAAAATATTATCACATAAACGCGCAAAGAATGTGCGTTGAACACATAAGCTATAGAGTACGTAAGCATGGGGATATAGTATGACAAACCGAATGTTTGACAAACATTCTTACCTTTATAAATTTATTTACATGAGCATATTACTATACTTAGATAATATGATTATAGTGACTAGAGAATGAAAAAGAAAGAGAATGTTATTCTTAAAATGCACTCATGTCAATATCCATTTCAAGAATTCTTACGCTTATGACGGCAACGTATCTTTATAGTTATGAGCGAACTGTGCCAGCCATTTTAATATGCTTAAGAGTTACTTATCATACACATATAGTTTAAATATGTTTAATATGCTTTATGCTTCAGTGTAAGATTTTACAACTAAAGGTAGCACTTTATATGATACAATTTATGGTATGTTAAAAGAACGGCGCGCATTATGGTTGCTACTTGCGTCGAACATAGAAATGCCCTTTATGCAAGGAGTATTGTGGGTTATATAAAAATATATATGAAAAATAAACCAACCACAAACGAAGCCGCTTACAAACTTATTAAGAGTGGAAGAAAAAAACGAATAAAAAGAGTATTTGCTAACAAATTTTCCGTTTATAGTAAAATAAAATAAAGTAAAGACGTACAACTGCAAACTGTTGAGTTTTCTACACTTCCGAAAGAGCAAGTTTCCTAAGCTTCCTTTTTTCTTTGCTTGTTTTTTTTTTTGGCTTTAGTTTTTAATACGCTATTGAAGGATCTTTTTTCAGCTTGTATAGACGTTTCATATTTATATGCGAAAACTTTTTCCCATGTGTCATATGAGCATAAAAATAATACAAAATGACATGATATATATTGTTGTTGTTCTTAATGTTGTTATCGCTGTTGTTGGTATTGTTGAGAAACATTTCGAAGAAAGTTAAATAATGTAAAAGGAACTTTTGTGGTATTATTAGTATTCCTTTGTCTTTTATTCTCTCTATCTCTCTCTTTCTTTCTCTCTCTCTCTCTCAGTCTCTCTGCCACCCCTTCTTCTTCTTCATTACATCTTTATAGTCAAGTTCGCATCCGCACTTAACATAAAAATAGCGCAAATAGAACGTGAAACGCGGTAACAATTTCAACTAAGTACTTAGTTAAACTGAATATAAAAAAGAAGTAAGAAAAGAGTAAAAACTAAAAACTTGGGAATTAAAGTTAAGAGTGTGTATTGAATTGAAAACTAAAGATAGATGTCTCTTTTATGCCCGTGCAGTGTTTTATGGTATAGTCCTCGGCTTGCCATGAATTTTATTAAAGTTCTAATAAGTCGCCATACTGGCGGGAGAATTGTAACGACTTACTGGTGTGTAACCTTTACTTTTCAATTATTTCATTTCTTTGCCTCATATATATTCAAGTAAAAAAAAAAAAATTGGCATTTATAAATAACTAGAATACTGCTCAGTTCTCTCTTTCTTTCTGTAGCGTATTACAAAAAAGAAGGCAAAGGAATCAATGAAAAAATGAAAAAGACAAGCAGACAAGTAAAAAGTAATCCAATCAAATGATAAAAGAAAATGTTTAGAAAAACAAACCCATAAAACTTTATAAAAACTATTACCGGATATTGTCTCTTCCATGCATCCTGCTCTAATAACACAATAGAAATTTTTTACAAGCTCACATTAGAAATTACAGTTGATGACAAATAACAGTATGTTCATTTCGTAGCTAACCCCCGAAAGGGGTATATTCGTTTTGTCTTTAAGTGAAGAAGGCAAAGTAGCGATATAATTATTAAAAATTTTCTCCCTCTGTTCAGCCTCTTATTGAAGTCAGAATCATATTCGTAAAAATTTCATTAGAAAAGTGAAATTAATATTGGTTTTCTAGCTATTAATCGGAAGAGTAAGGCATTACAATAATTAACAGAAACAATTCATTATCTATTATAGTTTACCAACTAATAAACCGAATGATAGTAAAATACGTGATTGCTAAATACGTAAAAAGAAGAAAATATTCGAATAATGCCGTAAGAAATAAATATCGAGTTCTTGCCAAGACAACATCTTGTCATATGTTCCGTTGCAATTTTTGATATCATTTTTGATTTGGCCTACTTGTCACTTTCATTAGAATTTACTTTCGTTCACAAATCATTTAAGAAATACAAGAAACTAGAAAATGATTTACCCATTAACACGTGAATATAGTCATTAAGATGCTGCGTTTGTAGGATACAATTAGTTTCATAGCAAATATGAAAAAATTTTTATTAGGAGCTACATATGCATTCTATTCCGTCTGTCTGCTTCATATTTTCATATATCAATCACCCACTAATCTCCTCTAAGGCGAGAAGAGGAATTCTATTTGAAAAGCGCTGCGCTTCCCGTTACGCGGTTTAAGGTTCCCGTCTTCTCCGTCATGTCGAACTGTTTAAATAAATTTAACAAGAAGAGAAAAATTATTTTATAATAAGCGTTGAGTGTTAAATTATTCGGCTTAAACCAATGATAAGACCCTTTCGTTATTTTAAATCAAAAACTATATGAAAGAAGAAGAAATTTCATTAAAATAACTACATTTTCCCACCATTAACTTTTATATTATTTGCGCTACTTGCGCTTCAATTGCTGATTTCAATTGCTGCCAGTAATCATATCTGCGACTTTATTACACGATTCTTCTATTTGAATATCTGCATATAAAAACGTGCGGTTAACCAAGAAATTGCGAACGATTATGGTACTGTTTTCCCAGTTAATTACTTGCTGACAGTTATCGCTTTATTATAGAAATTTTATACAATAAGTTTTAGTGATTTAACCCTAAAGTCAACCGGAAAAGAAAATTAAATTCGATCGTTACGGCATCTTCTTTTATAATTTGCTTCCACAAAGGCAAACGATGGAAATTAATATGAATAAACGCTTTGTTAGTTCTGCAAAAATAACCATACAAGCGTTGGCGAAACTTAATACAACAGAATTTTAGTTTCGGTACGAGAAAACTGTTAATGTTGATGACCGCATAATTAAGACATTAACTGTGTTGAATATGCCGAGTATTACAAGGACGAATTTGGCAATTTAAAAAGAAAAAGGATAACCTAAAAATTTACAAACATCGAACAATCAACTAAGTTAAGGACGTAAGCCGACGTTGTGATGTTTTTCGCAAACTTTTACTCAGATATATCAATGGTTTATTATATAAAGTACAATTTTTATTGTAAATTGCTTTTCTATATTTCACCGAGTTTTATGTGAATCAACTGACTTGAATTCTACCGTTGTCAAATTAATAAAAAAAAAGAATTACTTTGCAGTGCTAATCGTTGCCGATAATATTTCTACAAACTGCCGTTCATTTAATAGTCTCGTATCTGCCTGGCTTCTCATTAAGATTACTGAATGTGTCTGTGTTTAATTGTGTTAAACGGGTAGGTATGGGCCTATGTTGAAAATATAACGGGAATTCTTATCTTAAAAAAGAAGGCAATTGATAAAACTGTCATTGAGATCCGAAATAAATTTCATCTATAAATTAAATCTTTTGGTTCGGTTAAGATGCCAAAATCGACGGCGGACTCTTTTTAATGGGTTTTATTGACTTAAGCCAATTACGCAAAAGGCGAAGGTAAGAATCGATTTACAACTTTCGATATCGATTACGAGAGTCAATGGTAATTATCAATTTTAAATTAGCGACTTTAATTTTCTGTCGACATCGAATCCAATATTATTATCGGTTCACGTATTCAAAGGAGAAATATTGTGGTCGTGTAAGCTGGGATATTAAATACACAACAGCACTTTGCCTAATATAATTCTTCATATATTTTTATAAGAAACTATTACATCAGAAATTAAATTTTGTTTCCATGCACAGGTGTAGCTTCTATGAGACATCGAAACAAGAATTGACGTAGTCCGAATTTACCAACATTAATTTTCTTGCCAAAAATCTTGCTATCCTTTATTATTTTCTGTGTATTTTCGTCATAGAATTTTGAAAAATTAAGGTTATTTTCCGTAAGAGTATTTATTTGGCAGACGGCTCAAAAATTGATTTCATCCGACCTTAGCTTTTTACCATATGTCGAAATGCTTCTTATACCCTACACAACTAGTGGTACAGGTTATATTAAGTCAGTAGAAAGGCTTAAGATGGGCCCATCTTTTATTACACCGATCGATTCAGGGTCGTAATCTGAATTGATTTAAGCCCATCTGTCTGTTTGTCCTTGTAAATTTGTGTTCAAGCTACAGGTCGCAATTCTTGAGATATTTTTATGAAATTTGGTACAGTGACATATTTTGGACCCAACGCTATTGAAAAAAATTCGTTTCGATCCCATTTCTCGACTGTTCCCTATATAACGCCCTATTCTGAACAGCCGTTATATGAAAAAAAATTATAATTTTGAAAACTTCGCAGCACAAGTGCCTAGATAGTAGTATTTCGGTACTTTAAAATTGAATTGAAAACTTCGGACCGCCTGGGACAATTTTTAACACCCTCGCGAATTATGAAAACTGAAGTTCATGCGACAAAAGGGTATTATTTTCGATAATAGCAAATTAAAAAAAAAATTGCATCCTTTTTTTGTCGATCGTACTCTAATAAGAATTTTCACGAAAATTGATCCTTTGTAGAGCAAAAAAATCTAATTTTTAATAAAATTTAATATGTGATGATGGAAATTGACCCATAATATCATAGTAATTACATACCTAAATGAATTCTATAAAATTTGGACCACCTACCCCTGTTATTGTATCCTGCTCTATATATAGGGGTAAATTTGTACTATATTAGATTGCGTTTTGGGCCCGCTTTCCCCATAAATGCGCATTTGAAAATATGCCTTTATATAGAAAGAAGATATAAATTTTGTACATGGTAAAAATAAGGATTGTGTTAGACAATGAGGTATAGGATATTTAACGGTTGACTTTGGCCGACTATAATGTTCATACTTCGGATCAAAATCTTATCCGATCTAACTTTAGCTAATCAAGTAGAATAAATTCGCACCATCGAATTAAATATTTAATGACGGTTGGTTGTTGATAAATTGGGTTTCAGTCGAATTTCTACTTTTTTATTCTTTTTGCTTTGCTGTCATGCCATTGCATTTGTTTAGTCCCTTTTTGGGTGAAGTTTCAACTCTTAGCGACCGATTATCTTGCTTAACGTTAAGTAAACGCATGTGCGAACAAGTTTTAATACCATGTAGAATAAACAACGTCAAAGTGCTAAACTAAAGCTGACTTTATACTTCAGGGCATAAATGTTATTTTTGATTAAAATATAACATACACAAAGACAATATTTTCACTTTCATTTTAGAAAATATTTTTTATGAACATTTATTCCTATTGAAAGCATTTGCTCGCATTAAATACATAATATGTTAAGTAGAACGTTATCGCAATTGAATAAACACAAGCGTAATTTTAATAAATATTTATGCACAATAATGAGTAGGCAATAAAAGGATTCTATTTATAAATATTAATGAATTTTTGGTCTTTTTAAATTTAACTCAGCTTAAGCTAGCCTCAGATTAGTGATAGCAGATAGAATAGTTTTTATAGTCTAAACGGTTTGTGGGATATAAACGATATTAAGTTTGTGCGCATGTGTATGAAATGCAGAGGAATTTAACATAGATCCTCTTTTTATTATATCGATCGATTCGGAATAATTTTCTGATGCGATTCAAGTTTGAGTATCCTATCTTACGCCATTCCGTCTTCAAACGACACATGGCGATGCTTAAGATATTTTAACGAAACACACTGTAACTTGTTTGTGCCCTGAAACGAATCCGATTGCGTACACACTAGATGAACTAGATGAACTCACGGCCATATAAGTGTTCTTACGAGACGCAAGTCAATTTTTGAATATTATATAACGAACAGCAACTTGATAGGAAAATTAATTCTCTTAAATTTGTACCAAATTTTTAAACAAAAGATGATTTAATTATAGGTTTTTCTTAAAGATTGTTTACTTCCTAAGTGATATACAATAAATGCACAAATTATATTAGTCTCGTTAAGTAAAGTTTCACAGCCTTCAACAACAGAGATTACACGTTTTATTGGAAATTTTAAGGCAAAACTATTCCGCCGTTAACTTAGCTTTTACTTTTTAGTACGCAGTATACGCACAGCGTGTACGCAGTGTACGATGTATACGAATTAATTTAACAATTGCTTTATGAAAAACTATTTTTAATTATGAATATACAAGTTATTTGAAGAATGGACGAATGCCCTGTCTAAATAATTTGAAAACAATCACTTATTATTTATTAATTATCGTGAGTCGATTAATTGTTGAAAATAAGGTAAAAAATTACAAGACGGGGGATATTCATATCAATTTTGAAATCAATTTTTATTCAGATTCAAGTTTTTTGAATACTGTTCGTGGATGCACCAAGTTCGAGGTCTTTATCACAATTTTGGCGAACGTGAGCAAATCAAGAATAGACGACGCACGAGCGGACAGATATCGATAAATTGATTGCGAGTTGCATGCTGATCAATAATTTATATGATCAAATACGAGCTGAGTACTAGAGTTAAAAATTTTTGAATATTTGCAAATGTATTAGTATAGCAACCTAGCTAGAAGGATGGCATTGAAGCCCTCTGTGGCATGGTAATTACTCTTTTCAAGTTCCAAGTTATTAAGTATTCCAAACTTTTCATGCCATTTGAACTTTTTACTAAGTTTACGAGCAAATTGGACTTAAGCGCTTTACATATTTCTTAAAAAGGTATGTATAAAGGTAGAGTCTTTTTTTTGATCTTTTAAGTTCGAATCGGTAAGGACCGATGGACATACAAAATCGGTTTGAAGTTTCACGAAATAAATAAATCTAGTTTGGGTTAAGCCCTCACCGTCAAATATGAATAGACGCTAATGGACGGATTAGCATGCTATGAAAAGTAGAAAATGTATTTATTGCTAATTTGGTGTTAATTAATGGCGGCTTAATTACACAGTAAACAACATAATGCGGTACAAATGCTTACATACATATGCGAACTAAGAGAAATTGATTTGTCATAATGTAACGTTGTTTAACGGCAATGCTATAATAAATAAATTAAGTGAAATAACTTAACTTATTTCAATTAATATCTGTCATCGGAACGGTTGATAGATAAGGTGTTAAGTTGTTTCATTATAAATCAGATACGAAAGCCCTTAAGCTATTTAATACACAAATACATATTTGGTCGATAATGATAATTTCCAGTTGATGGCGAAATGTAATCCGCGTATAAAAGCTTTAAAAAATAAGAACAGTACTTAAGATATTCTATATGCAATGACATGTACTTGTTGAAGAGATCAACGTAAAAATGTTTGAGTCTTATAGAAATTGATGGTAAAAGCATTGTGTAAGACAACCTATATAGGTATAATTAGAAGATGTGAGCATTTTCCAAGAATATCTGATATAGAAGAGACAAACGATGCTAATCGAAAGTGTTACGATCCAAAATATTAACGATAGACTGTAGAATGTAGCTGAGTTGACAACAGTACCAGTTTATTACGGACCTTTCCAATCGCTAATAGCGTTTGAAGTTTTTGAACAAGAAACATGTAACGCCCATCGTTATAATGTTAGAAATTTGGTTTACATAATAGATTATTATCTATGCCGGACTCCGCAATATTATACTTCTTAAGTCCGAATATATAAATTATCTTTCATAAAAATTCATTCTAAGTAAAAATGATGGCGCGCATGTAGTTCCTTAAATTTTGCAAATACTTAACCATTTCGGGTTACAGATAAAATGAAGAAAAGAATTTCGATTAAGAAATTTGCTAAATGGCAGGAAGAGGGATTTAAATCAATGCAATTATATCAGGTATAGAAATGATCTGTATCCCTTATCGGCTTCTTTGGGAGGTAACGTTACTTTGCCTACGATCCTTTGTTTTTTGCTTATGGAGGTGAAAGCAAGGTGCACTTATATGAGGATAAAGAATAAAATAAGAGCGGAGTGAGCCTGAAAAAATATCCTCGTGCTAGCCGATGCTAATCCATTAAAGATGGATTTAAAAAAACAAAAAAAATTGTATTCTTATTTTGTTAGAGAGACTAACGCATTTTGAAACTATTTTCATATTCGACGAATTTCATAGTCATTTGAAGAATGCAGATAAAATCTTGGGCATATATGTTTTTAAAGAAATTAGTTTCTTAGTTATTTCCGATGTTTTTGCTTCAACTAAGACAAATTTCCGCTCCAGTTTCATATTTGTGATGACTTTTTTTTTTTATAATATTTTTAAGACAGTTTGTGATTATATGCATTTATATTTATATTATATTTGTATATATGTGTATTGCTTAATTTTAAATAAGTTAAGCTAAGTAAAAGCAATAAGCGTTTCGTTCTTCTGCATTTTGGTTCAGATCTTTTTTCTCTATTTCATTTCATTCTGGCACAAAAAAGAAACAATTAAAAAGCTCTATTGAAGGCTTAAAGTTTTAGTTACTGACTGAAAATTGCTTTATTAATATGGCATTTACGCTTAAGTCACGACATTTGAATATCATTCATTCGCTTTCATATTTACTGCAACTAGTACAAGAAAAAAATACTTTCTGATATAAAAAATGGAAACGTAATTGAAAAAGAAAATGTTTGAAATCATATTAGAGAAATATGCTGACAAACTCACAAATATGAATGAACGTGGGTTGCCCGCTTTACGAGTCATTTCTATGCATTTATTGCTGTGCAAAACTATGCAAAGCGCCAATGTATTCCTATCAGGAAACTTATACTAGGTCGGACCACTTTCTTTTTGTCACTTTCCATAAAATAGGTTATCATGAAAGAGTCCTTACGCGAAAAAAATTTACAATATGGGAAGGCTTCTCGACAAAAATCAAGTCGATGTGTGTCGGATATGCTAATTTTTTGAAGCTCTCCTACAATCCTTCCTTTTCTTATCGGAAAAACGTCTAACTTTTACTCAAAACAGCAATTTGACATAAAAATGAATTGTACCAAATTTGAACCATGTAGGTCTGCTTTATGAATTCCGCCCGGCATAACGGTTTGTATGTTGAACAATGATAATCCTCTTTAAGGTCATTTCTTCGACTCCCTGCCAAACGGTGATTGCTTTGATATGTAGACTTTCGCATAGGGACTAAATATGATTTCCTTGTGATATTTTATGGCGAAAGTAAAGGAAGAATTGTATTGCCTGACGTTCTGTAGGGTATTTAATGATGAATCTTGCCCGCCTATAATGATTGTACTGCGCCTACGTGACGAGATCTTGAATTTACTTAAAATTACGTAAATTCCTGAAACCAGGGTTAATGGACTATTAGATCAAATCAATTCGCGGTTTGCTATAACAAATATTTTTATTCTTTATATGAATTCTTTATATGGCTCTGGGTGATTTTCGTTAACATCATATCTTTTTTCGTTTCTTTTTTTAAGAGCGTATCTTCCGGATAGATTAAAGGTTGAGTGTACGTTTATTTTTTAATTAAATGCAAAATAGATATGTTGTGTGTAACTGTAACATAACACAAACATATCTCAATAAAGTCAATTTTTATATGTATACAAAAGTGTACGTGCGTTGTTTTTGTCATACAATTTGATTATTGGTATTGTTGAAGGAAAGTCAGTGCAAAATACACAGAAATAACATTTGTTGTAATATTGATAAAAAAACACATGCACTCACACAAGCGCAAACAGCAACAATAACATATGTTAATGTTTAATAAAATTATATACGACTCACGGCGAAGTTTGGATATCCATCACTCAATTTATTTTATTTAATTTTTTTTTTTTTTTTTTTTTTTTTTACTGAAGGACAATAAATAATAGTTAATTTTCAACTTTAATGTATAAACTTTAAAATTTCGACCTGTAATTCTTAACGCTTTGCGAATGATGTTGAATACAAAGAGACGGACAAATGGAGGAAGGCAAATAAACATGTCTTTTTGATGTAAATTAAGAATTGTATAAAGGATAATCGAACCAATATTAAACACGTACGATATAAAAATTGAAATATTCATCCAATTGATTACATGTCGCACGCGGAGATTAAATATTGAGGACCAAATAGCATTATTAGGGTCATTATAATTTAGACCACCAAATATTGTTTGTGGAATTTTTTGCGCACAATTTTGTTTATTCTACAAACGATATAATAAATTTATTACACTCACCATCAATGGATGAGTGGTTCGGGAGGGTATCATTATATTGTTTTTCAACAAATGTTTCAGTTACAGTTAACAAGAGTTATAATCATATGAATTACATGAATGCATATATATATATATATATATATATATATGTACATAAATATATATATATATAAATATATATACATACAATAAAATGGCTCTTTTTGTCATTATATTCAAGTATAACAATAAACAAACACACGCTCACGTATGCACGCTCAAAATTTTATACGCATATGCATACGCATACACACAAACACTGCCTGCGCAATTGTATGCATATTACATATCAGTCATTTATCGTGACAACTGATAATAAGATTTTATAATAAAATTGATTGTTTGTAATACGGTTGCTCGTATTTATGATTGAATATTCGAATTAACATGGATATAAAACTGGTGTATTGTACCGATATTGATATCATCAAAAGTATTGTAAATATTTAATTTGGTCATAGGACTTGCTTCTGTTAAGTAAATTACATCATAATCACGAAATTTTGATAAGCATTAATACCAGACGAATACTTTACAAATGCGAAATATCTTGTAAAATGAAAGGGGCAGTCTTTTGATCTATAGTAGATATATTTGCCAGAAAATTATGCCCACTTTTACTTTAAAGTTGTAGCTGATCCTAGTAAACGTTTGCGCTAAGTTTCGAAGCAATATTTTAAACTGTGTGGCATGTGGTCATACACGCTCATTTTCAAAGATAGAGTGCATTCCAGATGCATTAAGTTTCTTTCTCCATACCTGGAAGCCGTGAGCATTCCAATAGAAGATGACAAACAGGCAAAACGAACGACGGACCGAATTAAATTAACTCTGAATCTTATGATAATCAAGAATACGAAAACTATGTCTTCTAAGGTAAACATAGTAGTACGTTTTAATCATCTATTCGCAACCTTGATTATATCCATCAATTCCCTGACGTTCTGTTATATGCGCATGACAATTTCACATTTCGAAGACGAGGTATGGCGTTGTAGCCAGAATTAGATTTGTTGCATCACTGTGAGAGTCAGTATAAACCCATCGTGGAGCGTTGCATACGAAAGCAGGAAACAAGTTTTCCATTCCCATCATATCTATAATCGATAATCAGAATCACTTATACATTATACATACCAACATTACGTTTCATGGTTATCTTTCATAACCAGAAAGTTTTTCTTAGGAGTGTGGCCTCATTTAGTTTCGTTGACTGTCTTTTAAGGTTATGTCGAATATCTATTCTAATTGTACAATTACTTAGCAGAGAAACTTATCAAAATCTCTAATGTAATGGAGGAATAAGGCAGGATTCAAACAGGTTTGAGCCTGCGCAATCGACATAAACACCGTGTTATTTAAAAGCAAATTCAGTAAGGAACAGTGTTAAAGGAAAACATTGAAAAAAATAAACGTATGCTATTTTAAGCATCACACGTGTTGCAGAATTAAATTAGGAGTAACTGTAATCGTGACGGCAGTGCCAGCTGACTGATCAGGCAGGAATAGAGGGAGATTTTCCTATTCGAAGTTAAATGAAGACTATGAGAAAAATGAACGATGGAATTCGTGCCGTGAATATGGTAAGGGTGTGAAGATAAATTCGAATTTAACTAGTAAAGATACCTACCATTTCCGTTAACTTACCTCTGTTAACGACTTAACAGAGCTCATGTTAAATACTTACAATTGAGATATAGTTGGTTTGAAAGCCTAATCCGTCCATATTAAAAAAAAGAAATTATTTTTGTGGACATTTCATGAATCTATACAAAAATACCTTTCAAGCAAACTAAACAAATTCAAATTCTGCTTATGGAAACTATTTTTAACGGTATTTGAAATTTGGTATGTTAGCGAGAACTGCATATGAAAAAACACCCAAATTTGACACTCTAGTGCGGCCAAACTAGAAAATCTCGCCTATATTCACCTATATGACGTGAATCTATATGAAAATACCTATCGATTAAGCAAAAAAAAAATGCACACACAAAAATGTTGTCTTTGCCGAATCACGAAAAGTCATTGACAGATCAAGTTTAAAGATTTAAAAATAAGTAAAAGTGAAATTACGTTGTTTTGTAATCACAATAAAGTAGGACTGATAACATAAACGCAAGTATCGATGAGGATGTTATTCACGCGGGGTCAGCAAGGTAATAAAATAATAGAAAGAAGAATAGTTCAACCGACTGTGACTCTCAACGGTGACTCAAGAAATGCAAATGGTCTTGCGAGGAACTTCGGGACGTCGCGAGGCGTATTCTAGGCCAATAGTTTCTGTTTCTTATAAAAATCTTACAGAATAAAAAGTTATATTTTACATACTATAAGTAGCTGGAATCATCTGCCGCTACCTATTAACGTAAGAACGAAAAGAGTTTTTCTTAGACTAAGGGCATGTACATACATACATATATATATGTATATATATATATATGTACGTGTATATACGTCGCTTGCACGAGTATAAACAGGTTGACCTTTAGAAAGAAAGCAGTCGGCAAAGGAGCGATAGGGTGTGGCCGCAGCAAGTGTGTTATACTTTTACCGATTGAGCATCTGTTGTAACCATTAATCCATGCCAATTCTAATTAAAGGTTGTTGTCTGCGCTATAAATTGAAATCGGGTATGCCGATTTAATAGTCATTCTTTTCATATGGTGAGGTATGCGGCTTTTAGACTTTATTGATTATGTTTAATACGAGTCGACCTTTCCATTCAGCTTTGCTTATTCTGATTAACGCAACGGATGTGCCCTACGATAGCAGGATAGTAGGAAATTACAGAGAATGTTCATATTGTTAATCGATATGAAACATTCTTTCACTTTTAAAGGTTTAACGTTTCCCTTGCAGCGATATATTTTCTTTTCCTTTCACACACTTGGCCTATGCTGACTATTTAATAGAGAACATTATTAGAAATTTATTAGAGTCACTATGGTTGACGCACACATCTCACGTACAACGGTTAGTATCCTAAGGCAGCCACATTAGTCTCATTGAAAATATCAACACGGCAACTTAGCGATAATGTGAACAAAGGCGTCGTAACAAGCTGGCATAATAGGAAATCCCATCAACCTATTCAAACATATACATGCATTCTTTGTCGGGTGGTGTCAAGCAAACAATGTACATGCGTTACTTAAAACCCGTTAAACCATTATATGCACAGTGCACATCGGAACATATACAGCATCATGAAATGTATTCAACACCTGCACCTATTTGTTTACATTTGGACATACCTATACATGTATTCACATATATGCTTATCTAGGCCTAGCAATGCATTGGAGTTATTTGTTAATAACAGACAATTGCAAGAGTTTTCAACAGCGCGACATCCTGTTGAACTGTTTATATTGTTATGTACTTTCCTTCTTTCTTTCTCTATTCTATATAAAGGAAAATACGTGTCCTGCGGTACATTTACTTCTTGGCACTTGTGCCCGGCTTGGACATTGGTCATTACTCGAGGTTATTTCAAAATTTTGCTTTGAAAACAAATATTCACTGGTGAGTGCATTTTCAATTTAAATGCAAGCGACTCTTGAAGAGGAAAGCACGTTATGTGCGGGTTTAATGTTCATGAGGCATTATACTCGTGCTATTCTTGCATCCTTCTTGTTAATGGGGTTGTTGCGTATTCTTTTTTTTATTTTTTAAATAAATCATTTAAAGTGAGCTATGTTGCTATCCACAGGTAAATACGTAAAATAAAATAAAATACTGACAATCCAATTAAATTATTTTTTATATTTAACGTTCAAATAGGGCAGGACGAGAAGTCGTACTAATTTCATTGCATCGTTTGTGTAACTTAGCCAGATATCTTATGAGAGGCAAACGACAAGCAAGAAATAATGATCATCTTGTGTTCGCTCGTCCGTTTTTAACTTTTCCAAAATCGTTAAAGATAAACGCGACAGAATTAAAATTTAAAGCAAAGATTGCCCATTTTATTTCTCAAATAATGCAATAACACAATTGAGTGAATCTAAATCACAATAATACGGTTAAGAGTTGGATAGCGAAAAAAATTAAAACTCTTAAGTCAAATATTTATCAGTATATTGTAAAGTTTTTCGTGAAAAGTCACTTCAATCAGGCCTCTGCTAAAACGTGACAATTACGAAAAAGAAGAAATCTTTATTCCATATATATGTTGAGATACGCTCCCAGGCGTATCTGGCGTTCTTTTACTTCATTCTCTTTTCTCATATAACATTAATATACATTTAAATAGTAATCATGATTAAATGAATGCTTGGGCGGACAATGAAATGTAATTGTAACAGTATAAAAGGAATGAGATGGAAATTTAATTGTGAATATTTTATAAAACATAATTTATATTATTGCACTTACGCACATTTCTTATTTCTTCTGCTTTTTAAAAAGTAAGCATAAAATTAGGTTACCTTTGATAAAATCTTTCATTTAGCAAAGCAAATATTTAAAAGAATTTATTGAGTGGAAAAAATACACAAATCCCACATATATATATATATATACATATATATAAATTTGTCATATCACACCAGCATAGATTGACATTTAAGTTATGTAGCTGGTTCTTTTTTTTCTTGCTCTTGTTCTTTATCTGTTTTTTTTTTTTTTTTTTTTTTTATTCAACTTCTTCTTTGCTTTTGTATTACAAAAGATCAAAGAGGAAATTGCCAAGAGTCGTATTGATGCAATTCAAAGGATTATGCAAATAGATCCAGATAATATTTTGAAACGAGCATTTAAAATACTTCTTAGGTTGCTTTTTTTTTCATTCTTCATAATTTTTCTGGATTTTTTCTTCTCTTTTATTTTTATTTTTTTCTTTCTAATTTTTGTTCAAAACAGACGAGCATTTCTCATGAATGTTATTTTTGAAAAAAAACTCTGCAAAGTATAAATCATTTTAAAATACGGACACAGAGTGAAAGATGCACGCATGTGTGTAGCGTTTTGAGGTTAGTTATAGCAAACCACAAGAGGTAAAAAAAAAAAAAACAGAAGAGAATCAAATAAATAGCAAAAAAGTTATATTTGCCTTTAGGCGAATGTTGAATATCCATTATTTAAGAAATATAGGCAAGTCACCGAAAGAGTCTATCAGGGTTAGTTGATGTTTACAGTTTCTATAACGTACGACGCTTGTGTCAGTAACTTACTTTTGTAAAAATAATTATCGAAATTTTTGTTCAAAACCTTTTTATTATTATTATTATGATTTATATCATATATACCAATCATCCAAAGATTACAAGCGTATTAATTTTGTCAAAACATTTGCAACGCCCAGAAGGAAGTTTTAGGGAACGCAAAAAATATACATATTCTCGATCAGCATCAAATTCTAAATAGTTTTAAGTGTGTACGTATGCCCGCTTGCTTGTCTGTGTGCCTGTCCGTAATTTGTGTAATAACTGTTCTAAAAATTCTCCTGGCCGCAACAATAAGGCTATCGACTTCAAATTTGGCAGTAACATAGGAAGTTCATGCACGCAGGTTGCTATTGAAAATGGGCGTAATCGGTGAAAGGACACGACGGCAGCATCACGTAACTAGGAAAAAGGAATGAAAAATTTCTCATTATTCATAAACTATAGTAAATAAATGTACAAAAGTTTCAACGCATATTCTATGGGTGTTCGTGCATAAAAAAGGAAGAAATTGACCTCTCATATCCACTACTATAGTGTATCAAAATTAATTTTTCTTTTATCACCTTCATAAAGCGCAAAAATAAGATTCAAAAACCATGTAGGGAATATAAATTCTTGGCCAATTTCAAATTTGGACTGCATCTAAACATGTCTGCTTGTTCGCCTGTCCATCTGTCTGTTGGTGCAACTTTACAGTATATCTGGTAAATATTCTCCGTCTACAAACTTGCAAAAGAAACTTTGAAAACTACCTAAACTTTTCAAAGAACACGCCTACATCGCCCACTCGCCTATTTAAAAAATGCAGTGAACAGTTTTGCTTTCCCTCTCTTTTTCTCATTGCTCATGAACTAAAGCAGATACGCGATGAAAATTTCCAAAAAGTTATTCTTTATGATCATTATTCCTCTAAAATTATTCCTTCTCTTTGTTATTATTATTATTATTATTATATGCAAAGATACGAAAACAGTGATGGGTATAAAAAATTCGGTCATAACCAAATATTATATTCCTACTCGTTTCTTTTACTTATATGCATATCGCACATAGAAGTCAAGTATAAAAACACGTTAAATTGGCGGGAGAAACACTATTTATTATTATAATTTTTTTTTTCTAAATTGCAGTGAATTCGTTTATCAACATTTTTATACCCTACATCACTCCTGACTACGGAGTGCGGAGCATTTTAAGATGTCTGTGCAACACATATAGGAAGACGTAAAGTAGGCTTCTTGTGGTGTTATCCATTTCGATTATTTATCGATTTTGGCAACCCTGTTCCATTAAGATAACACAACTAAAACACAACTGTCATCTATGGCATTATATGTATTGTGCAATGTTTGCTAATTTGCGATATGCCTCGTTTAATAACGACTCAAATAGCGCACCACGCTTACCACTAAAATGCTGATTCAGTAGTAGACACGTTTCGTGTATTATGGCCGGCATTTGGTCGTCAATTTAAGCGGACTATTCGTAAAACTGACAACTACACACACAGTCTATCTTAAGACGTCTTGTGGCGTGATTTGCATTGGGATATGCATGTCGGTCTTTACAAAATTTGTGGCAAAGATTCTCCCGTTAACGAAAATGAAGATATCGCCGACAAATTTGCAAAAGAATTTGAAAGTGATTTGAACTTTTTAATGACTATATCTTCCAATTGCATATATATGTAAGGTGGAGCAGCCCAATTAACTGGCGTTATTATAAAATAATTTAAACAACTTCTGTGAAACGATAAAGGAAATCTTTGAGGGACACAAGCAAAACGAAAAGCCTAGCTTAACTATAAAATGCAGGGATTTTATTATAAGACGAAGAGAGTAATATCACAGCCGACATAATACGATCATTTGGCTCTCAACTATTTTAATTTAATTTAACTCGGCATCTACTTGTTCGATATGTATCAAGCTTTCTCTTATCAATATGTAGTTTTATTAGACTAAGTTGAGGTCTATAAGGCAATAAATTTTAAATAACAAAATTTTAAACTTACTGTACTTAATTATCGAGGTCTATAAGGCAATAAATTTTAAATAACAAAATTTCAAACATTTTCAAAAAAGTTTGATATTAACAATGGCTTTCAACGAATATCGTTTTTAATATCGTTTTAGCCTTTTTAACGCTAGATTAACATAAAATTTCGAGTAGTATGATTTTGCTTAATTTCTTCCACTTAATCAGTTTTCATTGACACGAGATTATAATGAAGTAATTGGTAGTTTTAGAGCAAATTCCGATATTGAAGACGTACCGCACTCTAATCAACCAATTGTCGATAAGGATGATGAAGTTCTTCAAAAGAAAATTTAAAGGAAACGCCACATTCCAACATGGCACTATCACACTAGCTGCGACATGTGGTCGACTAAAGTATATGTCTTTTAAGCATTTGCATAAAGTTCGCAGCAAAGAGACTCTCGGTACTTTGCGTACGGCATGACGAATAAAGAGTAAAAATTTAATGGACCAAATTTCCATCTGTGAATAGTTGATGGAACAAAACGAAATCGAACGATTTTTGAAGAAATTGACAGCGAACAATGGAAAGTGAGCCACGCGAGTGAGTGATACGCGATAAAAAGCCTTATCGAAAGTGCATCCTGCCGCACAAAGTCCGTACTGACACTAGATAAATTAAATTGTTGGATTTGGTGGGATAAGGAGGGAATCATGAATAATGTGTTGCTTCCATATGCTTCAGACAATTGATTCCATTCTCTACGGGACAGTGGTATCGATATACCCACCCTGCTGTTTTTTCCTCCTAGTAAATAATAAGTTAACATTCCTTGCTTCCTTTGGTGATGAATATAAATAAGTAAATCTTAGACATCCTGTAACTATTGAGGCCATTCGAAGGCATCAAAAATTGTAACACTTTAAAAAATTGAAGAGTTCTCGACATCCAGCCCAATTCTTATTTTTACAGATGTAATAACCAAATGAATTTATATTTTCTTGTAAAAGAAAAAATATAGCATTAAATCTAAAGCTGACAGACCGAGTGATAGAGATGGAGCTGCAGAAGTAGTTCATGCATATGATATACTTGTGCATACATGTATGTAGCATTGCACGGACTTATTTGAAATTCGTATTTCGTCGTGGTTCAAAGTGAGTAAAAGGAGAAAAGAAGGGAAAAGAAAAAATGAAAAGAAATAAATAAAGAAAATATCGCATCCTTTAGCAAAGTTGTCTAATAATGAAATGCTTATACTCGTTTCGCTCACTTTACAATTGGTTTTTTTAGGATTTACATCTTCTTTGCTTATCCTCCAGAGAACATATTTAATATGTATTGCGGATAATAAAAAGAAGAAATTCTTTGTAAGTAAGCCAGCCTTAAGGAAGAACAATCTTTTTTTAATCTTAACGTTAAGTTGTGTGGAATTAGATAGATAGTTGCTAATATGTATATTTCCTGGTATCTTGTGTGTTTTTGTAGATCTGTAAGACCGGCGTTCCACGTGTGGCTCGTTGTCTGATGATGTAACAATGAAGTGAATAAATGTAATCCTACCATTCGAAAAAACAAAACTAAACCATCTCGAGCATATGCATCCATGCATTAACTCATTCGCTCCTTTCGTTCAATCTGTTTTGTTCTGATCATCGATGAAATTTGCATGTATTTCAATTTGAATGTAAACTATAAAATAACTTATATACAAGTGCATAAGTGAAAATTTTCGGATTTCATTGACTGCATTGATATGTTATTTTGGAATTCATTTTAAGCGGAAAAGTAAAAGTTTGTTATTTAATCAAACAAGTGACAAGTAACTGCTATTTACATAAATACATAATATTCTGTAAAAATATCGACACAAGTGTCTATACCTTTGGATGAATTGTTCCATATGCGTATATGTATATATGTATCCACAAAAGAAAGAATATGTAGATTTTGTCAATCCGTACGTCAAACCCAGACATACTGGTCATGAACTTTCTCACTGAATAAAATTGTGGAATGGCATACAGATGTCGCCCCTGTTTGTATTGAGTCCATATGATCTTTAGAAAGCACCAAATTCAATAGAGACAGAAAGCTGAACACCAACCCGTATATAGTGGTCAGAGTAAAATACGGAAATGGGGGGAAGGGACTTTAATGTATTATCATTTTGGTACTCGTTAGTTGTGTCTATCCGCTTTTTTTTTTTTTGCATTTTCATTTACAAAGTTTGACACGAAAGTGCGAAAGATTTGAATAATCAGAAAAATCAATGAAAACATGCTTACGTATTCCAGTGCAATGCGATGGCCTTAAGCTTTTAAGCCAAATGAAATTTCGCTAATTCTTTCTCTATATATACTTAGCCACATGGTTCGTAAAGGAGTTTCTAAATTGGGTCTGCAGATACATTAAAGTATTTTGGACGTTCATTAAGATTTTTAAGTTCGTAGTGCCTCTTCGAATTAGTTTGCCATCTTTCTAGAGTTATGGTATGAATTAAACTATTAAGTTAATATAAGTCCCTTATTATCGTCGCTTCCATTCGAATTTTTTTTAAATACTGTTTCTATTATTATTATTATTATCATTATTATTATTATAACTATAGACTAATGAAATAAATTCTTGGATTAAAAGAGAGAGACATTAGATATTGAGCCTGTTAGTTTTAATAAAGCACTATATTGTATTGATATTGCGTTTTGTAGCTGATTTTAGGATGTCCATAGGATTAGTTGCTCCACATGCAATACTTCTAGCAATGGCAAAGTGAAGGCAGTCACAAAGAATGTGCTCTATAGTGGGAATTTGTCCATTTGTCCATTAGGGAAGAACACTTCTTTAAGATCCACTGGTAAGTTGCAATTTTAGTGCCAAGGCGAATTTTCGAAAATGTTTTGATCTTGATTTCCTTAATATTTGTGGGATATGAAGATGGAATTAATTGAGGGTTAATAGAAGAATAGTGCTGATAATAGTATTGTAGATTTCCTTCTATAATTCTGTCTTTAACTTTTCTTCCAATGTATCTTTGAAGGTCCATGACATCCACCATAATTAGAGGTGCAGAAGTAGCATACTTCGCTGCTCGATCAGCTTGCTCATTTCCCAATAAACCGATATGACTTTGCACCCGATATAACCAAAGCATTTTATCAGTAACAAAGACAGTGTTGAGTTTAACTTTATGAGAAAGGTTCGTAGCGTAAAGGATAGCTCTCGCTTCGGTTGCGATAGTTGAAGCACTTTCGTGAAGTATATGTTTAAGAAGAAGATGTCCTGAACCGCCTACTACAGCACAAGCTGGTGGCAGGGAGATTTAGAGCCATCTGTATATAAAAGATTCCAAACGTCACTGTCCAGTATTGGGATTTTTCCAGCAATTAGATTCCTGAAGACGTAATTTGGAATGTCTTCTTTCTTGTACATAGAGGACGAAACGTGAAAAGGATAGTCTTTCAAAACTCATAGACGAAAGTTGCGCAAAATTCCTTTGCGCCATACAAACTATACCGCAATTGAATGACGACTTCTTTTCTTGGCAATAGCAATCTTTTTCATATCTTCGCCGAAAAGAGATTTGTTTGAATTAATAAGCTTGGGGACGATTACAGCTTGTAATTCATAAAGTCTATTTTCTAAAGATGGGAGACCATTTTCAATTACGATATTGTTAATGGACGTCGCCCGAAAAGCGTAGCAATATGCTCTAAGAACTTGATGATAGACCTGTTTAAGGACGTTGATATTAGATTTGCAGCTATTGTCATAAATTATCAAACCGTAGTCAATCTTGCTTAAATCAACCATTCGGGTATGATAAGCAATAGTGTTAATGCGCGCACGGCTTTTCCAAGCAACGTATTGTATAAAATTCACGCTTGCTAAAATGGAATTTTTTAACCGAAGACAGTATGTCTTCCAATTGTTTGTTATTTGTTGGAAAACCTGAGCCCGACAACATTGAGCGTCTGCACATTTTGTACTGGTAAGTCATTAATGTGCATCAGTCGATTTCCTGTATCATATATCTGCTTTCATCAAATGTGCATTTCTTTTGATTTTTGTTTGCCCATGTGCAGATCTCTCGTACAACAGATTCGCGGATGTTTACTGCCTTCGCGCTATTTTTTCTTTTGTTAAAATGTATACATAATCCGCGTAGAGATAATGTTCAATTCTCGGTATACGGCAAAGAATTTTACTGATTTCATTGAAAGCGTCCTGAAAAAACGTGACAGAAAGAGGAGATCGTTGTGGAATGCTGTTCACTAGTGGAAAAGTATCAGAGAGATGATTGTTAACGTTATCTATAAACCGCCGATGCAGGATGAATGTTTTGATATAGTTGAAGAATTTGGGTCCAACATTCCATGATTTCATTAGTCTTGAAATAACATGAAAACCAAGTCCGTCAAATGCCAATTGAGAGGATGATTCGGCTCCGAAATTGCTTTGGTAGTAAAATAATCAATATGTAAAAGAGGGTCGATGTAGCCTCTACCCTGCTTGAAAGCTACTTGTTGTTTTCTAATCAGGTTCTAGGACTCAAAAACCAAGATAATCTAGGTGCCATAATCTTTTCTAAGACTTTTCAGAGGCAAGATAAAAGAGAGATTGGGCAATAGTTTTAAACATATATTTTTGCTTGCTTCTAAATATGAAAATATCTACACATCAGAGTACAGTATGCGGTTTGATCATGCAATGGCCCACCATTCCTGACCCCTTTATCATTTCTCTATTCCGGGCGCCACGATTGTGTAATGTAACATTAAATGTCAGATATATGCTAACAAGCTTCGAACAAACTTTGAAATATTTGGAGGCGAACACTAGGCGGACTATTGCAGAAATAACTACACCACTACTACTGTTATTGGAGGAACTGATTAATAATCGGGGCCATGAAGATGTGCGTCAGTGCTTTCAAGCAGTGCAACGTGCACATTTGTTCAACACGTATGTGCAATGTCTAAAGTTCTAAATAGCACACAATTTAATTTTATGTATTGAGTTGCTTTTTTATCAAATTTGAAAAGTATCTCACTGTCATATATCCATACATCTGGAAACTCTGTTATTCGATTGTGTTTTTTACGTGCTCTTCAGGTTTCAGCGAGAAACAAATTTTTACTTAACTAATATTCCACTTTTGAACTGTCTCATTGTGTTTCGAGTAAAGGTGATGAAGAAACATATGTGCCATGAAATCTAAGTGATTCCAAATTAACTTAATGATTTACACTAACTTTGTTTTCCTGTGACTGTATGGAGGGCATTGTTATTACTTTTCATATTATTTTGTAAAGTCTTCATTAAAGTCTAAAGTAATTCATTTACTGATTGGGGCTTCTACGTACAGATGGCCGCGTGTTTAATTCCTTTACTTGGAATGCGGTGTTTCGCAATAAGAGAGACCTCTGAAGTTGTCACAACTGTTAATAAAACGCGGAACGATTTAGAAAGCGATCTACTTCGATAATATAGATAATATAGACAGATTGCAGTTTATAATACACAAATAACAGAGCTGTTTTGCCTATTGCGGAGCCAAGTGTTTCCGATTGGTGTTGTCGATGTAATAAAAATTTACTACCGGCACAATTTTTATATTGTTGGCTGTTAGAGGCGTTGGCGCAATGTAAATGTGCGGGCTTTAATGCCAGGCAGTTCGATCGTGTTGCTAATAGACCGAAAGGGTAGCGCTGGTTTTGTCCGAAGGCTGGCTGTCCAAAGGACGTAGACTTTTACAAGCATTTCAAACAATTACAGTATGATTTTAATCAAATGTGGAAAGATTTGCATAAGTTAACTGCTAAATAGATAATTTATCAAGATTATATACTTAGGCTCCTTGACTGTGCAATCAGGCCAGGCTAGGAATGTTATGGATAAATATAGTGCACTATTATCGCCGAATCTTCTCATGATCGAAAGTTATTATAAGTAATGATCATGTGGAGGCCCAGTCGAACTTATTTAATCGATGGACAATGGTGGAAATATGCGACAGAGTATACTGTAGTTTCTTCAAGTGTAACTGAAACAAATGGAGTACTAAAAACTGGTGGCCTGCCGAGAGATGCAATCATTAATGTTCACGTAAGAAAGAATGTCGCAGAGGAGGCTTCAATTTTTGCATCTTCTTCATTCTCGTGTCCCAGGGTTGCCACTCACCCACCATTTAAGGGGGCAGTTGCAGTTGTACCGGATGAAATGGCAACCTTGACTAGGATGGAGGCAGTTTCGGATTCATTAGAGGTGCTTGACAGTACTGTTGAAAGGAATGAGGAGCAGTCTCGGACTCATACATAGTCTGAACCTTTGACGAAGTTTACCAGTATCAATAAAGGAGGATCTTCAACATCTACAGTGGCATCCATATCTACATGTAAATCTTTATTGAAATCAGTAACCATGTTCTAATAGCGCTTGAATTCTCGTCAAACCGGCTTGAACTATCGTCTTCTCCGGCCATTAAGTTTGTAGCTACGCGGATAACAAGCAGGAGCTATTAATTGATATTAATCTGTTCATATATTGCTTCTAACTCTAATTGGGACGTCTTCAACACGCATGTAAGGGCTAACGTGTAAAGGCATGTAAGGGCTTAATATTGAACTTGGGTAAATGTAAAAAAATGAAGTTTTAAAGACGGACAGTGTAAATTGTAGTATACAGATATAGCTTATAATTTGAGTGTGCTTTTTGGAAGGAAAGCACGGTTTAATGTGCATATTTCAAGCACTATCAATAAAGCGAGATCCACATTGGGATGCATTAAGCGCTAGGGTCATGAATTCAACGACCCATATATTACGGAGAGACTGTATATGACGTTAGTTAGATCAATATTGGAGTATGTTGTGGAGGTATGGTCTCGTATTGCATCAAAGATTGCATGCAAAAAAAAATTTGTTGATAATGTTGGTCCGATAGCTTGCTTTCACAACCAAAGTATTTGACGATATTTAGCTTCTACCAAATAATATAGCATCTATGTGAAAGTTTGAAAACATGACTGGCTAATAAGCGTTTCACCACAATTGGAAAAGGGGTAAATTGCACGACAACTTGTTTTATTTAAGTTAAAAGAGAATGAATTATATCCTAAGAAATAAAACTTAATTTTTCCAAAGAAGAATTGTGTGTTTACTTAATAGGTATGTTCCCTATTGAAGGGTGTAGGTATGCTTCTTATCTTCTGATGGTATGTACAAGCATGCATAAATTTGTATTTAGAGCTGCGTAAAATTGAACAAAAGTTAAATCTTAATTAAAAAGTGCAGAACGGCAACTCTGTTCAAGCGCTGTGGTCATATTTTTCTCTTTGTGAAAAAATTTTTGCAATTTGTTCTTCTATTTAATTTCTTTATTGCGTTATACGTTTTTAATAGTTTTCAAACTTATTAAAATTTATTGAACTTTTTGTGTGTTTATTGCGAAAACTGTTCATCGCTGATACCGTACGTGTTTTCCTTTAAAAACATTAAAAAAAAAAAAAAAATTAAAAACATCTGACATTTTATTCAGTAGTTTCCCAAAGCTTTTCAAGTGAGTGGTTATTTCACAAATAATAAACAATAGACAACAATAAGGCATAATGGCCCCGGGGCCGCCAGACAAAAACCCGAATAGATTTTATCTATTAAGTGATACATCCTCCCAAAGAAAAAAAAGTAAAAAATCAGATTTTCCGGTGTTGCCGATCAGCGATATAATCCCTATTGATAAAAAATATATTGTTATTTCTTCAACCGATGCTCGAATAACAATTTACCAAATTAGCCCTTTTGCTATAAAAAAAGCTCTAGATAGCATTACAACATACATCGACTCGATCTCGATTCTACGCGATGGGAATTTACTGGTCCTCGCTGGGAACCCGCGCGCAACCGAAAAACTAATAAAGGCCAATTCTTTAGCTAATCTATGTGCTATTTCAGCTAAACTACATGAGAAACTTAACTCGGTTCGAGGCGTAATTTATGCCCCTTGCTTAAAGCATGTGCCGGAAGATGAAATTGTTCGCGAAATGGGCATTCAAGGAGTGACTGAAGCATATAAATTAACCAAACTGAATGACGACGGAAAAACACGCTCTTCTACAGGAAGGATTATTTTAACTTTTGATCGCTATCGATTACCGCGAACAGTTGATGTGGCGTGGTATAAATGTAAAGTAGAACTATACATCCCAAATCCTATGAGGTGTAAAAATTGCCAACGCCTGGGTCATACGGCAAAAAGATGCACTAATGCTGCATCTTGCGCTAACTGTGGTCATCCTCCACATACTGAAAGCTGTACCCGTAGTTTCTGCATAAATTGCAATGATCAACACTCAGCGTTAGACAAACAATGCCCACGTTTTGTACAGATGCGTGAAATATTGAAAATCAAAACAGAAAATTACTGTAGCATGGGCGAAGCGCGACGCACATACCGGGAAAGAAATCCATCTGTAGCTCATGGAATTGGCAAAAGTAATACCTACGCTGCTGTTGCCTCGCAAATCGAGCCTAGTAAGAACTTAACTCCAACTGCTTCCAATGGAAAACCTGTTCCACCATTAACCAAAAATTATATTGCGAAACCAGTTACACCACCCGCCAAAGATAATATTGAAAAAACCAAAGCAACTGCAAATATTGAAAAAATTAAAACAACAACACATATGCTAAAATCTAATATACCAAATTCTCCAGAATCTCCAGCTCTCAACTTTACTCAACAAATCACAAGTGGTAATGAATCCATTCTTTCATCCATTAATCAATCTTCAATTTCAAATTATTCACGTGCGCCAGCTCGTTGCGCTTCAAATATACCAAATCACCTAAGTACAGATTATTCTGCTGGTAAGAATAAATCATTCACGAAAAATTTCTATAGCGACCTTCTCGACGGAGACGCTGACATGTGAACTTAACCCGCCCTCCACTCTGCTTACATGTCATAACAATTAAATAAAGTTTTTAAAATTCTACAATGGAACATTAAGGGACTTATTAATAATTTTGATGAACTCCGTACACTCATAAGTGATTTTAATCCAACCTTTTTATCGCTTCAAGAAACCCATTGTAGAAGCTCTTTTAATCCTATTCCACCCAAATCATATACTGGATACTTCACGAATGCTGATCAAAATTCATATTCCAAACAAGGAGTAGGTGTTTTTATAAAATCAAGTATACCTCACAAACGCATAAATTTAAGCTCAAATATACAAGCCGTAGCGATACAAATAATGTTAAATATAAAATTTACAGTGCTTTCGCTCTATATTCCACCTTCGCAATCGTTTTCTCAGCAAGAACTCTACAGTTTATTCTCCGTACTTTCCCCCTCATTAATTATATGCGGCGATTTCAACAGCTGGAATACCATCTGGGGCTCAACAGTGAACAACACTCGCGGTACTGTTTTAGAAAAGGCCTTTTTTCAAAGCAACCTTTGCGTTTTAAATGATGGAAAACCAACGCACTTCTCAACTCATCATACTTTTTCACATATTGATTTAACATGTTGCTCTCCATCACTTCTTCCTTTGGTGTCCTGGTCTATTTCTGATGATCTACATAATAGTGATCACTTTCCAATCATAATCGATCTTAAACTTTCAACGTCCTCTGCTACTCCAGCAAAACAGGCCAAATTCCTCCTAGATAAAGCGG
This sequence comes from Glossina fuscipes, assembly GCF_014805625.2. Classification (NCBI taxonomy): domain Eukaryota; kingdom Metazoa; phylum Arthropoda; class Insecta; order Diptera; family Glossinidae; genus Glossina; species Glossina fuscipes. The sequence continues at coordinate 6,105,616 of NW_023998431.1, read as the reverse complement.
ATTGGATCAATTACTCCAAACAGGTGGAGTCATTTTTGAACTCAAAGCCATTTAACGGAAACTGCAACCATGATGCTGCTATTATGTCTAAATCGATTCGCACGGCTGCTCATCTTTCTATTCCTCAATCCAACATCTCTTTTAAACGAGCTAGGGTTCCATGGTGGAACAACACGCTTTCGTTTTTGAGGAAAAATAAAATGGATCTATGGCACCGCTTTAAGAGATGTCTTGATCAGAATCACTTGTTATTATACAAAAAGGCTAATGCTCTATTCAGGAAGGAATTACGGAAATCAAAGGCACTTAGTTTCGAACTTTTCTCGAGACGAATTCACAGAAATACATCAATGAAAGTTGTCTGGAACAAAATCAACAGACTTAATGGGACTTCAAACCTGAACCAAATTTCTGCCATCTGCACTCCCAATGGAACTTTAACTGACGCAGATGAGATTTCTAATTACTTTGGAAAAGTGTGGTGCGAATACTCCTCTGACAGCAACTTCTCCAGCGCTTTCATTGAAAATAAAAGGACTCCAATATCTCCTCCAAATAATATCGATAGATGTGCCATGTTCCTGGAAGATTGAGTATCTACCTCAGAACTTGGAAGTTGTCTCTCCAATTTGAAGGGGAAGACACCTGGTCTAGACCGCATCTCATACCAAATGATCAGTGCTATGTCTAAGTCTAGTAAAAAGAAATTACTGGACCTATATAATACGGTATTTATGACTGGCCATATACCCTACATGTGGAAACTGGCAACAGTTGTTTCAATTCCAAAGTCAAAAAATGTCTCCATCGCATCAGATTATCGCCCAATTTCTCTTTTATCTTGCCTCTCTAAGGTTTTAGAGAAGATTATGGCATCTAGATTATCTTGGTTTCTTGAGTCCAACAACCTGATAATAAAGCAACAAGTTGGTTTCAAGCGGGGTAGAGGGTGCATCGACGCTCTGTTACATATTGATTATTTCACAAGCAAAGCAATTTCCGAACGAAATCACGTAACAATTCTCTCAATTGATTTCGAAAAAGCATTTGACAGAGTTGGTCTTCATGTTATCTTAAGGCTCTTGAAATTATGGAATGTTGGACAAAAATTCTTCAACTACATCAAATCATTCATGTCGCATCTGCGGTTCAAAGTTAGAATCAACAATCATCTTTCTGATTCCTTTCCGCTAAAGAATGGCATTCCGCAAGGACCTCCTCTCTCTGTCACGCTTTTCCAGATCGCTTTCAACGAAATTAGCAAAATTCTTTGCCGTGTACCAAGAGTGGAACATTGTCTCTACGCGGACGATGTATACATTTTTACAAAAGAAAAAGACAACACAAAAGCAATCAACATCCTCGAATCTATTGCATGTGAGATCTCCACATGGGCAAACTCGTCAGGAGCTAAAATTTCTATACAAAAATAAAAAAAAATGCACATTTGTCGAAAACAAATGTGCGATGCAGGAAACCTATTGATGCATATTAACGGCTTACCAGTACTAAATGTGCAGACGCTCCATGTTCTTGGGCTCACGTTTTCACACAATTATCGTTGGAAAGCACACTGCCTTCGTTTAAAAAACTCTCTTTTAACAAGGGTAAATTTCATACAGTACGTTGCTTGGAGAAGCCATGCGCATATTAACACTATTGCTTATCTTACCAAAATGCTTGTGTTAAGCAAGATTGACTATGCTTTGATAATTTATGGCAATAGCTGCAAATCTAATATCAACATCCTTAAACCGGTCTATCACCAAGTTCTTAGTCCATTAACAATATCATAATTGAAACTGGTCTCCCAACTTTAGAAAATAGACTGTATGAGTTAAAAGCTAAAATAGTCCCTAAGCTTCTTAATTCAAACAAATCCATTCTCGGTGATGACGTAAGAAAGATTATTATTGCGAAGAAAATTCCAAAGTCACCATCTGCAATTGACCATTGTTTGTGCATCGCAAAGGAATTGAACATTCCCTTAAAAATTTCCCGTTCTTTTGGTGTTAAACTCCCTAGATTTTGAAAGACTGCTCTTTTGACATCTCATTGTCTATGCACAAGAAAGAAGATACTCCAAATTACGTCTTCAGGAATCTAATAGCTGAAAAAACCCAAGTATTGGACAGTACTGGTTGGAATCACGAAAGTACTTCAACTTTCTTAACCGAAGCCAGAGCTATTCTTCACGCTGCCAACCTTGCCCATAAAAACAAACTCAAAACCGTCATTGTTACCGACAGTTTGTCTGTATTACAAGCTACTCGGAACCCTTCGACTTCGAGATGGAGCACCATCAACAAATTAAGGAATATAATCACTACACCCGACGGAAAAATTAAAATGTTATGGATACCAAATCACATCGGTTTACTGGGAAATGAGCAGGCTGATTGAGCGGCAAAGTATGCTGCTTCTGCTCCTCTAATTATGGATGATGTCATGGAAAAGTTGGATCTTCAAAGATACATTAGAAGAAAAGTTAAAGAGAAAATTGCAGAAGGAAATTTACAATACCATCATCAACCCTACTTTTGCATTAACCTTCAATTAACTCCACCTCTATATCCAACAAATGTTGAGAAAACCAAGATCCAAACATTCTCGAGAATTCGCCTTGGTCATACAATTGCAACTCACCAATGCATCCTGAAGAAGTCTTCTTCCCCAATCTGCTGTTGTGTACAAACTCTTACTATAAAGCATATTCTCTGCGACTGCCTTAACTTTTCCTTGGCTAGAAGTATTGCATTTGGAACGATTAACCCTTTGAACATTCTACAATCGGCTTCAGAACAGAATATCAATTCTATACATTACTTTATTAATACTACTAAGCTCACTATCTAATGTACATTTTATTATTATTATTTATTTATTTTTTTTTTAATTAGAGCCGATAGCCTGTGTTGCTAGTGCTCAATGTCTTTTTTTTAGTCTAAGAATTCATTTCATTAGTCTAAAATTAAAAATAATAATATTTAAATAATTAAAAAGTGATTTCAAAAAAAGTCAATCCACATCAGTTCAGTTCCGTTGCATAACAGTTTTCATCATGTAGACACTCGAGCATAAGGGTAAAATGTCCACGTGCCACTATATGGCGCAGTAAATTATAAAATATTATAAATGCTACAGTATTTTGTGTACATATTCACAATAATAATAAATAAACAAAGCAGAATCGAATAGTTACAAAACAAAGTTTTATAACATAACAGCAACAATACTAACAAATCATTATTTGCTTACTAACAACATTCTTTTTCTTGTTTTGCTCTGATTTACTTACTTATGTTATTTCTTTTTCCTACATTTTTATTAAGAAAATGTTTTTAGTTTATTTTTGAAACATTTTTTTTTCTTTTCTTCTTACGGTTTGTCGGTTGTATTTTCCCGTTTAGTTAAATTCGAAAATCTTAAAGATTTCTAGGTATCCCATTACAGTACAGAGGAGATGAATGCACAAATGAATGGTTGGATGGATGGTTGATTGTACGGTTGCACATTTTCTATTGTTATGCATCCATCAACATGTTTACCTGTACGTACAACGTAGACAATGCATTACTATAGAAAAATAAAAGAAAAGACAGAAGAACCCTTTTGTATATGCAGAGAAGGGAAACTGAACTATTTAAATAAACTATGCGCGAAAGAAGAGAGAAAAAGAAAAAGAAGAAGAAGTAGAAAATACATATACATATATGTAAGTAGAAGAAAATGTGAAATTCTTTTTCTTCCGGTAAAGGAGAGATTTAATGCAAACGTTTTTTGTTTTTCCTTTACACAGGAATTGTCTAGAATTTGTTTACCAATCACTATAAGCAATCCTGGCTTGCAAGAGGGAGGAGAAGAGACACATCTGGGTAAAGAAGCTATGACAAAAGTGAAAGGATATGTATGCGGAGTTGTAATAAAAAAAAATAAAAAATCTGCATACCATTGTTGTTGGCCGCATCTGCACAAATGTAAAATAATAGCAGCAGCAAATTATTTCCACTTTTCTCGACCTACATATATAAACATATATATATATATATATATATATATATATATATATGCGCACGTATGTGTGCGTGTGTTCACGAGTTTATGTACAAATGTATTGTAATGTAATCGTAACTAAATCACAATATATTTTTTCTATTTTAATTATTCAAAAAAGAAAAAACAAAAAGGACTCTCTTGTTATCAAAGTGAAAATCCGATTTGATGTCATCGACATTCAATTTTGCATGCAGTATTTGTTCGTTTTTTTGCCATTTTTCTTTAATTTCAATTTAATTTTTTTTTTTTTTTTTGTTTTTGTTTTTTAAACATTCTAGTAATAAGTCTTTGTAACAAGCAATTAAATATTTAATTACATGTAAGTAAACACGTTAGGAACATAACGTTTGCGGGATGCGAGTGTTGACGTTGCACACGTCTTTCATAACTAAAGCAATAATGACATATATCGGAGACGAGTTTTGTAATTGGAATTCGGGTTTTATCTGTAAACATAAATGTAATTGTGGAATTCAATTAGCCAATGTGTGCGGTAGCTAAGTACGTAAGTTTAATTAAGTATTACATTTAAACTAAATTAATTAATTAATTCTCCCATTTGCACATCGTACACTTTGCAACTTAACCGAACGACAGAATGTTGTTTGTTGTAATAAACACAGCTTTATGATCTGAAAGATATTGAAAGACAAAAAATTTTCGTTGTTGTTGTAACCAAATTACACATACAAACGCACATTTGAAATATATAAAACTATAAGAATTGCCAAGATTGCGTTTGCTGGCGCGTGCCGGCATTTTCCGTGTGTTTCCAAATTAATTTTCTGCTTCAATGAGGAAATGCGCGTCAAGGAGAGAAATAATTTGTGTCATTGTTCCATCAAAATCTTTGACCTTTGGCATTTTTTCTTACACTGTTCTTGCATAAATTCTGCAATTTCTGGATGAAATACTAAAGAAAGAAGAGAAAAATAATAGTTTACAGTCTTCGTCTTCAATCAGAGCATGAAGCAAAAGTTAATACGCTGTTTACTGTAAATAAATCGGCACTATCCAGCTCTTTACAACTCTTTCGGGATTACTAAAAATATGTTTAACGATCCTCATGGATGGAAGACGATGTCTTTCCTCTATGTAGACAATACAGAATGAAATGAATTTTCTTACCAGGTGGAAGCAGTGCATTATGCATGATCTTCTACTTCTAGTCTCATATCCCATTTCCAAAGACATTACTTACGTAGTGTCAATTCGGATTTTGTCATCGTTTATGCAACTTCATCTATCGTGATTGAGGATCTTTTTCGCAAATCTTTGTCGCATGTCTTCTTTCCTTCCATTTCACCAGCCATTCGCATATCAAAATTGATCCCATTAAAATTCAATCCATTGTTAGTGCATATGATAATTAAAAATCAAGCTTATCAATCCTGTATTCAGCCTTATGCAAACTTTTCAAAACTGTTATGCAAACTGTCATGCTGATCTTTCTAAATTTTTAAAAAAAATTTATCGACTTAATTAAGTCGTGGTGCATCATTAAGCAACAAGCAAACTACTTTCTTGCTGCTGATGAAAATAATATATTTTTTTCCACATGTTAAGCCTCTTAAGCCTGCCAATTATCCTAAATAGTGATATTTTAAAATACAGTGCATTTTTTCAGAATTTCATCCTATTTTCGAAGACTAATTATTTTTATTTGATTAAAGCCAATCGTCACGATAATGATGATAATGATTTTTAACTGTCTATGGGCTTTGTACATTTAGTTCTTCGACTTGATAAGGTTAGGATTTTACAAAACTTTATTGGGAAAAAAGCCACGAGCTTTTCCCATAATCTATTATATAAAGTACACTAGTTGCTTGCATTAATTTTGAGAAGCGACTAATTGTAGATAAAGATGATACCAGTGTACATGACGATTACATTCGATGATTCTGACATTTATCTACTTAAAATATCCGTTTTCAATTTAGTGTTATTGAGATATTCAGTGTATACAGACGCTAATCATCGAACGCTCAAAATTGCATTTTGGACATTTATTACTTTTGTTGTTCGATTTGAAGAAATTTGCTGTCGAAGCTCATCAAACACTTTGAGAAGTTTACGGTCATGCAACAGTTTAAAAGTCGTGCTTTCGTTGTCAATGACAAAGAACGGCCTGAAAGACCAAAAAGGTCTAAGGGCAATTAATTGCAAGGCTGATTTAACGAAAAGCCGGCGCAAACACTTAAAGAGCTTTCGAATAGGTTAGCAGCTGTTGAGTTGACTGTTTCTACGTTGACGTTTACATGCGATGGGGAAGATCCGAAAGAAAGGAAACTGGCTACCACACGAATTAAGTGAAAATGTCATTTCGAATCGTTTCAACGTAGCGGTTTTAATTCTTGACAGGCAAAACAGAAGATCTTTTTGTGGCGTTTTATGATTGGCAGCGAAAAGTGGGTCTACTACGGCAAGTCCAAGCTTAAAAAATGGTGGATTAGTCCACGAAAGCCATCCACATACACACCAAAGCGAAATACTCACAGGTATAAAATTTTGATGTACGTACGGTGGGATCATCAAGGTGTAGTATATTACGAGTTACTGAAACCGAATGCAACAAAGGCAAAGTCATCTTCTTGCCTGACAACGCGGGATCACACGTTGCAAGAGTTGTAAACAATACACTGCAGCAGCTCCAATGTGAAATTCTTTCACAGCCAGCGTAATCACCAGACATGCGTCCTTCTGATAATCACTTGTTCAGATCGATGCAGCGTGGTTTGCCTGGCACGCAGTTGCGCATAAAGTGCGAAAATGGGTGGGTGATTGCCTCACTGCCAAACCAATGTCGTTATTTCGACACGGTATCAGCGTGTTGGTGCAAGGATGCGAAAAAGTTGTAGAAAACGATGGAAAATATTTTGATTACCAACGTTTTGCAATAAATGCTTTTTTCAAGTGAAAAAATTTTCAAAATTAATGTAAGCAGCTAATGCGTCATTGGGGTGCTGTGATACATTAGAACAGGTTCTAAATATGTCATTCTCATATATACAAAGTTAGTATATCCGCACCCCGCATTTGTTGTAGCCAGCATTCTTACTGTAGGCGATTGTGGCAACGTTCGGCATTAATTCCACTAGCCTACATAATATATTCCATGATCAATTAACACTGCAAAAAGTTTGTTCTCATTGGATTCTACACAATTTGACAAAATCTCAAAAAGACGCTTGTGTGATCGGCGTAAACAAATGCTTAAGAAATGCAAGAACGGTACTTTAAAACACGTACACAAGATTGTGGCAGAAGTTCCAGAGATCCAAAGAATCGAAAAGTAAAGAGCAATTGACTCTATGGGCGTTTCAGGATAAACCAAATCTTAATAGTCGCACCAAACTGTTTTTTTCGAAAATACCGCCAATAGTCCCGTTAGAGGACTGTAAAGCGATTAATCTGAATTTCACACAACCATTTGTTTGCCTGGCTGTTTGAAGTTTGTGTTAAAATAAGGAAACGAATGAGGAAACGGCGTCGCATCATTCTTTGGCATGACGGTGGTGACGTTGTGCAGTCTTGCTTTGGCATCCAATAGCTTCTCTGTAATCGATTATCAAGAATACATTGCGTCGACAGCAGGAAATAAGAACCTTTTAATGCATTGCAAAATCATGTTGTGGAAGAGTCTCAAGTGGAATGGAAAAAATACTATGACAAATTGTTCGAACCTATGCAAAAGTGTGCAGATCTCAAAGGCGAATATTTTGAAGAACAAGAAAACGATAAGTTTCTGTTTTTCCATTATTAGCCTCGCGCGCGCAATTCATTAATTGCTGGCTTTACGAGCGTTATTGTCAGCGAAATTCGCAGGTTTTACTGGCTATGCTGTAGACGCAGTCCTAGATTCTTCGAAAGGATGGTTACGCCCTGACTGTAGGAGACGAGATATTGGCATAAGTTTTTCACGCAGACAAGGAATGGTTTTTCTGAGTTAAGTAAAAATCTCGTGACATTGTGCGGAAAATTTGAAAAAATGAAAACAATGTGAGGTGAGTGTCGGTACCAAGAGCACTGACTTTCTCCTCCAGCATGTCAACAACCAACTGGTAATGTGAGTACTTCACCGCCGTCTTCGCTAAACCCTCATACGTCGATCCACGTTGCCCGCCGTTATTCCTCTTCGCCCTCATCGTCAATAATAAAACTTATGGCTCTGTCATTCGTGAATCCGGTCAAGCTTTCAAATGTTTCATTCTTGCACTTTAGCGTTTCCTCTATCATAAACTCAGTTGGTAATATTACGGATATTCCTCGTGTCAGCTACATCTAAAGTGGCAACGGTATCTTCCCCGAGTGGTGCGCTACAGGCTGGTCTGCCTGCATCTCCAAAGAATTTTAACAAAACTAATAATTCCGCCTCTCACAGATAGCTATTTCATCTTTTAAAGCGTTAATTCCGACTGAAAACAAGAAAATTTTGTTAAGTTAACCATTCTGGCCATTTGGCCATTCTTAACAAACGAATTCATTTCTCGGGATCATTCCCATAATGATAATTCGGTTGTTCTTCCAACCGCAAACTAAATGTTTCTTCAGGCCCGGTAACTTTCATTTACCAAAATGTTAAGGATCTAACCCCAAAAGTTCAGTGAGCATGAAGCCCATTTGTCGGAGCTTTTTCGCAATTCTTTCCACGTTTTCACAAAGTATCGATTAAATCGCACTATCTGCGGTACCCCGTGCTATTGAAATAAGTTTTCTACTGCTTCCGAGGTTGAATTTATTGCCATTCGGGCGAAAATTGTCAACAAACAGTTATACGTAAATTGCTCCCTTGTTCCCTCAAATGCGCTCTTATTTGTGACGTGGTGGAAAAGTCTACACCTACTGATATAGGCATAGCGTTGAGGAACTTCAATTTGCCACAAGTTACTTGCTGTTATAGTGATAATTCTTGCTGTATGATCCCCAGTTCAACATCTGATAGAGCTATTGTGTCTCTCAATGACTTATTTGATCGTAATTTACTGCGATACAACCGTACTCCTGTACTGTAACGGCAGACTGCTTGATCTATGCTTTGCTAATTTCCCTGAGATAGCTACAAATCGCTGCCCATCTTTTAGTTTACCTGAGGATCCGTATCATCCATCAATTTGCATTTCCTTATATTGCAGGCATGATGGTCCTTTAAACCATTCCAATGTGTCACATCCAACTTCTCCAAATAAACATTACGATTGTAATAAAACCAATATATTACTGTTTAAATCTCGACATTCACAGATTATGCTAAGTTTTTCTGCTGGGGATATTGGAATCCTACTATCATTGTTCTAAAATGTATTAAATATAGATATTTCTGTATCCGTTCCGACCAAGCGACCTCGTGCTCGAAGCAGATGCTGGCCATAGTTTAAAAAGACAATTAAATATTGTAAAAATAGGAAAAACAAACTTTTCGAAAAATTTGTGAAAAGTGGTTCTATTTATGTCTATTTCGCCTACTCTGCTGCAAGACACCGATTTAATTACGTCCTTCAGTTGAGAAAATCTTCACTGCTCATTACTCCTAAATATTTTTTTAAGATAGTCAATTCCAAAAGAAAAACCTCCAGATATTCCTCGCAGATTTCTTGCAATGGCTCTGAGTCCTCTCGTGATATTGAACCTCAAATCACGTTTCATCAGCCGTTGAAATCAGGTTTTTTCCCTATGTGTTGGAAGAGTAGTCTCCTTATTCCACATGGCAAATATAGAAATATGTTGCGAACTATAAAGGTATCGCGATCAACTTTTACGAATCTCTCAAAATTTACTTGCCATGTTTTTTGTTTGCCATTTTAGTAAACCGTTTGACTTAGTTAACCATAACTTGTTGATCCTCAAACTCCGGGTCTCTGGCTTTGTTGTTAGTGAAATGGATACGCTCTCATTTGCGTAACAGATCATTCAGGGGTTCGTTTAACTTTATCACCTCGGATGAATTTCCTGTGACATCTGGCGTCCCTTAAGGCAGCCATTTAGGACCCCTTTTATTTAATTTATAATTTAGTGCTCTCACCTCTGCGATTAAATCCAGCCAGATATTAATGTACGCTGACGATATTAAACTGTTTTCTTCCTTTTCCCTGGAATCGCAATCGTATCAGCTTCAAACTGACTTAAATAATTTGGTTACATGTTGTTCGTTAACTTTATGAAATTAAGTCTAAAAAAATAAAAGAAGCTTTCTTTCTTAAGTAGAAAGTCATTCAGTACTGAGTATTTCGTTGACTTATTCAAGTTGGGAAACGTTAAGTCGGTCGTCGTCTTAGGGGCTTTATTCGACGAATGATTACGTCGTTTGCACGTTGAGCTCTCTTTAAGTAAACCTAGATCCACGCCTGGTTTCATTAAGAAGTGGTCCAAAGAGCTGAAGGATCCTTACATTACAAAAAAACTATACATTTGCTTAGTTAGACCAATACTTGAGCATGCTTCGGTTGTGTGGTCTCTGTATGGTATAGGTGTTATTTCCACTCAATTGAATCCATTCAAACGCAATTCTGGCTACATGGCTTTAAGAATTTGGGTTTGGGCCCGTTTCTCTCTCTGCCTTCTTATGAATATAGGTTGCTTCTGTTATGCTTACCGTCACTTCAAAAACGTAGATTGATTGTCAATTAAGTTAGTTAATGATACTATCGACTCGACAACATCACTTGGTGAGATAAACTTTAATATCCCTAATCGTTTCTCTAGGCACTTCGTATTCATTAAGCTGAGCTAATGTAAATATAATTATGAGCCGTTTACCCCGTTTAGAGTTAGTTCTTTGCAGAAATCTAAATGATGTCTATCACTGAATCTCAATATCGGATTCTTTAAAGTTTCTCAAAACAAATTTGCTTAATACGCACGATTTGCCAATGTTTGTATTTAAATTAATTTGCAGTCTTAACATCTCATTATGGTTGTATAATTAACTCGTGTGGTTTGTGTATCGGTTGCCAAGCTTTTGCATATTTGCATTGGCTTAGGGATTCGCTTGCAACTTGGATCTCTACTGGTTGCGGCTGTACCTCTGTGCAAGCTGTGTACATGTTTTTTTTTCTTTCTTATTTATTTGTACATGAATTATTATTTAATTATTATTATATTTTAAGTTATTTGAAATCGGCTCTTAATTTATTTTCGCTGAATTTAACGTGTAAGTAAATAATCGCGTTGCCCTAAGTATGCATATATTCTTCAGTAATCGTTTTATTATCTTTTCGAAATCGGCAAAAACTTATTCACTATCTTGTCTAATATGGTCTTGCAAATTACGTGAGAACCTTAATAAGCGAACCCAAAATTTCAAGTATTTCCATTTCATAAATGTATTAATTCATATTAAGTTTTCACTTACATATTTTCTAAAGTTTTTCAAAATTTTTTTTTAAGTTTTAGTATTGTCTTTTCGCATATTTTTCGAAACTAATTGGTTTCCCTTTAAAGAAACAATTCCATTTGGTAAAAGATCTTTTAGTATTTTATTCATGGTAGATGTGTCTGTAATCGTTCTTTGCTTTGGATCATACATTTGGTTTTTTTTGCTATGTTTGCCTTTTCATTTAATAAATTTTTTACGAAGGTATCATAATTTAAGTAAATTGATAGCCAACACTTTCAAGCGGACCACAAATCGCTCTGCGTGCTTATGGGGTTGGAATCATTGAGAAATTCAACTTTAGCTACTTACACTGAATGCCTAAAGACGAAGGTAAAGCAAGATAGATTTTGAATTTTTAAATTTAAGGATTAGAAAGAAGACTTTTATAACTAAAAACGACAATAACAAGAATGAAAAAAAGAACAAGATTGCAAAAATGCTGGTCTTTAGAATGTCAGGTGAATTACTTTCAAAGCGAACGTTTACTTAATAAGTTTATTTGTAAATGCACTTGAGCACTAAAGAGAGCAAACTTTGTCTGTCCAATAGCCACTTATTCAGCCCTTCGGTGCGAGTTCACTAACACAAGAAGACTTATCAATGAGAAATTTTCAAAGCAAACGAGAATGAAACGCAAGTAGAAGAAAAACAAGCTATTGTACTCATATATATATATACAGTATTGTGCAATATTAAAGCAACAATTTACTGTTACATGCTTGTGGTATAATAAATAAAAAAAATATTATTTAAACATAAAAGTTTCGTGATGTTGCACTGTTCTAATGTGCACAATTAGAGGAAAAGAGTTCCTCAGCACTTTGAAATAATGTCTACTGATGACCTTTGCATCGGAAAATCTCTTACTGTGAAATTATTAATACCCACCAGCTTTATTAAAATAAAAAAAAAAAAAAATATCGTTGCTCTATAAAAGGCGTGAGTAAGCACAGCCGCCTTATTCCATTTTCTCTACAATATATCGCTAGCTTTATTGTAGTCTACGAGCAATGAGATCAGTTGATTGATTTTATAAGGATTAATTTAACTTTTTAATTGTCGAAGTATTTTTGAAACAAATTTTGTTTGAAAGAAACCCGTAATCTCTAATACTTAGTTTCAAACACACGCAGTAATTTGCTACAGATCCATCGAAGGAATCGTATCATTAGAGATGATGTTCGATGAAGATGCCACAAAAAGGTAATGAAAGAAACTTTTATATCAAACTCACGTCGAACGCGTCGATTACAGTTCGTTCGTTCAGTTTCTTAATTTTTTTTTTAACAGAAAGAATAAAACGCTTTAATCGAAAGTTTGCTTCTTTAGCACTACTCAGCACTGTAGATATACATATATGCATGTGCATACATTCATACGAGTACATATGTTAGTTTGTGTGCTTGTAAAAGTTAAAATGTTCTTAAATTTCTTTAGCTCGTCTTTTACGATCTTGATACTTTTGGCTTTGAAAGTCTTTCGTTTTCGGTTTCAGTGACATTTTTTTTTTTTAATTTAAATAACGTTCTAAATAAAGTACCGTTCAATTGATTTCATTTTGGTTGCTGTTACTGTTTTTGCGGCATTCACCTTGCCGTATAAGAAAACTAGTCAGAACAGCCATTTAATAAAACTTAAAACACAACACTGCAGAAATCGCGTCGAAATTATGAGAGACACTACTGCGCTACAGAAAAAAAGGAGAGAAAGAAATTTGATTATGAGAATGCCATCAGAGAGACAATCAATCCTCTTTTTCGTGATTTCTTAGTTTGTTAATATTATTACTAATGCTGTGAAGTTATTGGCGCAAAATTTGTAAACCATATTTAAATTCGTTACGAAAAACCCGATAAAAAACATGAAGCATTTTATGATACTCTGCTATTAAAAAAATGCCTTAAAAGAAACGGAGTTATGGTTTAATTATTCATCAATTCGGCTTAAGGGATGTGAGAGAACCGATGACCATTTTAGAAATTTTCGAATATTACTTCAATTTCTTTATTGTGTTCAACTTTTAGACGGTAAACAAGATCACAAGATATTTGTATTGCGCCTCCTATCAGCAAATATCCAAAATATATATTACATTTGCATTGCAGTGCATATACATATATATATATACATTACGCACGTGTGAATGCGTGTATATTCTAATTCTTTGTATAGATACATAAAAAACAAAAGTTGAAAGTCTTTTGCCGAACAAATCGAAAATTCTCTTAGAAAATGGATACAGGTACACAACGTTAACTTGAAATTTTCTCTCTCTCTCTCTCTCTTTCTCTGTGTTTTTCTCTCTCTATATTAATGCTTTCAAGTGTCAAGAAACGTTAACTTAGTTTGACCAGCACAAGCAACAACAATAATAATAATGAATATAATAATAATAATAATAATAACAACAACAACAGCAACGAAAAAAGCATGAGTAACAACAGCAGTAAAAATGATTGTTTGGTTTCTCGTTTGGTTGATATCTAAAACCTGACACATGGATGAAATTGGACGCGTTACATAATATACCTTAAACCATATACACGCACACCTTAAGACGTTTCCAAATAAACTGGCGTGAGCTCTAAGAATACAAATGACAAAGCTATGGAGGGAAAGGGTGAAGAAGAAAACGAACGAGAGAAAGAGAACTGTGAAAAGGAAACCCCATAAAAATATTATTATTTTTCTAGTTCATTATGTTCGAAGAAATGTTTGGTATCGTTTTACAATATCTCAGCAGTTGTTAAATTCATCACAATTATCTACTGCAAGAGAATGATACGAGATGGTAAATGCAGTCAATGATAATATTGATGGCGAAGACAAACACTTCCAAGCGAAATGTAAATTAATTTTGAATTAAAATAAAAATAACGAAAAGTTCAAATGTTTTTTGTAAAAATATAATTCGTCGTTTAGTTGTGTAAGTGTAAGGTTCATCGGAGAGGCTCTTATGCGTAATTAATAAAATTCGAACAATCCTTTTATATGTAAATCGAATTTTAGTTTAACATTTTCTCTTCTTAGTAGATAGTGTAAATTTCCTCTTATGTCCATCAGGTACTGTTGCAGCACATCTCATAAAAAGTACAGTACAAATATAATTTCGATTAATGTACGTACATATATACACATGTGCACGCATGCATGTGTCCGATTACTTATTAAAGTAGAAGATAACAAACCTTTGGATAGACAGTGCATAAATATGAATAGATGTCAGACGAATTACAACATTACGCCCGAGTCTTTAAAAGAGAGACGCAAACGTATAGGAGTCTCGTTAACTTTTTCTGAATCGAATATACAACCAATAAAAACATTATAATCGATTAAAGCCGGTCTTCGATTTCTCCGGACCATTTCATTTAAAGCAATTGTTCAATTATTTTCTTAATAAAATATCAAAAATGATATCTTGCTTCAACGTTAAGAATTACGTTACATCAGACGCCCGGCAAGGAAGCGGGCAGAGGTGATGCGTTTCAAATTTAGCAAAATCAATTTCCTTTTCAAATTCTCTTAATAAAATTAGGCTTATTTACCGTGTAGAGCCTCCTCTTCATGAGAATCCTTTTATTTTTAACGAGAATTAATTTTAATGAGAATCCTTTTAATTTTAAATAAATTTCTGTACGAATCAATTTTCATCAAGAAACATAGAAAGTTTGATTTCGTCGCCAGAAAAAGGCTTACTTTTAATAGGATTTTTAATATGAGGGAGTGTTCAAAGCATTGCCTTGTGCCATTTAAATTTTCCACGTTAATTTAGCTTAGCGAAATACTATAATTCAGTAATTTTTTTTTTTTTTTTGGAGAAATTGTAAAAATGGTTGTTTTTTAATTTCACTTAACGGCTTTTTGAAAGCAAGCCCCTGTATGGGGAGTGGTCGGAAAAGTAATTAAATTTAAATCGATTCAAAAAATGGTTCTAAATTGATCGGTATAATAATAAATCGGTCTGCACCAAAACTGGTCTTAGTCATTAACGCATATTTCAATTATTTCTATATTATTTCTTACATAAAGTGGATTTGAAAATGCCGACACTTTGTGTATACCTATTCTAACAAGGCGTGTTAAATAACTGTTCACAAAAAAAAAAAAAAACTTTACAAGGTGCGTGTCAAACACGGAAAGTTAATATTGTTGAAGATGTGCCTTCGCAAAGATATCGAAGGTGGGGACCTATCGAAAGATGTTGCCCCTAGAATGCACTATTTCAGTCGGTTCAGCAATTGTAAATAGTTTATCTATGAAGTTTTTTTTACCTGCCTTATTGTTAACGTTAAGTCGCTATAATCGCCCGAATAAGCGAACAGCTGAATATCTTGTTGAAATAATCGAATCGACGTACACAATAATTCATATTTTTGTGAGGTGACCCCTATTTCGCATATCGATTATTGAGACAATTTTGAGTTGGATGTCGTCGACACGGCACCGCAGGCGTACAAATTCGTTTATTATATAATATTTATGTCTAAGTCGATCTGCGGCAAATATTTAGTCTATAACTTACCTAAGGCATGACACTGAAGAATTTTTGTGCGTCCTTCGCTAACTATAGATCCGGATGACGAAGGTTGTGTTGTAAATCTAGGCGGCTGTGTTTGTGGTCCATCTTTAAAGGAAACGAAATAAAAATAGAAATAGAAAAATGAAATATAATTAAATAAACCGGCTATTGTTTTAAATTCTTTCCTCCCTTTTTTTTTTTTGAATTTAGACAAAAAGCTTCCTTTTTTTTAACCTAATGCTCAAATGCTATCACTGTGGTTTCTGATATTTGCTAAATATTTTAGCAGACAAGTAATTGGTACAAAATAGTCAAATATGTTCAACTATCGAATATTAAAAACACAGATCCCTATACATATTCTACATATGTGATTAAGTAATAAATTTATCTACATCGCACACACACTGATGTCCTCAACGACAAATATATATACATATATATATATATATATATATATATATATATCGTATATACATATATACATATACATTTATACATACATTTATATATGCATATACTCCTGTAGTAGGAAAAATAGAAAAAAAAAAGAAAGAAGAGAAAATTAGTAACAAAATCCATGTATCGGAAATTGTTTTTGCGGTGGAAGTTGGTGTGAAATTGGAGGATGTTGGAACTGATATTGACATAAGCGTACTTTTTAAATATCCAACAGTAAAAGAAAAAAAAAAGCAGCATAAAATATTTCGACCATAAAAATAGTTTTAAAAAAAAAAAGAACGAATATTTAATTAAACGTTGTTTAATTAATTTTGTGGGAATCCTTAAACATTGATATACGGACGAATTGTAAATTTTGATACGCCCTAACAAATTATTTGATTTGATCGATTGGGAATTGAAAGTTGTTGTATTAACTTTTTGCATACACTTCTTATATGTTGTGAAGCTAACGAGGAGCATAGGTACAAATTTTGAGATATCTTTTAGAGATTACTATATAATTCAAATACATGTTCATAGTGAGTAGTACGTGAGCCTAGTTTCTCATCACTATCTGTTATAAATCATCGGTCACATATTGAAAATTATAATATCTCTTAACGAAAAATTTGAATGAAGAAAATTTATATACGAGTATAATAATTACACTGTATGTAACGTATTGCTCGATAAGTTCTAGGACTGTTATCTTCAGAAAGATCTAACACGCAAGGGATTCTTATTAAAATTTTCGTATCATTTCGGTGAAACGATTTCTCTACGATTCACAGTCGTTTAAATGACACGACTTTTATGATATTCAAACCACTGATTGTCTAATTAATTAATAAAGCAACTACTTGTAACACTGAAACAATAATTCACAGATAGGTTAAGAAATCTGAATCTTATGGGTTCATATGTTAACTACGCTACAAATTAAATACCGTAAGCCTTTTCATAGCATATATAGAACGAAAAAAAAACCTACTATTAATATTGGATTGAAATAATTTCAACATTTCATGTAAAAATGTATATATTCTTCTTTTACATGATTTAGTAAAGGCATGCAAATTGATACCGTAAAAAAATTTATGAATATCAACGAAAAAATAAATAAAAGTTTATTTTATATATAAATAATATCTATCTATATATATATATATAGATATATATATAGATATATATATATATTAGAACTGTATTTGAAACGTTTTGTTTGTATATAATATAAACGTTGAGCACAAACAATATGTTTTGAGTTAAATAGACAAATACCTAACTAATATATCAAAAGCGTAAATGTGTTTCTACGAAAATATTCATTTTTATAAATGTATGCAAACATATTTACTACATATGAATAATACATGATGCAGTGATGATAGAAAACAATTTTTAAGTACACTTGTGTAGGTGACATAAAGAAAAAAAAAGAAAAAAAGGGTGTCTGAAATGCCTGAAAGTAGGCAAGCATGCATTTCGTGATAACATTTGTGTGTATAGAGTTTCCAATAATGGTCCGTTGTTAAAATATTTTATATCGAAGATCCAATAAGACATACAAAGTTTCTGAAAAGCGCGAACATTCTAACTGAATTACATGCATACAATCTGTATATCTGCTTGTCTGCATTCAAGCTTTTTTCTCATTCTCATCAGGTTGAGTTCGGGTATTACAAATCAGGCATATAAACCTCACTGACATTTATCTAGAAATTAATCATTTTTGTCTTTCTCTTAGGTGTTATAGTTTTCAATACTATGGTTTTAGTGATTTGATTATTTTCAACTTTGCTCTTAAGCTTTCGCTGTATAAATCTTCCGTCATAAATTTAGCAAAACAGATCAAAGGTCCGATTATCGTTCATAATAATTCATGTATGAAAATGAGGCAACGTATATTAAGAATCTTTCATGCTTGCGTTATTATTGACGTTAAGTCACTTTAAAATATGATTAATCTGTAGTATATGGGATGCATACAATATACACGTTCTATTATTTTCGCTTTATTTCATTATAAAATATCGTACACAAACTAATACCAAGTATTATAAAATAAGGTTTTGGTTTTCCCTTTTTTTCTCTTAAGGCTTTTTTTAAATAGTTGTAAAAAAATTTATAATTAAAATTTTTTTCTAAAATTCCAACTTTTCTCAGTTAACTTTAAAAAGTCATTTTTGTGTATTTCATTAAGCTGTCGTTTCAGACAATCTTTTAAAGCAAAGCACTGGCACACGCTATGTGGTGTTCGTCAAAGAATGCTACTTGTGAGCTTTGCCATTTCTCAGTTTAAAAACAAAGGTGACATCAAGAGCAGGTCTTCTTTTATGAGAAGTCGGAAGGTTGATCAATTTCAGACCGTCTTAATCCACGGTAAGATATTGTTTCCGACCAGACGCAACTAAACCAATATTACATACATTGCTTGGGGACCAATTTCAAATTCAAACGATCAAATTCACGTAATTGTAATTTAACAAATCCCAGACAAATTCCGAGTATGTTATAACTGTATATCTGAAGTTATGTGTAGACTAGAGATTCGACCTGGTCGTTACGATTGTCAGGATTATGGCAACTTTATAATTCGCTTGCGGAGTATCCTTAATGAAAGCTTTTCAAGTAATTGTATATAAGAATGTCTTCGTTCGGGCTTAGGCCACATTGAGCAAGATAATGCTGGATTGTGTCCTTTGTGTTACGAGTCCGCTGCGATCAATAGACCGTCCTATTAAACTTCCGTATTAAACGTGGTTATTAAACTTCGTTCGGGGAAGAAAAGACATCAAGTTCCCACGCAATACACAAATGCGTCGAGTAATTTTGGAATGGTTCGGTAACCATAAATTTCTTAATTAAAATAAGATCGATTTAACTTAAGGCGATGGTTGGAAGCTACTACGATTTCAATGAGTTTTTATTTCTTCTTTTTTTTTCTTAAAAAGTTATTATTATTATCACAACTTGAGGCTAATGAAATAAATTCTTAGATCAAAAAGAGAAAAGATATTGAGCAGTAGCAACACAAACTATCGGCTATATTTTAGAAACGAACATTACATATTATCGCCAAGACGGATTTTCGAAAATGTTTTGATCTTGACTTCCTTAATATTTGTGGGATATGAAGATGGAATTAATTGAGGGTTAATAGAAGAATAGTGCTGATAATAGTATTGTAGCTTTCCTTCTATAATTCTCTCTTTAACTTTTCTTCTAATGTATCTTTGAAGGCCCATGACATCCACCATAATTAGAGGTGCAGAGGCAGCAGACTTCGCTGCTCGATCAGCTAGCTCATTTCCCAATAAGCCGATATGACTTCGCACACGATAAAGCCAAAGCATTTTATCAGTAACAAAGACAGTGTTGAGTTTAACTTTATGAGAAAGGTTCGTAGCGTAAAGGATAGCTCTCGCTTCGGTTGCGATAGTTGAAGCACTTTCGTGAAGTATATGTTTAAGAAGAAGATGTCCTGAACCGCCTACTACAGCACAAGCTGGTGGCAGGGGGATTTAGAGCCATCTGTATATAAAAGATTCCAAACGTCACTGTCCAGTATTGGGATTTTTCCAGCAATTAGATTCCTGAAAACGTAATTTGGAATGTCTTCTTTCTTGTACATAGAGGACGAAACGTGAAAAGGATAGTCTTTCAAAACTCATAGAGGTTTAAGACGAAAGTTGCGCAAAATTCCTTTGCGCCATACAAACTATACCGCAATTGAATGACGACTTCTTTTCTTGGCAATAGCAATCTTTTTCATATCTTCGCCGAAAATAGATTTGTTTGAATTAATAAGCTTGGGGACGATTACAGCTTGTAATTCATAAAGTCTATTTTCTAAAGATGGGAGACCATTTTCAATTACGATATTGTTAATGGACGTCGTCCGAAAGGCGTAGCAATATGCTCTAAGAACTTGATGATAGACCTGTTTAAGGACGTTGATATTAGATTTGCAGCTATTGTCATAAATTATCAAACCGTAGTCAATCTTGCTTAAATCAACCATTCGGGTATGATAAGCAATAGTGTTAATGCGCGCACGGCTTTTCCAAGCAACGTATTGTATAAAATTCACGCTTGCTAAAATGGAATTTTTTAACCGAAGACAGTATGTCTTCCAATTGTTTGTTATTTGTTGGAAAACCTGAGCCCGACAACATTGAGCGTCTGCACATTTTGTACTGGTAAGTCATTAATGTGCATCAGTCGATTTCCTGTATCATATATCTGCTTTCATCAAATGTGCATTTCTTTTGATTTTTGTTTGCCCATGTGGAGATCTCTCGTACAATAGATTCGCGGATGTTTACTGCCTTCGCGCTATTTTTTCTTTTGTTAAAATGTATACATAATCCGCGTAGATTCAATTCTCGGTATACGGCAAAGAATTTTACTGATTTCATTGAAAGCGTCCTGAAAAACCGTGACAGAAAGAGGAGATCGTTGTGGAATGCTGTTCACTAGTGGAAAAGTATCAGAGAGATGATTGTTAACGTTATCTATAAACCGCCGATGCAGGATGAATGTTTTGATATAGTTGAAGAATTTGGGTCCAACATTCCATGATTTCATTAGTCTTGAAATAACATGAAAACCAAGTCCGTCAAATGCCAATTGAGAGGATGATTCCGCTCCGAAACTGCTTTGGTAGTAAAATAATC
The DNA here is from genome assembly GCF_014805625.2 of Glossina fuscipes. Taxonomy (NCBI): domain Eukaryota; kingdom Metazoa; phylum Arthropoda; class Insecta; order Diptera; family Glossinidae; genus Glossina; species Glossina fuscipes. The sequence continues at coordinate 6,084,540 of NW_023998431.1, read as the reverse complement.
AATATGTAAAAGAGGGTCGATGTAGCCTCTACCCTGCTTGAAAGCTACTTGTTGTTTTCTAATCAGGTTCTAGGACTCAAAAACCAAGATAATCTAGGTGCCATAATCTTTTCTAAGACTTTTCAGAGGCAAGATAAAAGAGAGATTGGGCAATAGTCCGATGCGATAGGGACATTTTTAGACTTTGGAATTGGAACAACTGCCGCCAGTTTCCCCATGTGGGGAATGTGGCCAGTGAAAAACGCAGTTTCCTATCGGTGCAGTAATTTCTTTTTACTTGGATGAGATGTGATCTAGATCATGTGTTCTCGTTTTCGATTTGGAGAGACAACTTTCAAGTTCTCAGGTAGATGTACAATTTTTTAGGAACATGACACATCTGTCATTCGAAACAGAAATTGGAGTTCTTTTATTTTCAATGGAAATGTTGGAGAACTTGCTGTTAGAAGAGTATTCGCACCACACTTTTCCAAAATAATTAGAAATCTCATCTGCGTCAGTTAAAATGCCGTAGGGAGTGCAGTTGGGAGAAATTTCGTTAAACTTTAAAGTCCCCTTGAGTCTGTTGATTTTGTTCCGGACAACATTCATTGATGTGTTTCTGTGAATTCTTTTCGAAAAAAGTTTAAAACTGAGTGCTTAGAGCATTGGCCTTTTTATATAACAACACATAATCATGATCAGGACATTTTTTAAAGCGGTGTCATAAATCCGCTTTGTTTTTTCTCAATCGCAAAAGCGTGTTATTCCCCAAGCCAGCTTATCTCGTTTAAAAAGTTGTCGGGTTGTCGGCCTTACACATAATAGCAGCAAAGTTAATTGTTATAATGTTTCATACAAATCTTGAATAGTATTGTTTAAGTAAAAAAAAAAAAAAAAAAACTGACTTCAATGCATTTGGTATCGGAAACCCTACCTTATATGCATGCAATGTAATGACGCTAGTATAGATGTTGTTCATATGCTGAAACAAGATGTTCGTTTTTGAATGTATTCGTGTATATATATATATATACATATACATTTTAAGCGAGTCGTTTAGTACCCCCTTTCTTGCATTTTTACAATTGTGAACTATAAGCAAAGTACCCAAAAAAACATTAAACATTAAAAATAACACAACCACAAAGCACATAGATTTTAGATAAAAGCTCATCATTAATAAGTGCACTCAAATAGTGTGAAATATTAAATAATGGATGGGTATGGAGTAATATGTTAGGCTTGAGTGCGCGCTTGCGTAAAATTCCATTATCATGCATTAATTGGATTGCATTACTTGCATAAAATATTAACGAAAGGGTGTGTTGTCATGGTAAACAGGATATTAAATATGTTCAATTTTATTATTTATTTATTTACTGTGCATAACTATGAGAACGTTCTTGGTATAAATTATTTAAGGAAATGCTATATTTTTTTTTCATTTCTGTTGTTGAGTGAGGTAAGTAAATGCACATAATTCTTTCAAAATGTTAATCACTTTATATAAAGTGATACACTCACGCCTGTTTTTGTGCGATGCATAGAGACCGCATAAAAAAATGCATACAAAAAGTCGCACAAAACTCCACGAGTAGCTATAAGAAGTAGTTTCCACACAATTAAGAAAAGTCTCACGTAGAAAATAACTTAAAACCTTACGAAATAATTAGGAATCGTGTTTTTTGAACGAAATCAAGACAAGCGGCTTGGTGGCTACTTTGAATCTCGCCGAACGTTTTGGAATCTGACCTAGAAAATACAAATGCGAATATATTTAAATATGTTTGTTACGTGGTCGCATATTTTACGCATTCAAAACTTTCAAAACGTGTAACCATTATCGAAGTCTGACAATGCGCAAACTTCCTGGTGGTAAACTGGTTCAAAATCGTTTTCCTCACTTTAAGATACTACCTCGTACTCGTTTAAAATTGACTTTTTTCAGTTACCATGTGGTCAACGGTCAGTTTTTGCGACGGCTTTTGTCTCACTAGACGCTTGTATATGTCTCGGCAGTCAGATGCACGAGATGGAGCTCCTTCTGGAATTTCGAATTTCTTTCAGAATTGGCTTTGATTTGCAAGAAGACTACACTCTAATTTTTGGCAAAGTGGGAGTCTTGCGTAGATTTTATCTGCTGTAAAATAATCGGGTTTTTCTTGCCCATCAGCAACACATGTTACGTAATATGCAGTGTCTTCATCCCTTGCGGTTTCATTCCGAATCACGTCGCGAAGTTCATTTTTTATGAAAGTATTACACCTTTTTCAGCTGTTCTGGCACATGAATTTGACAGGATACTCAGCTATAATTTTCCCCTTTAGCGGACATAAGTACAATGATCTATTTACCATAACGCTCCAGACCTCGTTACTCTCGCTCTAGATGCAATACTACATAGTAAAAATGTTACTCTATCTTTCGCAATTTTAAATCCACTCTCGGATTTGGCGCAGTCCGTCCGCAGTCAGGAAAAATTCTTGTGCGTTCAACAATTAAATTATGCGATTATAGAATGCAATAATATGTAATGTGATGAAATACATACATATTAACAATCGGAAAAGCTAAATGGCCGATCAAACCTATCAATTTTTACCTATTGATAACTACGTCAATTGTATCCTAATTTGATTGAAATTTTCATATGCCGCACAAAAAATCATCTAAAAGAAGTGGAACAAATAAAAAATCGTGCAAAAAAATAGCACAGAAGAACAGGTTCGAGTGTATTGCTATTCGGCCAGAAAATTTATACATTGCCTTGCCTTGCTTTCGTTAAGATTTTATCGTCGTAGAGTTATCGTTAAATGGTATACGTGTTCTCAATTTTATATTCTCTTTTATTTTTCACTATGAATTCTTCTGCTGCCATTATAACACTTCGCAGATGTTTGATAACATCCTGGTGACCTTTTCATACTTTTGTTCGTTTTTGAATTAAACAACAGCTGCTACGTAAAACTCTTACGGGCTGTTTACGAGTAATAAATAATGAAATATAAATAATATAATATATCGATGCATAGACATATATATATATTAGCTTGGGGAAAAAGAAATCCATTATTTTTATCTGAACTTCAGGACTTTATTTAACATGCTTCGGATTGTCCGATTTGGGTCAAATATGCACCGTTTTGTTGTATGATTTGTTGCCATTTTAAAGGTAACTTCAAAATGCCTCTCTCATAGAAGTCTCTATTTGTCTGGTCTCTATTTGCAAAAAACTCTAGTAGTCGATTTTCACAATCCTCCCTAGATTCCAATTTTTTATCATTAAAGAAATTTTGCAATGCAAGAAAAAGATGATAATCGCTTGGTGCCAAGTCCGGACTGTATGGCGGATGCATTAAAACTTCCCAACCAAGCTCCCGAAGTTTCTGGCGAGTCACTGTAGATGTGTGTGGCCTAGCGTTGTCCTGGTGGAACACGATACCTCTCCTGTTGGCCAATTCTGGCCGTTTCTGGTCAACCGCTATCTTCAAACGGTTCAGTTGTTGACAGTAGAGATCAGAATTTAGCGTTTGGCCATATGGAAGCAACTCATAATAAATAATCCCCTTCCAGTCCCACCAAATGCATAGCAAAACCTTCCTGGCCGTTTGAGGTGCTTCACCGCTCTTTGACCACGATCGTTTTCGCACAGGGTTATCGTATGTGATCCATTTCTCATCTCCAGTCACCATCCGTTTAAGAAATGGGTCTATCTCATTCCGTTTGTCTAACGCTTCGCAGATGGAAATTCGATCCATCATGTTTTTTTCTGTTAATTGGTGTGGCACCCAAACATCGAGCTTCTTTTTGAATCCAGCTTTGTGTAAATGGTTTAAAACTGTTTTATGGTCGATTTTTAGCTCCTGGGCGATGTTACGACTGCTAACATGCCGGTCAACTTCGATCATTTCTCCGATTTTATCGACATTTTCGACGACCGGCCTACCTGTGCGAGGTGCATCTTTAATATCAAAAATTCCTGAACGGAATCTACGAAACCAAAATTGCACATAATTGGCTGTTACAGTATCGGAACCATAAACACCATTCACAATTTTAGCCGCCTGGCTTGCATTTTCGCCTTTGTCTAAGAAAAACTGTAAAATGTACCGAATTTTCTCTTTGTTCGCTTCTATTTTTAACACGCTGTAACTCACAACTGAATGCACCAAACAAAAAACAGCAAAAGAATTTATTTTACTGCGAAATGTACAGTATGTAAATGTACAGTATCGGAAATTGTTTGATCGATACTTTACGAGAAATCTATCAGTGCAACCATCTACCGAAAAAATAATGGATTTCTTTTTCCCCAAACAAATATATATATATATGTATATATATGTGGATATGTGCGTGTCTATGCACAGGTAAATCTTTGTGTGTGTGTGTGTGTGTGTGTGTGTGCGTGTGTGTGTATGCATATTTTTGTGTTTTTTAAAAGCAATTCCAGGTTGTTCTCAATTTCCAGCACTTAGTGTCACTTACAGAAAAGAACAAGTCCTGTAAAAAAAGGAATTTATATATATAAAATATATATACATATGTAAAGGTAATTTTGCGAAAGTATGGTAAATAACTAGTACAAAAAGGTAGATTATAATGGAAAAGTATACACCAAGCACTAATTTTACCATCAAATAAAATCTATCAGAGATATTGTTGCCCGTATCGATATCAATGATTGCAATCTTGCATTCACTAAAACTAGTTTTTTTTTTTTAATCTTTTTCAAATTTACACAAATAATGAAAAAAAAGGTACGAGATGGAACAAATTTTAAAGCAAAAAAAATTTTTTTTTAAACTTCATAGGAACGAATCAAAGGTATATATAAGCTCACCTAAAATACCCTTTTTTTTTTCTTGGTCTTCTTTAGCGTCCCGTTTCAGGTTGATTAGCCAAAATATATACGAAAAATAATTCTCGAAACCCGAAGTGTATTGACTATTTTTTACCAATGTTAATTTTTGAAAAAATATCATAGACCATGACCCGCCATTAAACATCCTAGACCATCCTACAGTTATTCATATAAGGAATTTTCAAAGTAAAGCGTTATATGGAAAATGATCGAAAAAGTGATCCCGTCAAAATCGATACCGTTCCTCCTTGGGTAAAAACATCGTGGTATACCAAAATTCATCCGAATATCTCGAAAGTTGCTATGTGTTGCTTCAATACAGGGATTTAAGGACAGGCAGCAGACGAACAGAAGGACAGACAAGCAGACAGGCTTAGATCAATTTATAGAGTGATTCTGAATCGATGATATAATAAAAAATGCGTCTATCTCAAGTTCTTCCGTATGTTGTGGATATGTCTGCGCAAAGTTAATATCCTTGTAACGTAAGTGACGTAGTTGTTTAATTTGAAAAAGATATCTCTTTTTTTTAAATCATCAGAAATCATCTTTTTAAGCTTCAATTAAACTTTAATGGCAATTGAATGGAAGTAGAAGGAGCTAGTGATACAGTGAGCTCGAGCAAAAGGCTGTTACAAAAGTGAAATTAAACTTTCAAACTTAATTTTTTGCTCTACTCTGCAATGTCTGCACTCTACTACGCGTTTGGTAGTTTTAAATATCTTTTTGATTGTCGAGGGATCTGGCAGAGTTAAAGACAGCAAACAAATAGGAATATAAAATTACAAGAGGATATTATCCCTTAGACATTTGAAAGAAAGAAATTTTGTTCGACTGTAATTGAGTTTTTTAACAATAAACGTGACTTCGAATATCACAAAGGTCCTGTTACGTCTATTATTATGTCAGCCACATCGTCATTCATCTGACCGAAATTTTAACACCAAGTGTATATAGAATCCTTAATATAAGATCTTTTAAGAGCGAATCTATTAAACAATTGCTTACCACTAAGTCTTGTACATTTTTGTCTTTGGCATTGTTATAGATTTAGATAATAAAAATTGGAGACGGTAATTGTGTTTTACTTAGAAAAGCGGATGGATGAAGATGGTTCCAGCCTTATTGCTGTGCATGCATAATCATGCAAGAATATGCATAATATGTGAAGTTATCTTCTAGGCATATCTTTAGGCTTTGAAAAGCTTTCACAAAGTATACGCATAGTTTACGCGGTCGTATTCCATGCATATATTCAAGTATTGTTGTTTTCTGCAAGCAAAATATTATAACATATAGTACTCTGATTACAAAGTAATGCGAGTATTCTTAGTTGTGGCGGTACTCGAACTGACATTTGTGTGCAATTACATATAAATTCCAACGAGATTTGCTTAATTTTGTATCATTTTCTAATTGGCTTTGTTTCAGTGTTTTCAAACTTTGATTTAAATGTAGCGGGTACAGCGTTGATGGAACGATTCAATTCAAGAGAATTGGCGTAGAGTGAGTACGCGCATTATCGTATGACCCCTTTGAGATTCAAACGATTCGTTTAAGTCGATTGTATCGATCTATAAAATGCATGATGCTGGCAATCGACAATTTTTACATTCCTTTTGCCCTGGCCTTCTTGATTGACGTGGTGTTCAACGAGGGACATTAAAAAACAACAATACGTATTCGCTGCCTTCTTTAACTAACTTGTGCCAATAATCAACAGCATTCAGCGCATATTTGGTGCATCTTGTATTATGACTAAAAGCCTTTTTCAGCAGTTCATGAGCAGAAATTCCGTCATTGAAGCAAAATTTCGCTTTGTGGACCACTCTTTTATTGATTTTAAAAATTCGAGAATACACGTTTTTTCATGAATTGATGAAGAAAAAGAAAAAGTAAATAATCTGACAATAATGCCATTAAATGTGACAAAGGTGCCAGTTAAGCTAATCCAAGCCTAAGAGATGATGGACTCGTTCGGTTTATATTAAAATTAAAAAATTTTTTTAAATGGTGGCAAAACCAATCCAATTTATATGAACATAAGCCTAATTCTTGTTAAATATTGCAAGTTGTCCTACAACGTTTAATTCAAAGAAATTAATTAATTTATCAATTTTTAAATGGTTAATAGTTTTAAACTAACGCCTAAAAAGATAACTTGATGTGATGAAGGGACGTTAATGCAACAATGCATTGAATGGGGCATCAACTGCATTTGTGTCAACTTTGTCACTTTAACAACGAAAGGACTGGCGAAGGGAGGGGGGAGGGGGGAAAATAAAAAAAAAAAAAACCGCAAAATGTTCTCGATATCACAAATAATACGTAGTACACCAACTACCGCAACAAACAACAATAATAACAATCAAAGAAATTCTTGATGTCAAAATGTAATAGAAAAACAGAAGAGAAGAAAACAAGAAAATGGAAACTAACAAAGCTTTAACCTATTTTTCTAGCATTTAAAAGCACAAACTGTTTAGTCGGTTTTAACTTAAATGCATTTTCAAAACCTACACATACATGTTACCCTGTACACGTATATAGATGCATGCATGTACGTTTGATTATTAAAACTGTCTCTTTTCCCCTTCGCTCTCTTTCTCTTTGTTTTTTCTTCTTTACCTATATATGTCACCCCATATTTTTTAATATATATATTATATGTATGGTTGCTTTTGTTTTGTTTGTTCTTTTAGTTTCAGTTTTGATTTTAAGGATTTCAAGCTTTTTTCACTTTAAGTATTTCATGTTATTATGACTGCTACTGTTCTTGATGGTGATGATGACGATGACGATGATGATGATGATGATGATGATGATGGTGTAATTGTGCTGCAACTTTTGCTTTACAATTCCGTCAAATGTAAAAAAGAGAAGTTTTGTTTACTGTACGTGTGACATTAGTTTTTAATAATATTTCCAACAGATATATGCATCTATAGAGCTACTAACTTCAATTCTTCACCATAACATCGTTTAAGCTATTATATTTACTATTTCCGTCAGCAGTTTAGTAATACATGCACGCACATCTCTTAACATGGAATTGTCTCCAACCGTACACGCACAAGAAACGTAACATCAAACTTCATATTTGCCTTATGTATATATATGTAATTCTGTGTGTGAGTGTGTTTATGTGTAGGCATGGGTATGTATTTTGTTTGTATTGTTTTGTAAAATTATTTGTTTGATTGTTTTGGTTACAATATAACCAGATAATTGTAGACAACATTTGCATACGCAATAGTAAATGTTACGTTTGTTAATTATCATCAGCAGCTTTGTTAACGTGGTAATGGCATGATTTTAGCCTGTATGGTGTTATATTGTGTACAGTGCATTGTTATTACCTATGATAGCTTCTACTGACAGTTTGCGCTTTCTCTTCTCTTTACTGCAATATAATAATAATAATAATAAGAGCGGAATGTCAAAAGAGCTGTTTAGATCGAAGTTATTTCTAACTTAACTCGGCCAATTATATTTTGTTTCCATCAAACATCATACTCTTTATGAGAAAATTTTTCTCTAAAAGAGCCCGAAACGTAAGCTGACGACACTTACGTTTTATTATATTAATCTTCTTTTCAAAGACCTTATTATTATTCACCGACTTTCGTTATAAAGTGCTAAACACTACACTTTGACGCTATACAGAAGCTTACTTTTCATGAGCATTCAAATAAGGAGTGGGCACACAATAAATTATTATGTCAATTTGCTATTGTGGATCAATTTTCATCATAAAATATTAATATATATAATATATAATATATATAGTTAGTTACGTAAAGACTTAAATTTCGTCAGACACAATATGCGGAATGCAATGTAATTAATAAAACTAGAGATTGGTGTTGTTGAATTTTATACCCAAAAAACATTATGGACTAATTTTCATTATGAAATATGAAAAATTAGATCGTTCTAAATACAAAAGTTTACTGTTCATGAAAACACTTACATGGAATTGGATCAAAGAAATGGAGTGCTTGGTATAATTAATTGTTATGCCAAATTATTTTAATTGACTAATTTTCATTAGGAAATATTGAAAATTAGACTTTTTTGCCATATGAAACCATGTGTGTACCGTTATCGGCACACATCTCAAAATGTTTACTAAACAATCTTACATCGAATAAAATAGTTTTAGCAGTAATTACTTCTTCGATCGAATCTAATCTTAGTTTAAATAATTGAAAGTGGTGTACAAATGTCGTTCAGCGTGTACTGAAGCCAGTACACGCAGTAGGGAACGTCTTAAAGAAGATCAGTAGTTAAGGAGAAAACATGTAAGCAATGATCATGAGTATTATCGGTGTCACGCGGCGTTCGATTTTTATAGCTAACATGTGTAGCGCGAGACCACTTCTTTTCTTGAAAGGAAAGGGGTTTTATAAATAACTTCAACAGCAAGGCTTGCAAGATATCCAAGTTTAGACTGCTTTTAATGAAACCTTAAAATGCGCACAACAAAGTTGTAAAGCTAAACACACAAATTAACTACGAAAGCTTAATAACAATCTTAAAAAATGTATTCCCTACTTATCTATAACATTTAAAAGTTTTCAGATCTTCATGAATTTCCCTTAAATTGTAGGAGAAAATGTTTTTGCATTAAACTGAAGTTAGACTTAAAAGTGTCAACGAAATTATAAATCGTATTGTTGAAAAATAATGTTAGTTTTTATATCTTAGGTATATCTCAGATCACAGTAACGCGTATTAATCCAAAGAACAATTATTTCATTTAAGTCATTTAAGACAATGAAAAAAAGGTTTGCTTGGTCTTGTTTGGAGTCAACGTACTTTCACGTCAGTTGAACAACGATTTAATAAGTGAGCTAGAATTTAGATTTTCTTGATGATACGTCTTCGCTTCAATCGTATCAAATGAATTCAAGTATGACCACCAAACCGTCACGATCGTTTTTCCTCGTGCAACTTCAGCTTTAAGAAGACTTACAGAGCTTCGACGTGTTTCAACCGGTGCAGGATTGTGTTTTGAGCGTCTCTAAAAACTAGATCGAAGAATGCACCGATTTTGTTACGCAACAAAAGTGTCGAGCACATTTTAAGCAAAAAGATTATTTTCAGTTTAATTTAATTCGAGCAAATTCATCGAAGTCTTTTGGTGAGCACAGTTAAAGAAGTTGGGTTCAATCGTATAGCAAGTTTTAAGATCTTGACTGGGAGTTTGGATGTACACTGCAACTTTTTGAAACCGATGTTATATAAAACGTTCGTTTCTGATTCTTTTGCGGAACACTTGTTTACTGTTTTCTGGCATGACATCGTTCGCAATACATAAACAATATTGTATTCCACTAGTCGCTTTAAAAGTTATACAAATGTGAAAATAAGTGAAATTTCTAGAAAAATGCGATATATGTAGTAATTTTCTATGAAAAACCATGCATCGTACAATGTTGGGTTAAAATTGATAAGTTTTACGGTCGAGATGCTTTACTAAATGCAACAGCTTGTACATGGTTTCTTCGCTTCCTTTGTGGGAATAACGCCAAGGTCGAAGATGCACTTCCCTCTAAAACCTTATAAAAATCGAAAAAACCTGGCGCGTAAGCCACAACGGCACTACTAAGAAATCAAATATCGATTTCAAAACCATTTTGAACCATTTGCGCCACGTTAAATACCCAAAGAAGCCCTATACTATTACGAATCGCTGCCGAAACGCAGTTTTGATGGAAATTATTACGGGTAGTCAACAAACAGGTGAAGTACGAGAATTGCATTCCAAAAAGATAGTGGCCACCGCAAAAAATTATACCTTATGAGTTTCTAGAACCGAGTCAAACGATTCTCTACTATCGATAACTGGTTAGATTATAGGAAGCAATTCACTAAACAGGCGTTAATGCCAGCCCATATTGATTTTAATAGTCCGACAAAAGGTCAAAGAGCTTGGCTATAAGGTTCTGATGCATTTGTTGTATGGATTGAATATACCTTCGAAAGAGATTTATCAAAATCAGTTGGCTTAGCTTTTGCGCTTAGAATAGCTCGACAGTAACGCCATAAATATTTTACTACAAAAATGCCAAGAGATTGAGGAGAATAGTGGCCTTTATGTACTTAAAGAAAATTCATTTTAAAGAAAAGATATATGTAATAAAAGAAATGGCGAAAATATTTTGGCGCCAATTGTTATAAAAAACTGAACTTGTTTCCGGAAAGCTTAAAAACGAACTGGTCACCTTTATCTTTAAAAAGATAGAAAAAGAAGAAACAGCTCAAAGAAGATAGGAATATAGGATATAGCAACGAAAACGACGGACGAACGACGGCAATATCAAGAGAGTAAAGGAGAACATTTTGCACTGTAAAATAACAATGTTGCATGTTTTCCTTTAGTATTTATTGTTGCGGCAACAATGGAATCAAAAAGCAACAACGTCAAGTGTACTATGATAATAGTATGTATATATATGTGTGTGTCTTTATGGTATAAAATGATATAAAAAGCAACACTTACGCTAGCGGCTATTGCTAATATAATGAGTGTTGAGTCTGCACCATCCATTTGCGAGGAAGCACAGCATAGAATATTGCAACGGCATACTAACCGAGGTACGAATAGTTGCCCGAGTGCAGATAGTCGATGCGTACGTTTCTATGCTTTTGTGTGTAAAGTATTTATGAATACAAATTTTGAATTTTTGGCAACTATTGTTAAAGCGGCGAGTTTTGTAGATTTTGTAAGCCATGCGATTGCTTGCTTGGGTTTACAATGAGTGCACAAAGTGTACGTTCGTGTTAATACTTAGTCTCTTTTTACTATGTTGTAACTGTAAATGGACGGTAAAGTATGAGCAAAAATTTTGTTTGTGTGCATAGGTATGTTTATGTTTATGTTTTTGTTTTTGTTTACACTATAAATAGTTAATTGTAAATTTGCTATTTGATTTTGCTTCACTCGTTTCGTCCGTTAAATATAAAGACTGCTCGCTTGTATTGTTTGTTTATAATAATATCTCTGACAATGTAACAATAAATTTGAACTGAAAGCTTTACTTTATTTCAATTTAAAATTGTTTTAAATTAATTTGCATTAATATTATACAACTAAAAACGTTTTAAACACATACACGTCGTTTGAGGCAAATCTTGTATGCTCACCAACTAATTTAACTATATAAAGCTGCGTTTAAAATTTTATTTACTTATACATATTTGTAGGAATGCATGGCGAAAATTCACTAAGCGTTTGACGTTTATATACACAGGTGCACAGAAAAATAGACCGTGTTGACCGGGGCTACTCTTTTGCCACTTCCTCTTATTGTATATTTCCATTTCATCATTCGGTATTTAAAAATGGTTTTAGAGTAAACCTAAACTTACAAAAAGTTCAGCGCAAAAACATCAGAGGTTCCCAGGCGGACAATAAAATAGGTATATATATAATACAAAAATTTTAAAATATCGCAATATTTGGTACTAAAAAGTAAACATTTTTGTAGGAATAAATTCAGGAAGTCAATAGACCGTATAATCAACTTTTCTTTTAAGGACAGCTTCATTACGTTAAGCCCAGACGAAATTACTACAGAGCGAGTCTCTACTGGGATGTTATACTATAATACTTTTTGAACATTTTCCCGTAATTCTTTTTTATTGGGGTCAATTAAACTTGACCCCAAACCTCCCGAAAGGTTCTCAACAGAATTGACGTCGGGAAACTGATTTGGCCATTTAATGATATCCAAGCTATATTCCCGGAACCATGCTTTCATCAAGTTAGATGAATGATGATGTTACGGACATTATCCCGGTGAAATTTCCATCCCTGTGCTATATTTTCTTCGACATACGGTGCTATTACGATTTTCAATAGGGTTTTATATACAAATCTATCCGTAGTGTTTTCTATAAAATGTATCAGACTAACACCCTTCCAAGAAAAGCAGCCGCTACTACTACTACAAGATTTCCTCCGCCAAACTTCACCATTTTCCAGTGAAATCTAGTGAGGAACTTTTTTGCTTTCGACCCACAAACATTTCTTCCCACATCATTATTATACAAATTTGCTTTTCGCTTCGTCGCTCCAAACTTCATATTTCTACTAAAGCGAAGTCCTTCCTCTTTTCCAAATTAATTTTTCTGAGCGAAAGAACTATCCGACCTATTCTTCCTGGTAGGTTGACACCTAATAATCGTCAACAAATATTTCGGGATAATGCAACATTCCTAATTTCATTGCAAATTGCTCTAGACGACTTGAAAGGATCTCGCTTTGCTAAAACTATCATGCGATTATCGGAAGTAAGAGAGACTTTGTTAATTGCTCCACATTTCTCTCTCAATGTTTTTTTTGAGGTTTAAAGCGTTCGTGACGAAGTTTTGTGACCCACCTGGTTATGTGTTTGTATGCTTTCCATGATTTCGAGGCTGATCACCTAGCTATCCTACTTCGTCGCTACAATGATTCGCTTGTCCCATCTAATATTATTATAAAAATAAGTTCATGTTGCATTTTCTTCTCTATAAATACGATTTAGCTTTTCAATCCACTTTTATTACAAAACATTACAAAACGCTCCACTTTTCACCTTTTTAAAGAGCCTTTATTTTTTTACTGGGAGAATTGGCTTTCGATTCCCGGAAAATATTTTTATTAATGTTGCGGTACGTAACAATGTTGTGTGGATGTTGTGGAAGCTACCTTTTACAATTTGTATGGGACTGCAAAATACCCCTCGCACCTATTTTCCTGTCTATCTCTCTCTGCCTCTGTATGTATATATATATGCCATATGTGCCGCACAACATTTGATGAGCTTTTCATGGATGTATACTTTTGGTTTCTTCTTTTTCCAGCCACCAAAATTGCAGAATTACATTCAACTAATTTTTAAGTTGTCCATCTTTTTTAGGGATATTTGTACAACACGATGGCAGCCAGTAATAAGTGAAGACAGAGAAGTATATGGAGGAAGTGCCGCAACGTAGCAGGTGTATGCCCAAACTGTAAGTGTTATACCTTTGCCAACTGAGCACTCACTATACCTACGACTAAACTGAACTCTACCACATTGTGATTTAAACCTGGAAAGACAGACTTGGTAGTCGCGGCTTTTTCCTACGTTTGTCCTATCAGATGTACATATTTTTTTATTGACGTAGACGCCTTCTTACCGTTAGTTGTTGCAACGAAAATTAAGTTTAAAACGGAAGCTACAGATCCTTAGCTTATATTGAAAGTTGAAACTTGTAGTAAATATGGATCTGAAACTATGTGCACAGATTTCGTAGTCCCAATCAGCAAATAGTTACACCTACAATTAAAATAATGTTTGCAACTGAACGAAAAATTTGTCTGCCGCAGATATTGAACAGGTTGCTTTTCTCGGCATTTTTTTT
>NW_023998431.1:6052088-6070285 GCF_014805625.2 Glossina fuscipes | reverse complement strand
TGCGCATGTATTACAAATCTTATGTTAAATTAATAAAACTCTTATCTTCTGTTGATATATTTAATGACATGAATCTTTCTTTCTTCTTATCTTTTTTTTTTTTTTTTTTTTTCTTGTGTATGTATATGAGTTTCTGTTTTTTTTTCTTTATTTAAAACCAGCCTTTAGGATGGTTGCCTACGCATCAATCTCGCAATAGATGCAGATAGCTTGCATTTTACTTGTATTTTCTTTAAACCTTTATCTTAGTGCACATAAAATTCATATTTTAGTAAGACACATGTCCATGTAATTCTCTTGATAGTTAATATTTCAATTAAAATTGTAATCTCAAATGAGTTTTCATCACAAATCTATACATCTAATTCTACTTAAATAGGGTACATATAAGTATATATAAGTAGAAGTATAAGCAAGTCCAAATATATATGTGTCCACAAATTTGATTTTTGAATTACATCAATAAGGGAGTATTATGCAAATGAATAAGAAATTTGCTGCCAAAACATTAAACATCGATTAATCCGTACAATGTGTAAGCACATAACGCGTCATGACTTAAAGACATAAATAAGTTTTACGAAATCATCTGTATCTCTCTCGCTCTCTCTTTCTTACTCTCTCTTTCACTTACTGTAATACCAAGTATAGTCAGTGACGAATTTTCTTTTAGTCACATTAAGCTTCACTTCATAATTAATCGTTAACTGAGAGAAGATGTGACAAACTTTGATACAAATATTACGTCTATACATGATAATATACAAAATTAATTGCAATACATCCTCTTGCAAATGCATGTATGCATTCCGCATTGATAAATCTGATAATAGGCAAAAGAAGGCCAAATTAAGAAGAAAAAAAAACATTTTATTTCAGAAAGAACAAACATTTACACGATCTCATATAAAATTTCGTCATCCTTGCAACGGAGTAAACAACAGTGTGTGGTGTGTGTGTGTCGATGGAACTCTCTTACAGAACTAAATAAAATCACTACGGAACTTATACAGAACTAGCATCTCTTACCTATCCTCCTTATTACGAAAGATGTGACTTTTTCGATTTCAAAGAAAAAGTTACAAAATGAAACGATTTTCATAAAATTTTAAAAATATTTGTTGTCAAAGATAGCTACAGTTTTGGGAGAGTTCTAAATAACATTAATTCAATCCATATTTTAATTACAAAAGTAATATTTTTCATCTAAATGCCACTATCTTTTTTAATTCATTTGTTTTTTTTTTTTTTTTTTTTAGATAAAAAAATTCCTCAACATTTTGAGTTTTGTTTACTGCTTATATAAATGCTTTTTTTTTTTTATATGCATCATCGAAGAATGGAGGATATATTCATTTTGTCAAAACGTTAGCAGCGCCCACAACGAAACATCAGAGATCCCTCAAAGTATATATGTATACATATATAACGGTGTGAAGATAAATTCGAATTTAAAAAATTCAAACTTTCATTTCAGGAACAATTTTTACCGGTTTTTTGCCCATTCGATAGGTACTTTTATATAGATTCACATGATATAGGTGAATATAAGCGACATTTTCTAGTTTGGCCGCACTAGAGTCTCAAATTTGCATGTTCTTCCATATCCATTTTTCAACTAACATACCAAATTGCAAAACCCCGTTAAAAATAGCCCCCATAGTCAGAATGTGAATTTGTTTAGTTTGTTTGAAAGATATTTGAGTACAGATTTATGAAATGTCCACAAAAATATTTTTCTTTTTTTAATATGAACGGAGTAGGCTTTCAAATGCAACTATATCTTAATTGTAATTATTTAACAGAGCTCTGTTAGGTCGTTAACGGAATTTGTTAACAGAAATGGTAGGTGTCTTTGTTAGTTAAATTCGAATTTATCTTCACACCCTTTATATATATACGTATATATATTCTTGATGGGCATCAAATTCTAAGTTAATTTAAACCGTCCGTCTGTTTGCTTGTCTGTCCGTCTGTTTTTGTAATGCCTGTTGTCAACATTCTCGTGGTCACAAAAAATTAAGCTATCGACTTTAAATTTGGCAGAAACATTAAAAGGTCTTGCTTGTTAGTTGGTATTGAAAATGGGCCAAATCGGTCCAACCAGCAGTCTGCCAGCATGTAACAACTAAATAAAGAAGACCACTTCGTCCTTTCTCATAAACTATGATAAATACACGATAAAAATTTCCATCCATCGTTTACAAAAATCGATACTATCATTCACACACACACGTAATATTACAAAATATTACAGTTAAATCTTTATCAGAAGAAAAATGGGATGGGGATGCATATAATTTTATTACTTGCTCTTATATTCTCACCGTCCCATAGTTGAACTATCAGTAATTGTTTTCTTGTTAGTCATTAGTATCAACAAGTTCGTTTGGTTGTACGCACTCGCAATACATTATCTGTTCAATGTCGAAGAAACTCAGCGGCATTGGCCGTAAGCATTTACAACCTCATCATAAACGGTGACAAACGAATCCTTTTCTTATCGATTGAGACTGAAGGCGAAATTTATTTTGTACAAAACTTGTTTGTATCTAAAGTTTGATGCAAAATACAAAGCAAAAATCTGATATGAGAAATTTGTAGTCACAGCCATCTTAAGAACATTTCACTTTTGGACCGTTCAACATCATATAATGAACTTTTTTTCCTATTTTTAAGGTTGTAACCCCAACTGGGCCATCTGAATCGTGTTCAGAATTTGTACAACCATATTTAAATCTAAAGCTATCCAGTCAATGCATATCTGTAAAACTAGCTTCATCATCGGCCGAATTGATCAATAGGGCTAGTACTGTCCTTCATTATGAGGAAACACATCCTTAACTAGGCCGGAAAAATTGTGAGAGTATGGTTGAAAATTTTGAAGGGTTCACTGTATACCCTGAACCGTACAAAGTAAAGTTTCACTTTCTTCAAAACTGCCTTAGTTCTCTAAAGTTGTTGTCTAGGTACTAAACTTGGCCAAATCTTTCGTCGTTATCCCCCCCCACAGATTCTACATTAGTGGAATTGTGAAACTTCCCGAGAAATGGCAAAAGCTAATAGATAATAAGAACGCTCTCGTCTACTCAAACAATATTCATTTTAAAATAAGAAGAAGAAAAATAAAAAAATCTTTCAATAATTTATCTGCAAACCCCATGAACGATGTCAGAAGACGTGACAGCCCATGACCTCTAAACGTTCTATTTACTGTTTATATCTCTCCATTTGCACTATTTAGGACGGATTATTGTGTATTATATACAATGAATTGGACTTTTTGACGAGACTATCAATTATCAGTTTTTCACGATGATTATAATGACACTTGGTTGCCTTTAGGACGCATTACACTCTCTCGGTACAACTTGATGTGAACGGAAAATTTGAATATGAAAACGTTGTTGAAGCTCTAGTTAAATAATAAACTCCGCAAAGACGCTGAGTTTACGGTAGAATGAAGATTCTATATAAAATAAGGAACAGTTTTATTTATAATTTTCTTTAATTGCAAAATTCTAAAATATAAATACAAATACTCTATAACTGAGAAACAAATGTATTATTATTAATTTAGTCAGAGAAATTAATGCTAAGAATAAAGTCTTAAGGCACTAGCATCTAAATATATTGGTGTTATTGAAAACGGTACCGTACTTGAGATTTAAATGCACGACCATAAGGTTGTTGCTAGTCGAGATTCTTTGCTTTCGGCCGCTCAGGCGGACAGAAACAAATGTAAAATTTCATAACGACTTAAAAAATAATATATTTCCATAAGGCCTCTTAGCCTGACTTTTAATTTCCTGCGAGATATTAGAGAAAAAGTGTCATTTCGAAATATTTATATATATTTCAGTTTCTCCGTATTTACTGTCAACAGCGCATCAATAATATTTGGCTTCATAATTGAAACAAATACATGTATTTATAAAGAAATTTTAGAATCCATGCAGCGACATAAGATAAAATCACTTGAAATGCGCAAAACACACAAAGCACAAGACATTTTCCAGTCAAATTTGACATGAGAGATGGCATATTTCAATTCAATCATACTTAAAATGAAGAGCGAATAGAAAATTACTCACATCAAAGCAAAAATCGATTGCAAAAGATAATTAAATGTTGACAACTGAAATACGACAACTACGTCTGTCTCCAAAGCTCTTTTCGTTTCGATACTATTGAAAAAAATTCATACATTTACGAATATTGTCTTCTATTTTTGCTTTAACTACACATTTCTAAAGTTTTGCTCGCAAACTGGCCTGAAGCATATTTGTTTTAGACCATTTGCAAGTTTAACAACAACAAAGAAGGGGAAAACATACCTTAGTAAATAAATACGGATTGGCAGTAAACTTTAGCATTTTTACCTTTTAAGCAATTGTCAAAGCTTTTCATAGAAATTGAATAACTTGTATGCATATTCTATGGCAGGCAGTAATAACTGCTTAATTGAGGTGAAAACACTTCAGCAATGTAGCATAATATGTCTAGACAATGGGCACTTTTTCTATATTCATCGCAAATTACGTTATTATTATTATTATTAATTATACAGTTACTGTATACAGTTATGTATGATAAATCAACATAGCACAGAGTAAGGATTCATTTGCTCGCGAAATATTAAGATAGGAAAAGGAGAGCCTAATGTTTAACATGTTCTCCGCCACGTGTACCGTTTTCAGTACATCCTAAAATTCATTCGCACGCCAACCGCAATTTTTTAAATGAAGAAAGAGACATAGAGAGAGAAAGAGAAAGCGGTATGTATTCAAAATTATTAAAATTGTATTACGTATATCGAAATCGGTACACGTGGTGTGGAGATGGGATCTACAAAAACGCAAACGCAAAACTCAAACGCAAATAACGATTTGACCTTCATATTCAATTTTGTGTTAACAAAGCAAAATTGATGTGAGGATGCATTGGATCAAGAAGTTTGATGATTCGCATATTTGCAAACAACTTTACAATAGTCTGGTTTGTCTACTCTCAAATATTGCTCGAGTTTATTGTAAGTGTGCAAAAGCAACTCTTATTGTTTAAAGTTAGGGGAATTGGTTGGGATCCTTTATTGCTTCTCTCTCCCTATGTTAATCGCAATAGTTTTGAGCCAATGTACAACTAATTGCTTTTGCAAAAGTGCCTGCATGCCCGCAAAGATTACAGAAATGAGTATTACTCGCTTTTTTTATTCTTCTGACTCCGTTACACATACCATAGCTTACAATTGGCTCGATCATCTCGAAATGCCAGATTACATTTATGAGCTCAGTTCAGCTCTGCCAGCACTGACTATATTGATGGGTTACCATCTCTATTCATTAATTAATTTACTAAACCATATTTTTAATGTTCTATTGCTTCAACTGATGGATTATGTATTCCCCCTTGTATTGGCTGTAAAAATATTAAGTTTATTTAGTTTAGCTTTTAGTTTATCGGTTAATTGTTATTATAAACTTATTGTAACAGTATGAAAATATTAATTTAAAATTCGGCTGTATAATTATTAGTCGGTAGCTGAGTTCTCTTTTTGAAATAAATAAATAAGTAAACAGCTTCTCAGCCCACGAAAAATAAAGTTATTTTTTTGTTTTTTTGTTTTTTACTAAATATACATCCTGTCTAAGAAACCATATTTTTGACATGAATTGGTGCAGCCAGATCATCTTGATCCACTTGAATCCCCTAAGATGAATGAACTTTAAAACTAAGAGATAAATACCTTTTACAGCTAAAAGGACCAACAACAACAACAACAACAACAACAACAACAACAACAACAATAAAACATCGAATGTTTACCACGTTTAGGAAAGAAGCTACAAATCGTTATAAAAAACCGTTAGAAATGTCTCTAATTCAGCGCAATTTTCATACACACTCACGATAGCTCGTAGTTATTAAAGGATTTCTTCCAAGGCTGTTACCATTTTTTTGCTTCTTTTTAAGGAGTATAAGAAGTTCGATGCTGTTTGTCGTTGCTTGTGTAAGTAATTTTATTGTTTTTAAAAAAATTTATTGATATTTGATGAAAAAACTCTAAAATTGTGTGTGCGTCGGTGTGATATCTCGTACGTTTTATATAATTTTCATTGGACGTACGCCATGAACCGTGTCACGTCTATGCACCATGAAAAATAATAACTTGTAAAAGATTGTAGATAAATGTATGAGAAGAAATTTGTAAAATCAATAAAATGCTGATAAAAGATGTTCTACTGGGTTGCAATAAAATGCAAAAAAATAAATAAATAAATGAAATGAAGACGAAACTTACAAACAAACTGCTTATATGAATATTATGTCGAGTTGCAAATCAAAGAGATAAAATTGCTAATATTACTTATAACGGATAATGAAAATAGATTTTTAACACTTGAAAATTTACTCCTAAATATAATATTTCGGTTTGCAAATGTCCATTAGTAAGCAAAAATTCTATACACCGAAGCCAGATTACATTGTTTGTAATTTTTATTTATTCATTTTTTTTTTTTTTTTTTTTTTTTAAATGATTCACGTAAGTGCCTTTATGCATATGCATACATACAGACATTTGCATTCATATCTATACATGTACGCTTATTACTTGCTGAGTACATTCGTTCACGGATTAAATTCAATCTGTTCGTATATATCTATATATGTTTATATGTATATATATGGGTATACTTTTTTTAAGACCCAGATCAGTATATTCATATGGTCATACGACATGTAACGTCGACAATGAAATATGTATGCCGTAGAGATCAGCGTGAGAACGTAAGGGGTTTTTATATTTATCCTTGACGTGTTCGCGAATGAGTTTATTGTAACATATCTAAAATTCGCGTAAGTTCCGAATAAGAAATTGATCATGAAGAAAATGGAAAAATATTCATCGCAATTACATCACCTATAAAAATGGACAGGATTTTTGAGTCAACCTTCGCTATGATACTAAGAAATTGAATGATATTTAAGCAAAACTGCCTTAAGCGAAAAATATTCAAGATTCCGTCCATTCAAACCGTGTGCATAATAGTTTGCTAACGCATTCAGATTTTTGTGTATAATATTTATTTAATAACACATTTTTATGGTTTAGCACTCTTTTCGCACACATGTATTAAATTCAATACTAAAGGATATACTTTCAACTACAACAATAACAGCAAAATTATCTTTTAATTTTATTAGTTTTGTCTTGTTAAATTATTGCTGTACGATATCCTTTGTACATAAAATAAAGTTACATTAAACGTATGCATTCATACTTATATACATACATGCATATATACATACATTCATACACACGCACGCACTTACATTCCCGTTCACACTTTTATATATACACATATATAAATGTAGGCAAACACACCCATACGCCAATATTCCGGTTTTGTGATTCATGTTTAATGGAAATAAAAAAAAAATAAAAATAAAAAATTTTAAATTTGTCCAGAACAAAAAATAATGTGGCAGTGTGTAAGTAGTTTATACACATAGATAAATATAGGTATAATTTGAAGTGCGAAAATATTTCAGCCAAATGTGATATAATTTAATGTTTGCAAAACGCTCTCGAGGTTTTATGAGATTATTTATATTTATATATAAAAATTGTAATTGTTCGAACTTTCAAGATTACTAAGAGAGATTGAAAGTAAAAAGCGAAGAATTTTTTTTATAATTTTTTTACTTTTCGCTACAACACCTGAGAAGCATTTTACCAAAGTTTCAATTTGATGAGAGTACAACTCACAAAGATACAGTCTATAGAAATTCGAAGACCTGCGGTTCGTCTTATTCCAACTGGAAAGTTCAACCAATTTTTTCTCACAATTCTATTT
This sequence comes from Glossina fuscipes, assembly GCF_014805625.2. Taxonomy (NCBI): domain Eukaryota; kingdom Metazoa; phylum Arthropoda; class Insecta; order Diptera; family Glossinidae; genus Glossina; species Glossina fuscipes. The sequence continues at coordinate 6,062,426 of NW_023998431.1, read as the reverse complement.
TTGAAGTAGATGAGCACGATTGCTCAAAAACGGCTACACTAAGACTAAAGTCTTAAAGCGCTAGCATCTGAGGATGTCATCGGCTTTATTCAAAACTCTCTCGCACTTGAAATTTGAACCTAAGGCCAGTGAGTTGCTAGTCGAGACTCTTTGACTGCTCGGCCACTTAGGCCGAGGGTCTTTTCTTGAATAACGACTTGCTTAAGAAAAGGATGCCAAAAATTGTACGTTTTTTTTTTTGAATCTTCTCTTTAGATTTCAACTTTTTAAAACCCATCACAACATGTTCTATGTGTTTCGATTTCAGTTAAAGCTGTTAAGAGTTATCCGCTTCATGATGACGATAGTTTCTTCAAAGCGTGCGCAAAAATCACGCTTCAAGAGTTAAATTGATTGATGTTGCTTTTTTATATGGTTAAAAGTTTAAATAAAATAATAACTTTTTATTACATTAAACAAAATTTGAGGAAAACACATTTTTGTTGTTCTTCTTTCGGGTCTAATGTCGCTAATCACATTAAATAGGCATGGCAACTTAAACTTGTTCCCCAGTTCTCATATAGCAAAGCGATAAACTTATTTAAATCATTCTCTCATTCGTCGGGGGCAACACAATGTTCTGCGAATGCACTGTACACCACTGGACACGTAAGAAAAAAGTGTAGACGACTGGGTGAATGGTTGAAGCGATCTGGCTTTAAGAAAATGGCTAGTATTCTACAGAAATTATTGCAAAAGAAAAAAGAGCAAATAGTCGAATAATGCTATTCTTAAACACTTCTTCGAATATCTTTACTTTTCAGAAAAAGTACCAGTGCCTGCCATTGCCATAAAATCTCGTCAATCAATGTGGGCAATAGCAGGGCGCAGGAAACTCTTTGTCCTCTTTCTTAAATTGACGATATTTTTGATTTATACTGGTGGTACAGTCAAGTGTCAAGAGGGAAAAATTATTCGATTGAAATCTTGCATATGTAGAACTCCCAGTGATCCATTAATTTAGTAGTTGTCTAGTTAACACTTATAATTAGTTGCTTTACAAAATCTAACTGCCACTTTCATTTCTTGCGAAATTTTAGATGAAGGTAAGCTCGATGTTAGTATTCTTACGCTTCAATTTGATTGACCGAGCATTTGACTGCGTACGGTTAGTATATTTAGATAGTTAAACGTTTGATATTCTTTAGTTGATTAATGATTGATATCCGATTTGCTCTATTGTTCCCAAGATTACTTATTATATAAGTTATGCATCAAGTTACAAGCTAAGTTATTTCTAAGTGAAGTTACTTAAAACTAGTTTTAAATTAGGATAAAGATAAGATGGCGGTAAATGAGGTTATAGCTCTCGAATTACACTGTGATAATAACTATTCAACGCACGCATGTATTAAAGTAGTAGAATAGAGTTGCCTTGAATTATTGGTATTGAAATGAACGTGTTGCGATAATAATTACAAATAAATAAATTGGAACCATAGCACTACAGTAAAAGTGTGACAAGTCAACTTCACCTAGGAATTCTCTCTTGTTGCGGGATTATATATCAGACTTATCTGTTTCTGATCAGCTCTAATTCAGATCGATGTAGTTCTATTTAGCAGATCAGTAACTCACAAAAGCTGACGATGTACCAAAATGTCTCGATGACTACTTCGATACGAGGCAAAAGATCAAAGATAGTGAACATGATTGTTTGTTGTAAATTTACAAAAAAAAAAAAAAAAAGAAAGAAAGAAAAAAAACTTATACAAATCTTAATATTTTCATAAAAAATATGAAAAACATTTAAGCTTACTTTAAAAATGATGCAGATTCCCTAACACAACAATTATATCGAAAATACTATGATTGCCACGAAATTGAAATATGATAAAAACTTTTTCTACAGTCATTACAAAATTTCCTTACAAGCATCTTACTGAGGATATGAAAAATTGAAAGCAAATGTTAACGATTTGTGTTTAACAGAACATACGTTTTTTGGTTACCTAAAGTATCCATCACTGGCTACCACTTTGTAAGAGACCGTTACGCCCAAAGAATAATGTTCAATATTGGTACACGAGAATGTTGCATAACGCCCAAATAACTGGCTTTCACGCCAATAATCAAAATCATAAGTAATAAAAAAGAAAAAATTATAATTTCGCACACGTAAGTGGATGCTGTCAATAACAAGGCTATATAAAAGATTCACTTGTATTATAACAAAAGAAAGTAAGCAGATTAGGGAAAGCAAAGAAAGGAAACAGCAGAGGAAACAAACACACAAACAAAAACAAAAAACAAAAAAAAGAAGCAAAATGCAATCTTAAGAAAAAAGCTTCAGATAGCTCGTAACAATGTTGCAACAGTACAATGTACGCGAACAAACCTATTAATGTGAAATATGGCCATTTTGTAAGAAGAAAGAAAAAAAAATCAAAAAGCGAAATGTTAAGAAACAAGAAATATATTTGTTGCAAGGCATGCCACTGACAAATTTAAGGTAAGCAACACGAAAATAGCTCTAAATCAGGGTAAAGGTAAATAACTGACTGAGCAACAATTAGTTGCAGGAAAGCCAAGTGAAATGACCTTTTCTGTTGGCTACTCCTGCTTATATGTGTGTGCGCCACAAGCAAAGAATCAAATAGTATCCACACCTACAATTTAATAAGGTACAACGTAGAGCAACATGAAGGCAAACATTTTATAAATATTTGATAATTGAAGGAGAATGAATGTGTGAGATGCTTAATAATATTCCCTCACGCGTTTTCCCTCTTACTCTTTATCAACCTATCTCGTTCTCCATGTTAACCTAAATTTGCACATTGTTATTAACGTTTTTGTTATTCTTTCATTTTTTTGCTGTTGTTTACTTTTCCTTCGGGAATTTTTTAACCTTAAATTTATAATTGACAGTTATTTCGTCTCATCTTTCCTCTTACACAAGCTTATTGTTGTTCTTTTCATTGGTACGGCTGTTATTGTTCTGCTATTAATGCATTCATAAACAATTTCAATAAGTTTCGTTTATGCATCTTGTTGCAGTATATATGTAAACCACACCACACATACCGATAAACAAATAAACAAGCAATTGTTTGTCTTGCAAAGAGCACCAAGCACAAAAATAACAAATAACATCAATGCTGATGTATAGCGCTGGGAAAAATGGAATAAATAAAAGCTATAAGGAAGAAAAGTAAAAAACGAATAATGAGCAAGAAAACGGTTGCCTAGATGACCACCCAACCTCCATCTCTTCATCTCAAGCAACTGTATAAAAAATTTTTTCTGCTAATTGTCAATGTGTTAATAGACGCGTTACAATTAGTTGGCTTTGCTAAATGTTTCCGTCAAATACACTCTACACTGAAAAATATTAATTATTCACCAGATATATTGCATACTTCGTTCACATTGTTTTTAACATTTAAACAGTCAAAGGCGTGTTTCCAAATTAAATTGACTGGCCTAAACTAAACTTATCTCTGATATGTTTGAAACTTTTGACGCAATTTTTACACCGTGCACCGTGTCGTCAGGTACAAACATTATAAAATATATAGACAGAGACGGCCATCATTAACCGACTAACATTGCTGCATCGCTCGGCAATGAAAATAAGAGAGATTTGAAAGTACTTCCAAGTTATATGGAAAAGATAATGGAACTAATATGGCTTAAGCTCTAAAACGCCTCCAGCTCTAAAGCTAAAATAAAGCACATATGCTATATGTGCGACGTATGTCGGAAGTTTGTAAAGAAATATCAACAACTGGGACATGTTTTGACATTTTGCGGATAAATTCAATGTATTCTTCAATTTTCGTTCCTAATTGATTTGCCAGCAAATGAATAAAAGCACACAACTAAGAAGAATCGAGCCTGCAGGCGTGTGTATGTGTGTATTTCCATTGCTTGAGCATTCTAAATGGTTTACCAAAATTAATATATTATCGCATTCGTCGCCATTAAATTTTATAAAAGGAAGTAAAGAAAAAAAAGGTGGGAGGGACGGTAAGTGTGATAAAAGAAAATAACTTACGTGAATCGTATGCATAAGCGTTAAGAGCTAAAACCCATTTATGTTATACCTACAAACGAACAGACTACACAAACTGCCGACAAGAACTTGTTGACTCGATTGTTGATTGTTCAGTTTGACTGTTAAAACCAATCGACAACTCTTGCATATCCATTGTTTACTGCATCATAACGTTCGCAGTGCCTGTAAGTAATTGAGATACATGCGGGATAAGTAAAAACAACCGGGGGGAAAGAAAAAATAACAAAAATGGACTCACACACGAAATCCCTTGTTGGGAAAATCATAAAACGCGCTCCTTAAGTTTTCGTCTTTTGTTTTTGTTTTTTTTGTTTTTTTTTTGTTTTTTTTTTTTTTTTTATTTCAATTCGGACGACTCCCACCACTTTTATAAGCAGATTATGTTGTTGCACGGCACTGCAGTATCTGCAGAATTACTATTAAGGTAAAGTTGTTGCTCGACTGCTGTAATCATGTGCTTCACGATAAAGCTCGTTGACTTGTTGTTTGTAATATTCTTCATCGTGCTTGCCTTGCTATGAATCACAAATATATTCGGAATGCACATCCATACGCACACAATATACAAAAGTAAGTATTTATATTTGTATTCAAGATCGCAAACCCGTAGCTACACTACACTAAATTACGATATTCATTCCGTTGGTAACGTTAAGACACACGCATCGCAAACTCCACAAAGTCTCTTCTTATTTACGAAGAAAATTAAAAAATTAAAAAATGTATAGATAGCATTAAGAAAAAAAAAAACCTAATATAGATGTTCGTCTGCAATCGGGCATAAGCTCTTTTAGGCCCATATAAATTAAACCCTCTAATTAAAAACGCATCCGTACGCACAGTCACACCTAAGAAATCCTACGATATTGATATCATATAGTTTACCGTAGTGAATAGAGATGAGTATACCGGATTCGACCTAAGGCGAGTACAGTTTTCTTTTTACTTGTTTGTGCATAATTTTTCTCGTTTGTTTCGAAAAGCAGATTTAAACTTGTTAAACTTGTTTCAAAAGCATTTTTTCTTGTGGATCGTGTACCATAGGGTTTTCATGTTTACATATAATCAATACAACTAAACAACCAAAAAGACACACATACACACATCCATAGTGCTTCTATAGTTAAATTCGTTTTTGTGGACATTTTAGGATTTACTTTCTGCTTACGTCCTGCTAGATGTTCGTGCTTACCTTCATTACATACTGACATACTGTTGCCAATAAATACTAATGACTAATTTAAGGATAAGGAGCTTTTATAATATAACTGTAGATGAATGTTTATAAAAAACTGCATCGAACTTAACATTTATTGAAATTCGTGCATAAGTATGAATATCCCTGCTTGGTGATATAAAATCTAGTAGTTTTTGCTGTTAATACGATTCATCCTGAAACGAATCATCCTTCTTTCAAGAATCTCTACGCACAATATTTTTATATGCATGGTTTGTTTGGTGATCGTTCGATGACAACTTTGCGTTACATGGCCGCCTTAGAATCGAAATCGGAATCGGAATCGGAATGAATACCATAACACTTGATTCTACGGTCAATCATTCATAGACTTAGCATTTATTTCTTCCTTTGCCAAACTATTTTATACAATCAAGACGAAAAAATATCGTGTTATTAAAATTGAAATATTTATGGTGTATATATAAATTATATACGAGAAGGCAGTAAGGTTTAAATACGGCACCAATCCGAAACCAATTCTTTTTCCAATGAAAGAATACGTTTGCCAGCGTCGTCTAAAAAAGCGAAATAGAAAATCATTTTGCTTTAGTGCTAGCCTTTTTTGCAGCTGTTCAGGGTAAAGAGCAGTTATTGTGACTCGGTGTAACTCTTGTAAATACTAAATTTAGAATAAACATACCGCCATTTAATTCATGCCTATACTTGGAATAAAGTTTTTTTGTTTTGTTTCGTTTCTTGTTCTACTTGCCAATGAAGTAATAGAACCCTACTCGACTTTTCTCAGTTATAAATCACTCAATAAGTTCGTAGCATGGCAAACAAAATAATAATTTTTAGGTAAAATTTGATTTTATTCGTTAACATGATCTCCTTAAAAGGTAACACACTCATCTAACACTTCCCTAACATTTCTCTGTCTTGCTTATAGAACGATTTATTTTCGACCCTTCAAAATAGGTTTCAATTTCAGCCATCGCCTTTTTGTTGAAGCCGTATCTTTTTTTTTAATTATGCTTTCACTATTGATCCTTTACCCTTTCTTCATGATAGTCAATGAGTGTTGTGACGCATTTGACGAAGCAGCAAGCAATTTTTTCCAGTCAGTTTATGGTGAATTTTTTGAAAAATAGAAATAAAAAGAATTTGATTCCAAATGCTGCCAAATGTCGGCAAATGAAAAAATCAACTTATTGAAGATAAAAAAGCTTATTGTTAACCTTTGATGAATAACTCTACACTTCTTCTTTTAATATTTTTTTCACTTATCACATAGCGGTTGGTGTGCGAAGTCTTGGCTTTCTCAAAGAGTTCTTATTGTAACGCATGGAAGAAAGTTTTACAATTCCTATATAAATCATATATCAATGATCGATCTAGTTACGTTCGTATGTCTGTCTGTATAACATTGCGCCAATTGTAAAAATTTGCAAAACTATTGAAAGTTTTTGCAGGTGGAAAGCTGTTGAAATTGGTCAAAATCGATTAAAGGATACGCCTATAGTATAACACAAATTGAATGAAAGACTGTTCTTCAATTTCAAGCAAAAAACATCTATTCTATACCTGTTTTGTACTATATTCATACATTGAAACAGCTTGAACAACAATAACTTCCGCAATATGCTGTACGAAATCGTACAGCAGCACATTTACTAAAATGGGAAAAACATTCAAGGACAATCCGACAAAATGCTCAAATGGGGCAACCTTCCGAATCATCGTCCATCAAGTGCTCCACACGCCCAGTAAGCGACGGGCAATGATGCGTGTCTCAAAGAGTTCAGCCAAAATGTCACTTAAATGCGGAGAATTTGGAAAGGACATTCTATATTTCAGTTAAACCAGAAGCGTGAGAATGCGGGCCAGCCATGTCACAGATCTAAATTGAGTCACGGACAGGAACGAAGCTAAGAAAGCGATACAAGCTTCTGAAGGACTGGCAGCCACGGAAACCGCCAACGTGTTGCGTCTGCGCAGGGCGTATGGAGAGAGACACTAAAATATGTATATCCCTATAGGCAAAGTATATACTTATAAATAAAAAAAATAATTTTAAATATTTTTCAATGTAAAAATGAAGACAAACTTTTCCATTCTCAGCCTTCGAAACTTTGTTTTTGCACAGTATATGCATATGAAGGTAGTTTGTGAAAAGACAACAATAGAATATGAAAAACAAAAGTGAGACATTAACCGAAAAAATGGGAAAAGGGGTGAAGAAAATAAATACACAAAATTAAGGTTTCTTTGTTTCTAAAACTTATACACTTCAGGCGCTTATTAAAAACGAAGAAAACAAAAAAAATTTAAATGTATTCATTTCATTTAATTTTCATTCATAAATAATTTCATTCTTCGTTAATAAAAAAATTGCAATTTTTAATGAGAAACAAAAGGAGGAAGAAATTCAACGTAATTAGTAACAAGATGCATGTGGTGAACGAGTGAAATACTTTGAAGAGCTCAGTTGCTTTGACAAATTTTGGACACTCGTGATGTGTAACGAATGCTTTTCGCTAGAAAGGATTTCCGAACAATAGCAAATTTTTTTTCTTTTGATAAAATGAATTAAACATGGTCGTTAGCAGATACGCAGAAAAATGTTTTGTAATATGCTAAGTAATTAGAATAATTCTGCAACATCCATATATGTATACGGAATAAAATAAAAGTGTGCATCAGTGCTCCAAATGGACAGACAAATCTCATTTGTTAAGCTATGTGCGTTTGTGTATTATGTGCAGCATTGTTAAAATGTTTTACATGATACTATAAAGCAAAGGCAAAAGCAAAAATTTTATGAAAAAAAAAAGGAAAAAAAAACAATTGTATGCTGCGCCCAAAAAAGTAAGTTCGGTTAGCACTTAACTAAAGTAAATACATTTGTTATTTGTGGGCGCATCAACACATCATTTAGTGTCATTTTTACATCTTTATATTTTTCCGGGAGATTACTTACGTCTTTGACCCGCTGTCAACATATTCAACTAAATCTGTCAAGCATGGCAATTATCATTTTTTGCTCTAAACTTAGTGATCCGAAAAAGTCAACGCTATTCAGATCAATATTGTTACGTGACTACAAGACGATATTATTTTTATTTCTACCTTCCGGAATTTCTAATGCATACTTACGCTGGTTGAAGCATTAAAAATTTCTATCGCCTACATTTAAGCAAAAAAAGTAAGGCTCATCTAATTCCGGGAGCATATTAAGACTTTCCTTTTCAATTTAAATAATTACAATAAAATTAATAACCCCACACTTTCGTATCATATATGAAAAGTTAAAATTATTATTATTATTATTACTATTTAATACGTATATAAAATACGTACTCGGAAATCCGCTCTAATCCATCCTAATTTCTGCTTTTTACAAGGACCAAAGTTAATCAGAGCGATGTGACATTGTAACTGATTTTATCAGTGACAGCCAGCATAACAACTGTCGCAATTTAACATATGAGTTTTTATTTTTTTATACAACAACAAATACATGCTATGCACAAAGAAACCGCTTACAAAAGAAATAAACTGAGAAGGTAGAAAGGGAAGATAAAAAGAGAAAAAGAAAACAGATAGAAAGTACATCATTGGTATATAATGCCAGGGAAAATACCTCTATATACCGTTACATTGGCTGTTGCTGCCATTCGTCATCATCATCATTATCATGATGCAGGCTAGGCCGGTGAACGCACATAACTTTTAATATAGCTTTATACATTTATATATATACATATCTATTTTGTGAGATTATTTTTCACTTTTCTTTTCTTCGTCTTTACATTAATTGTGATTTCATTTTTTTTTTTTTTTTTTTTTTTTTGGTGGTTTTGAAATTTATTTTTTGTTCTTTTTTTTTTTTTTTTTTTTTTTTTTGCCGGTTTTGCAACTTGAATATTGCTCCTGTGTATTGTAATTAAGAATGTCATTCACTCAACCATGAAATTCATACATGCTGGGCTGGCTTATGCCTCGTTTTATGCTATGCACGTACCATGTCCTCATCTACATAAGCTTGTATATATATATATATATATATATATATATATGTATTGTATATGTATTTAATATATAAATACATATATATAAATATATATATATATACAAAAGGTATTTAATATATAAATACATATGTGCGTATGCGATTTGTAGCAAGTGCAGATGTGTACTTTTAAGCTCGATTAAGTGCCTGAATAACCATGAGTTTTTGATGCTTTTTTCCAACTTTTTTTTTTATTATAAAATTGTCTTACAACCATGTCTGTCTGCAAGTGTTTGTGTTACACAGTATTTGCAAAAGGTATATATGTATGAACATTGAAGAAATTTAATTTAAACAATATAAAGTATTGTTACGAAAATCCCAAATTCAATTAACGTCGGCTAAGTAATTTTCGTAATAATAAATTCTCTAAAGAAGGAAAAACCAAATGAGCATTCGCAGGCTCGTCATGCTGGTGCAGGCCGATGAAAACGATTAGAGGAAAAGCAGGCTGGGATTATAAATAAAACCATAAATCTAGGTATAGTAACATTCTTGTGAAATTGTATATAAATAGAATATTTGTGAAAGGTAGAGTTAGTCTGGCAAGAACATAGAAGTTGAGAGTACGGCCAAAATAAATTGTAAATAAATATTCCTACTGTTGTGAAAGACAAAGTAGTAAAATAAAAGAACTTTGAAGTGCATTTCTCTTGATCAAAATATCCACGATCTAGTGATACGGACTGTATCTCATAAAAGCGAATTTCATAACAATATTATATTAGCAGTAATGTGCATGCGCTGTACGGTTCATTTTCGTGAAAAGTATTGCAGAAATTAATATTTATAAGAATATTGAAAGAAAGAATAAGACTGCGGTAGAGAAAGAGAGAAAGAGACAGAGATAAATAGATAAAGAAAGAGAGAGAGAGAGAGAGAGAGAGAGAGAGAGACAGCTCAGTCGTAATTATTACCGACTATGGATCGAAGAAGACTTGTAGTTATAAAAAAATGAAGACGAAAAATGTACATATGTTATATATATATATATATATATATATATATATATATATATATATATAT
>NW_023998431.1:6029919-6052078 GCF_014805625.2 Glossina fuscipes | reverse complement strand
TATATATATATATATATATATATATATATATATATATATATATATATATATAAGAGAATATATATATAAGAGAATACAAGTCAAATATTTATGACTTCAATACAACGGCGTAAATATATAAAGAATTTCTTCTATCTGTGTTTACGTTTTGAGAAGTTGCTTACAGTTAAGGAACTTTATTTTAGTGCCAATAAACCTGTTTTTAAAACAATCCCTCTGCACCATTTCATTGCTTTGCTCCCAATCTTCATTTTGCTTTGACACCGACTTACAAATTATTGGATGTATAGCAAAGTCTTTCACGTTTTCTTCTTGTAAAAAAATAACCCGATTAAAATTACTGCTTCTTTCTGTTTGCGTCATAGAAAATTATATTTTGATCCCCCTACCTATTATTATTATTATTAAAAATTTTTCGACCTACCTTTGCAATCATACACAATCACAATATTTTTTGTTTTTTAACAAAAACGACCGAAGACTAACTAACTAACCTTTCAAGCAGCTTTATTAAATATTAATTTTCACGAATTTAATTTCGATTTTCCAAGTTTTACTCAAGATATTTAGCAAGCGAGCAGGCAACAACTCACGCACGCTTGTGCACCCAAACCGAAGAACCGAGAAAAGAAAAAAGCAAGCCAATAGTAAAGAGTGGTGGAGGAGAAGAGCTAAAAAGATATAACTTAATTCACTAGACATATATATATATATATATATATGTATATCTTGAAAACGTACATTGCTATTTGATATTCCAACTAGAACGCCTGACAATTCTTTCATACTTGATATAAAAAAGTAGATGACTTATCTTCACACCGCATAGACATTTACGTTCCCGCTCGTTCGCTCGTTCGCTCGTTTAACTTAACAGAAAACAAGCAAATTTTTTTTATTTTTACCTTAAACCACTAATGACTTTCATAAGAATTTTCATAAAGAACAGCATTATATTTTTGCTTTCTTAGTTAATGAGTGTGAGTCTCTTCTTTGTAGGACAGGGCTTTTGCGGTCCCCGAATATATCTATGTTGAGTTAGAAGAAACTATATAAAATTGGGATCATAAAATTATATTAAGAAAAAAATACTCGGGAGGAAATGTTTAAAATCCATTGATTACAACGTTTTTCTGAGTTTGCAGTGAATAACGGATAGAAATATGTATATTATTCTATACTAAGTCTCCGGTCTGACACGCTATCTAATACCAACCTCCAAACGATGCGTGTCAAAATTTCATCACATTCCGATCGAAGTTACAGCTATCTTAACGACGCTAATTTTTTAGTCAACTTTGGGCGACTTTCGGCGGTTGCTGCTCACTCGGCTGACTGCCGATTGGACCCTCGATTGATGAATCCATGGTTCATACATTTTACTTTGTTATCGCTCTGAATCATTGACACGTTGCAAACGCGGCGTTCACTTCGAATACATCTTTCTCATGGATAATTGTTTATGCAAAGAAGTAAAGACGCTGGTTTCTGATATTTTTTTCCACTGCCTTTGTGAAACAATTGTCGAATTGACACGATCAAAGCGTTTAGCACATCATCGGAGTCCGTACAACTTTGTTCAAGTTTAGGAAACCATCCATAACGCTATTTCTTCGACTGACGAAGGTCTTCGAAGACAATGCTGATTGTGAACCGTGTTTAATCAGCACACGAAATTCAGAACTTTCACCGTTTTGTAAATTACAAAAGCATTTGTCATCAAATTTTGACACGTATCGTATGGAGACATCCTATGGGCTTATCAATAGTGTTGCCGTATAGTTGCTAGATCGGAGACCTATTGAGTGATATGTTACAAATATATATTCTTAACCGATTAGGTTCTTTGATCTTGTATTTTTTGTTTTAAATTTTCTAAGGTTAAAGTCTTAATTCTGGACAGAAGCTCTACAGTCGTAGTAAACAAAAAAAAAAAATGAATACCTTAGAGATTTACTACTCCGGGCATGTAGTTTACTGCAAGGTCTGCTTGTGCTACATACTTCTACTATGAGACCCTGTTGTTTTTCAAGGTTTCGTGTTCCAGAATTAAATATTTACACAAATCACCACAGGCGGTCATTTGCATGAAATCATTTTTAAATAAAAATGGCATGAACCGATATCTACTATCAAGGCCATTTTACAATATGCACATTACATGCAACAACTGTTAAAAACCCGTTGTATTTCCAAAAAGGCACCGTCAGGTGTGGCATTTCGTTTGGATGTGTGAAATGTGCAAAAGTCTTGAATGATGTTGTAAACCACAAATAATGGCAGGATCCAAACTTTACATTGAAAAAAAATTTAATCCAAATCTCTATACTTTCGGTTCCACAGATTAGAAAATCCCTTACCAGTTATTGAATTTTTACACTATAGAGATATTAGAGAATTTTGCACAAACATTGTCATACTCTGCATTATATTACCAACGATATCGTACGCTTTTATTATTCATAGCAGAAGTGATATTTTACTCAAGATTGGATTTTTCTTTTTCTATCATAGCAAATTTCTAGTATCAAAAATTGGGCAACATAAGATATGTTATAACATAACGGAAAGAGTAGGTTTGCAAAAAGACTTAAAATGATCATCCTTTCATATTTTTTGACGTGTTCTTAAAAATGTTGATCAAAAGAAAAAAGAAACAGTTGGTTTTAGAACGGCTCTCTCTTTGACTTTGTGAAAACTTAATATAATGTTTTAAGCACTTGTTCTCTTGAAGAATAATAAAAAAAGAAAAATATCTTTTGTTTTGAGTGGACTTCCGAGATCATGCACAAAAGATCCACTTTTTCAGTATGCATCATAAAAATGGAAGCTCCGCTCAAACGAACAAGTGCTCGACTGAAGCGAACGTTAATCAGGAGGCGTAACGTTGGCGTAATACTTGAGAAGTGAGGAAAACTCATTCAACACAATGATATCGCCACTTTCTTTCCATATATTATCGCATCAATTACATCACGTATTCTGGATCCACTGTCCATCAACAATCACGATAAAGCCTGGCTGTCCTTCGATTTGAGCAGGAAAAGCAAAGCTTGGCGTGTTTAGCTCCCTCTTTCACAGAGCACTCGACTTGTTCGCAGCTCCTAAGAACACTGTCATGCAATTCATGCTAAGTAATTTAGCAGGATAATTTATATTGTCACGTAAAGCTTGAACGCAACGTATCCAATAATGAAATTGACAACAATGCGTAGAAAACATGGAGTTGACAACAATTTATTGATAATTTGCGGCAGTTCAGAGCAAATCAATAATGAATGTAAATATAAAAAATGCAATCGCACAAAAAGTTAAAGTATAAATAGTCCAGGAAGAGGTGACATTTTTAATAATAGCATGTCTTCAAATCGATTAAAGGCATTTAAAACCACGTTATATTTAATTTTTAATTTTACACGAAAAATCTTTGTAGACTAATTTTACTCATTGCCAAGGTCGTAAAGAAAAATACGTGCGTTAAATTTCAATAAGTCGATGGATAATGCATTCAACGATCACTATACTACGCAAACGTAAATAAAAAAAAAATAAAAAAAATCCAAAATGACAGCTAGAAATAAGTTAGACAGGAAAGGTGCACGTTTTTGAATTTCACTAACGACATAACGAATCTATCCTACACTTTTAAACTCCAATGATGATTATAAATGAAGTTATATAATAGAAAATGTTCACCGCTTAACGGTGGCAGCTGACCCAATATCATAAATTCGAAAATATGTAAATGTTATGTATACATATACAAATATGTGTGTGAAGATATGAAAAACAAAAAAACGACAAAGAGAATGCATGTATATACAAGATATACGTTTACCGTCATGTATGCATGAAAGCGTGCAAAATTCGTAACAGAACTACTCGGAGGGATATTTTGTAAATATTGCTTACAGAAACCTTGGGAAAAACGAAAAAATACTTTCCTACCATTTATTTTAATCATCACTAATAAAATTTATCAGCGTCCGTTCATTCCTATACCAACATTTTCCACCAACATCGCGGGCAATAGTCCATTTAGTGAATCAAAGCTCTATGAACTGATTGTTTATATACAGATATGTTTCTTTCTCGCTAGATTTGTTTTTTCTTATGCTTTTTTTTTCTTTTGTGCATGTGTTTGTGTTTGTGTTCAACTTCTTACAGTAAGAATATTTGCCCTTAAATGGCGCATTGTTAAAACCAATTATGGGAGCATGATTACAACAATGAAATAATTGAAATACATAAAAAAAAGAAGATGGATGAGTGCGTGCGTGTGCATGTGAATGTATTCGGGAACAATGCCATAGAATTTTTGCTGTAAAATAAAATCGAAAAGAAGAAGAACAAAACACAAAAACTGATTGCCCAGAATACAAAACGTTATAAAAGTGAAATAAAAATGCGGAAAACGATGTACACAAGAAAGGCAAACAACAGCAGCAACAACAATTACTATAGTACAACATCAGAAACAACAGCAACAATATGAAAACAAAAAAAAAAGTCAAAGCATGAACTGGTTTATACAAACGCTAGGCACTACCATACAACCGGAATGATAGGCCGGCCGGCTGACTAGTTAAAACAACTGAAGTTACATGCAAGCGATAAGTTTATCTGCGTCCCCGAAATGGAAGACTGCGTGTGTGTGTGTGCATCCAGCATTTAAAAAAGGCATCGTCTACATGCTGTTCGAAGCGTGAATGCTTCGCAAATGTATGAATGAACAGCATTGACCGAAGCAACAAACTTATTTTGACGGCAAAAAAGTCTCTATGCACAAAGATCGAAAAGGTCGGAGGAAAACTGCTTCTATAATTTTATGAGTGTACAAATTTTCTTTTTTTTTTAATGTGAGATTTTTTTCCTTTTTTTTGCAAATTTTTACAAAGAGAAGGCTTTAAGCACACTAACACATCTATACAAACACCCCACAAGCAAACGTTCGCAGCGAAGAGCCAGTTAAGCATTACTAAATACCACCAACCAACGAATACTGCAAGGGCGATAGTAGTTGCAATCAAAAATTAATCTGACCGGTTTCACAACCGGGAATAATTCAAATTGAGTGAGTTGAATTCGTCACCGCTTTGAGGTCATTTTATTGTATCGCGCTTGGTTTTCGTGTGTAGATGTTTTAAAAGAAAATCAAACGCAAAGTCACACAAAGGCTATTTTACAATTACCAAAGTGAAAGCAAAATTAATGAGAGCACGCACGCACGCGCACACACACACACACACACACACACATAAACACACATATAAACATACATGAAAAGGGTTGGTACAACCACATACAACATTTGGTCGGGTCCTACCAACTAAGTTAGGCTCCAAAATCGTTTTATCATTTAAACAGACTGTGTAATACGGTCTTACCGGAATCGTTGTGATTTCGTAGCGCGCAGACGTGTTCTTAAGTGCTCCGTACACATCGTAGGCAATTGCTGTTGAAAGATGAAATTCTTTTAGTGAAAACGAAAATAAACGATAATAAAAAGTACGACAGTGCTTCCGATCGTTTCAATTAGATATAAAATCAATGGTCTCTAGTGTGAAAGGGCGGATCTCGTTTTTTCTTACTTTTTTGCTCTTGTCTTCTCTGTGGGTTTAGCTGCTTTCGTGTTTTAATAGGGGCTTGTTCAGTGGCACCCAGGTAAACAAACAAAAGAAAAGGAGCAAGTCATAGAAGGGCATTGCGATATATTGCTGCTATAAAGCAACCTTGTGCTTTTGCGCGATTATCTTAAAATATTAAGCATTAGCACAGACTCACTCCTTGCTTTTTCAATAACTAGCTTAGAATAGCAAAGCTGAGGGCCACATTAAATTAATAAGCAGCTTTGACCAACCCTCGACCGACTTAGGGCCGCGGAGGGACAAAGACTAAGAATAACCAAACACTAATGCGAAAATCATTCCGGCCAAAACCGGAACTAAGGGGACACCTCAAGGAGTACAAGCAGCCATGCGAGATAGTCTAGAAGTGTTACCCGATCCCTTCAAAAGGAGCACGCGAATCCAAGGCGAATCATCTGAGCAAATGGCCGGGCAACATACGCAAGTGAGAAGTCAGTCCTGTCCGCCGATCCTTCAGGAGAAGTCTTTGATGATAAGAAAAGGTGAAAACTCTTTTGTCGAGCTAGGAGAGAAAGTTGGAGAACTCATCGAAATGATGGCCCCAACTCCTTCCGCTTCGGCCAGGCGCACCATTCATCAGCCGATGAGCGATTTGGTGGATGTGTTAGCTGCGCTACATAAAAAAGCCGTGAAAGAGTTAGAAAATAAATTGCCAAAAAGAGCGGTCAGAGATGGCACTACCCAGACTGAAAAAGGAGGCAGAGTAAACGCCACGAAAAGGCTCAGAGAGGAAGGATCCGCGGATACCACTACAGCGAAGAAAAGTAAGCGGGCGGGTGATGGGATAAATACCAGTAACGAGAAGCCAAAGCAACCAAAATACGGCAATGAAGCCAAGCGAAAAATAGAAAGGTCAAGCCAATCAAATCGGTGAATAAGCCGGATGCAATTGTAATCAAGCAAACGGGCACTATGACCTACAGCGATATGCTGAAAAAAGTTAAAAATGATATGGAGCTGCAAAAAGTCGACGAAAATGTAACGACAATACGGAAAACACTGAAAGGAGAAATGCTGCTGGAATTTAAGCAAAGTGCGAAACAAGAAAACACTGCTTACCAGCAATTGGTGGAAAAAGTGCTCGGCCAGGAGGCTAGTGTCAAACTAATGACCAAGCAGACAAAGATTAAGTTTAAGGACCTGGATGGAGTAACCTCGGCCAATGACTGCCATAATAGGAGGTTCAGCAGCCTAAATATTAAAAAGGAAGCAGTCACCTCAGTCAGAAAGGCGTATGCACACAAGCTGCAACTCTATCGGTCCTAACAAAAAGTGCTAAAGACTTACTTGAAGCCGGGAAAATGAAAGTTGGTTGGATAGTGAGCAGGATTAGAGAAAAATCCGCAGTTCTGAAATGCTATAGATGCTTCGAGGAAGGCCACATTGCTAGAAATTGCAAAGGTACTAAAACAGAACCTCAGAGAATTTTCGATTGACATAGTAGCTGTAAGTGAGTTATACAAGGTAGGCTCCGGAAACAGTTGGGCAAAGAACAAGACTGGAACTGCAGCCTTTCGGCAATGCAGGTTACACCCGCCAGCCATGAGATTTATCTCAGCAGGGGAGGGCTTCGTTTGTGTCAAATATAGAGAAGTTTACCTTTACAACTGCTACTTCCCGCCAAGTATAAACCACGCCGAATACGAGAAACGTATAGATGAGCTATGTACTGACTCCGGGGGGGAAAACAGCAGTAATTTTCGCCGGTGATTTTAATGCCTGGGCGCCTGATTGGGATAGCAAGTGGACGAACGCTAAAGGCAGAATATTGCTTGAATCCCTAGCCTCACTGGATATGACAATCCTAAACGAATGTAATGAAAACACGTTCAACAGAGACGGTCGTGGCTCCGCGATAGATATTACCATGACCAGCAGTGCATTGGGGTGTTAGTAACATATATACACAAAGTGACCACGCAGCAATAATCTGGGAACTACAGCAGATCCTGCGGGCGAAGAGGGTAAAACTCCGTCTCAGGGGACCCAAGTGGAAACCAGAATCTCTAGATAAAGAACTCTTCGAGCATATTTTGGAAGACGCAGAATCCAGAAACTCACCTCAGGCTGCCGTTGCGGAGGTTTTAGCACGGATTATGAAAGCCTGTGATGGTTGAATGACAAGACGTTGCTTCTATAAGAGCAAGGAGTCAGTATACTGGTGGGCAGACGAGATAGCCGAACTAAGGACTCAATGTAACAGAGCGAGACGTGTCTACCAAAGATCGAAAGGGACTAGTGTTTATCTTAGCCACCAAGAAGAGTTCAAACTCAGCAGAAGGCTCTTAAGAAAAGCGAAAATGGTTAGTAAGAAAAATTGTTTCCAGAAACTGATTAATGAGATTAATGAGGACCCATGCGGGATGGCGTATAAGCTAGTAATGAAGAAATTAAAGTATTCAGAGCAACCAAGATGTGCAGAATTTGTGGAAGAAATAATTGGCAGACTGTTGCCATAGAAAGACACGTTCGTGTATGTGCCACTGAGTGAGGACAGTGACAATATTAATCTCAGCGGGCCTGAGAAGATTGCTGCCCTTGCAAAAGAAATAAAAGCCAAGAAAGCCTCAAGCCCTGATGGTATCCCAAATTGCGCTATTAAGCAAGCCATGTTGGCAAGGCCTGCTGTGTTTGCGAGCACATTCAACGCTTGATAGAAAGAAAAAATTTTCCCAAATAAGTGGAAACAACGAACGCTGACGTTGCTGCCAACGCCAAATAAGTCGTCGCATTTTGCAAAGGGATACCGCCCTATTTGTCTATTGGATACGATAGGCAAGGTGTACGAAAAGATCATTCGAAATCGTTTATAAGCATCACTGGAGAGATCTTAACGGCTGTCGGACTTCCAATTCGGCTTCAGAAAAAAGAAAAGCCCAATGGATGCAATAAAGATGGTCACAAATACCGCAGCAGAAGCGATTAAAGGTATACGTTGGATGGAAGGCAACAAAAAGTATTGCTTAGTAATAACATTAGATATTAGAAATGCATTCAATTCAGCAAACAGGTATTGTGTCAAAGTTGCCCTACAGGAAAGAAGAGTCCCACCGTATCTGATAAAGTGGCTAGTTACTTCACTAGCAGGAAGCTTCGCTACGTAACGAATATATTTTAGGGATCAGTCCTAGGCCCTACATTGTGGAATGTAATGTACGACGATATGCTGAAACTACCTCTCCCATAGGGAGCATCCATCGTGAGTTTTGGTGATGACATAGCGATAAATATCGTGGAAAAAACTTTGGAGGGAATTACCACTACAGCCAATAAAACCACCGACATGATTAAAAGGTAGCTGCGGTCAGTGGATTTAGATCTGGCGGAAGAAAAAAAATAAGCGATATTAATCTCTTCTAAGAAGAAAATTAAAAAAGCGACTATCCAAGTGGGAGATACGAGAATCCTGCCACAAGAAGCAATAATCATAGGAGTGATGATCGACTGCAGACTTTCGTTTAAACGGCATCTCCAATACACGGGCGAGAAGGCAGCAAAGGTAGCAAAGTCGCTGCGCGCTTACTGCCAAACTTGCGGGGCTTTAGGCACGATCGTAGAAGTGCAGAAGTGGTAACTGCAATAATAATGTATGGATCTTCGGTGTGAAAAAAGGCCCTCGCTATACCATCATAGACGAGAGACATCCAATCAGCATACAGGCTATGTGCAGTAAAAATGTGCGCCGCATATCGGACTGCGTCGGAAGATGAGGCTTTGGTTATCGCTGGCACGACATTAATCGGCTTACGAGCTAAAGAATGTATGTATAGGGCTGAATTTCACAGATTGTCGGCTGATGCAGCTAAGCAGCGGGTAAAACAGCGGCTGGTGGAAGACTGGCAGGAGCGCTGGAGCAGAGCGGGTAGGGGTAGATGGACGCACCGGCTTATACCAGATCTGCGGCCCTGGGTGAATAGACAAAATGGTGAGGTGGAGTTTTATTTGACGCAGCTAATTAGGGGCCATGGTTGCTTTAGATCATATCTATATAAGTTTAAAACAGAGCAGGACCCATCCTGTAGTTTTTGTGAGTGCATCGAAGACACTGAAAATGTTTTCTTTGTCTGTCCGAAATACTATAACGAACGACAGAGACTACAGAGGGAAATTGGAATGTTACTTCTTCCTGACAATCTTGTGAAAAATATGTTGCACGACCTGAAAATATGGAAGGCGGTAGGAGCGTTCGCCGCAAACATAATAAGAAAACAAAGACGCGAAGAGCGTCATCGTAGGCTTTTAAGTAGTGCCTAAACGACGACCCTCCCTGCGAATGTATACTTAAACGATCAGGGTAGGGAGTAGGAGAGTTGACGAGCGCGTGCGCTTTCAGAGGTCCCAAATGAATTAGAAGAAGCAGAACAAAGAAACTCGGCACAGGCCTCCGTTGCGAAGGTTATGGGACGGATTATAAGACGTTGCTTCTATAAAACGAAGGATTCACTTTACTGGTGGACAGACGAGATAGCCGAACTAAGGGCTCAATGTAAACAGCGAGGCGTGGTGGGCAAACCATGCCTTGTGAAGAAATGAAACTACTACAGGATGAATCCTCTATTAGTAGAGGATGTGTACAGGTTGTGTTAAATTTGTGTCCAGGTTACGTTAAGTTTTGCTCGGAGATTTTTTTTGGGACTTTAAATATTTCCATACTTAACGTAACGTACTTAACGTGGAAAGATCACTGTGAATAAACCATGTCCTGTGGGTTAAAGTCTCGCACCGCTCTGATGGGTGTTTGTTAATAGCTTTTCACCTCACAAAGAAAAAACAACACAAACACACACACAAACGCACACAAACGCACAAAATCTCATTTCACAACTTATTTCAAATTTTATATTTTTCTGCAATAGTCTACAAAACTATCTATGTATACATCAGAACACCAGAAGTTCTTTCAACTGAACGATCGCAACGATAAGAATGTGAGAATTTTCCGTATGCAAATTTCTATTTTGAATGATAAATATTACTGAAACCATTTCGTATGAGATGAAATCCAATTATCAATTAATCTAAATAGCATTAAAAGGAAGCGTCGTTTTTGAATTGCATTAAGTGGTAACATGTCAGTGTGACAGTCTAAAAAGATAGATATTTAGGCAACTTCTTTTGCTAATAGTAGAAAAGAGTGAGACGGTTTGAAAAGGTTTATAAGCGTGTATTTACAGCAATTAAAAATGGAAAAATCGGAGACATCTTCTGTTCTAAAAGACCCTGCGGTGAGCAGTGTAACTGAATTAAAAGAAAAGAAATTATTTAATCTACAGTCCTGTCTAAAAAATGACGTAGGATTGTATCATACGACCGTAAAATTATATTCGAAAAATCATATTTTCTGACCATTGCAAATTTTGTGTTGACCAATCGATCATTAAACCAATAAAACCAAAAAAAACTGGAAAATTGAAAAATTTGCAGAGAAGTTATCTTTCAAGTTTTCAAAAAACGAGACAAGGCGGTCGAAGCTTTTCAGATAATGCGACGGAAATTCCAAATCCAGTTCATTCCAGCTAATTAATTTTTCCACAAAAATAAATTTCGTAGACAAGGAAAAACCAAATGCATAGTCGGAGCGCGTGATGTAGTTGCCGGCCAACGAAAAAGATGGACGGAAAAGCAGGTTAACGGATTAAAAATTAAGCCATGAACTTAAATAATAGTAATATGCTTTTAAAAATGTATATAAATAGAATATTTGCGCAAAGCAGAGTCAGTCGGACAAGAACATTTGAATCGAAAAAGAATATTAGAGTTAAGAAGTCAAGAATATTGCCAAAGTACAATGTAAATGGTCCTACCTTTAAACAAATTGAGTATTGCAGTGAAAATGTGCAAGTATGTTTCTCTTAAAAAAAATATCCACAATCCAGTGATACGAACTGCATTCGAAAATTGCGTAAAAATATGCATGAATCTCCTTAACTTACTAATTTCGCTACTGGGAAAAAGTATTTTCTTGAGAAATTGCGAAATACAATTTTTTCAACGAAAATCAAGCACAAATATCACGCAACAATTTTTTTCAATAACAATAAATGTGCCTTAGATTTTAGAGCTCGGTATTGCTCTCGCAACGTATTATTACTTACGATAACTATATGAAAAAACAAAATAAGAAAGTGGTACATGCTCCAGACGATAAAAAGCATTGTATGATTTTCTTTAAGTTACTTACGATATTCTTGTTTAACAGTCGAATTTCAAAACTGCGAGCACCAACCCTTTAAAAATTTCGATGTAAATTTTTTCATAAAATCTTTAAAATAATACCCCCGCTAGTGAAACTGAAATCTGAGAGCGGTCTCGATGAATTATTTCATTTAACACTAATTATTTAAAAAAAACATTACACTCTTTGTGGTGGAAAATTCAACTTTTTCACTCAATAATTGTCCGAAAGTCTACATTTTTAAAACCACCCCCTAAAGATAATATGCGATATTCAATTTGTTTCAAATGTTTGTAACGCTCACAAGGAGCCTTCAGAGCATGGTAAGCATGATATTGCATCTATTTAGGAATGTTTGGTGGTCCCTCTGCCGCTCTCTGTTTTTCTGGTCGCATAAAAGAAGCTATCGTTTAACAAATTTGACAACAACATTGGAAGTTGTTATATGCGGATTGATGCCAAAACTCAGTGAATTGACCTAAAGAACCCAGGCCCACAATATAACATAAAGTGAGGACATCTCTGCGTAAGTGAAAGCAAAATTATGGCATTTTTTGCTCATTATTCATATCCTTAAAGAAATACGGGAATGCAAATTCCTATGTCTATATCCTATAGTGTCTGTACAAAAATGAGAAAAAATCGGTATAAAATATCGAAATTCAATTTTTATTTTCTCTCTCACAAAAGTTTCGGTCATATAATATTTTTTGCTTTCTTTTAGTCCGATTTACATTAACTACACTGCTTACGACAAAACCACTGTTCGTTAAAATGCCTCGCGAGAGTTTTTATTAATAACGTCCTTTTTTGAAAGTAAACTCCTCCAATATTATTATATAGTTACCTATCCATACAACTTAAAGCATAAAAACCGATTATCGAAAATACGCCCCTTTTTAAGCACCTATTCACTACCTAGTCCCCCTTAGAATGAAGTGTGTTAAAAATTCGTTGCAAGTAATGTGGTACAACTCTCTTCCCTTTTTTTTGCAATTTGGATCATGCACATTTTTGAAATTAGTTAAGAATTTTTAATGTAAAAAGCAAAGTTTATTATACAGCAAGAATAGACGCAATCTGCTTTTCGCTTCAACGCTTGCAGACCTGGGCACATGTTTTCTGCACAACATATGATTGCAATCTTCAACTATTTTCTCGAAACTCTTCAAATTTCCTTGCATCATCAAGAATTATGGACGTTTGAGAGTTTTTTTATATAAAAGTTGCATGTTTATTACTATTACCAGCAACGAACTAAAACTAATTATAAAACAGAAATAAGGAGAGACTGACGAACAATGGTTTGGGGTATTTCGTCTTTTCCTTTACATAAAGAGCCTTTGTTAATATTTCATAATTCATCGTAGATACCATTATCTAAAAAAACTATAAAGTTCTCATTAAAGTAACACAGTGTCCTTCGAACATAATCTGACCGACCACACATGCATTTGACTAGGAAATAATTTATTTTTGTTTCTAAAAAAAAGTTATGGTAAATTTTTCTTTTTTTTTCTTTTTAGGCGATTAACGAAGAAAAAAAAGGAATGCGAAACCAAAATATTACAAAATTTGTACGAAAACTCTGAAAAATGTTGTTTGTGAATATTAGAATGCGTGTGTGAGTATTCATTTTTTGAAATACTTAACTTAAATTTAATATCTCTTTTCTCAAATTCGAAAAGCTGCATAATTTAGACAGAAATACAGATGGAAATATACATACATATAACAGACATACTAGAAATACTAAGAATAGCTAAATTAACCTAGTTCTGAGTCGAGAATACGACATTTGACATTGATTAGCTTAGTTGACATTAGGTGCGGTTCTTGAAACGTTCACGCCTCGAAGTCGGAAGCTCTACACTGCTATCTTTACATAGGTCCAAGAATCTAATTAAATCATTGAGTTCAACCTGACTCATTGGTTAGTTCGCTTTCAATCATAAACTCAGTATTCTTAGAAGATAAAGGGTGAGATGCTTTTTCTCTTTCGCAGCGTTATCATTGTAATGAGAAGCATCTGATATTATTGAACAAACAGACGCTGGCAAAATTGTAATTGTTATATATAGTATTATTCAAAATTTAGCAAAATTTCACATGTATTGTAACGCTCTGCGAGTTTTGCAAGAGTGTTCGTGTTATTAAGATTATACTTAATTCTCTCTAAAGTCTGCAGCAAAATCAATTCAAGAAATGATCTTCAAGTTAGCCTGACAACATCTTTTGATTGAGGCACATTCCGAAAATGTGGCGGCCCCTTCCGATTAGTACTGCGTCAGATCGATAAAATTATATTTAGGAGATTTGAAGCTCCGCAAAGTAAAAGATGTGCAAAAATAGATCGACTATCGTTTTACGTCGGGACCACACAGTTTCTACACATTGAGGACATACACAAGCTACCTGATAAAAGGCCTTATATAATAATTCGATTATTATTAGCCCTTGTAACAAGCATATCCTTAATAAAGTTGAATTTTACCAAAAAAATGCAAATCATTTATTTGAAATTTATATGCATATATTAGGTCATATTGAAAATTGCGACTAGTGGAGCATGACCGGCGCGCAAGCTGTCAGCAAATAGCAGAGGCACTGAACATCAACCACATGACATGATATAAAAATGTATATAAAGTGTCGAATATGTTACACACTGTTTTCATTTCAGCATGATTTAGTCATGACCGATTAAAACTTTTTTCGTTTCTTTTTTAACAATTTATCAAGGAAATAAACATGAAATGCTTTCATCTGCGAAAGTTATTAAATCTGACGTTATAACTCAAATTGCTATTAAATCATTCTTTTCAATAATCTGATCAGCAATAATTTGAAATAAAATATATAACGGATCTCAATTATTTTCAATTTTAACAGTCTAAACTCATGCTTTATAATATTTGAGTTTAAAGTTGAATCAAATTTAACCTAATAAGACAAAAAGCGGGTTCTAAGTCGGTCGAAAGCATTCATACAACTGAAACGATGGAATTCGGTCTCATTCCATCGTTTCTCAGAAACCACTTACAATCTTTTTTTAACAATTATCCAGTCGCTATGCTGTTTATTAAACATAATAAAATTGATATATAGTTTCCAGGCAAATTTACAAAATTTAATTTAATTAATTCTTGATTGTGATATTAAATGTAGCTTTGTTTTTTCTTTAATTTTCAAATTAGTAAAAATTATATTGACAGTTATATATGATTAAGTTCAATTATGCGCATAGTGCTGGACGCTTTTTATAAATGCTGAATTAACAAAATTAATTCCAATGAAATGGAGTTTTTGTGCATGTGTGATTAAAATTAATGGCATGAAAGTAGTATTCTCATTCTTGAAATTTGGTAAAAAATAAAATTATCTCGAAGTCATTTATACGCAAACTATTCGAAACGTAACGCATCAATAATTAAACGATCATCAGTCCAATTTGAGCTGTATCTACGCTCGTCCTTAGAGACAGATGCTCCCATCAAAAAAAAAGGGGGGAAAAATCATATATATTTGATTAAGAACCGATTCGTAAATCGATATACCACTTAATTTTAGTGTCTTTAATTTTATCCCCAAAACAGTTCGTTATAGCTAGATCGCCTTGGAGTCCAACTCTGATGACAAGGTTTGTTTGCCTCTGGAAGGCACGCGTAATAATATGGATAGGCGTTACCAATAATTTCCTTTTTGGGACAGATGCTTTACGATCATCATTCATGGATTATATATGGAAATTTTTACCATTATATCTAGTGTATTTTATAAGTAATCAAAAGAAAACTATATATATATTTGGAAGTATCTGAGTGTTGCAAACGTTTTGCTAAAATCTATATACTACCAAACCTCGCGGATGGATATCAAAATATAATCATAAATAAATAAAGGTATCTGCAATCTTGTCTAGAATCTGCTAACTGTATATACTGTGTATGCAACTTTTAACTATAATTAAAACAAAAAGTTCAAATTGAGAAAAAAAAATAGAAAATTTGTTAGCAATTGTCACTTGCGGAAAATATCATGATATAAAATTTAATTGAGTTCGTAAGCCTTGAAATTTTTTGCATGTGGTTAAACAACAGTACGTTATACGATATATTTGATATTAAATACATCTTTCCTATCTCATGTTAATCAAGTTCCACATGAAAGCATTAAAGGTATTGTCAAACTAAGCCCATGTTCCATTTACGCATTCACAAGCATAGCAATGCCAATGACGCTAATGGCTTAGTCGAGGAATATAGTTGATCTTTACCAATACACTTTTCTAATTCACGACACTTTTTTACGACCCATTTCTTCCCTTCTCTTCTCGTTTTCTTAGCTTCTTAGCAGTGCAGAATTTCAAAATATATCTAATAGAATAGTTTGTCTTCGTATTTAGCTTCCCTCCTGATTTAATGCTCGATAACAAACGAGTGCGATAAAATAAATTCAACATTGCATTTGCGACATTTAAATAAATGCAGCGAGTCATGTTACACCTTAGTATGCCGCAACTCTATACTTTTTTCTATCACAGGTGTATTATAAAATATTTTTATTTCTCCATACATAGTCCACTTTTTGACCGATACACCTCGTTTATCAGCGATATTCAATAGTTCCAGTATAAGGACTATGCAGCGAATCGTCAAACTCCTGAAAATAGCCATAAAATGTTCACCCCTCTCCTTATTGTTGGCAAATCTCAAGCATTGTCTCGTCTCGTCTTGGCGGCTCGTATAGCTTCCCTTAAGCCACGAGCCACTAAATATTGTGTTGTTATAACCGCAGGAGGCGCTCCAGAGGAGAATCTAGTTCGCGTTTGTACCCTAATGGACTGAAATCTTTTAAATGATCGCGAATAAATTACATAATAATGAATAAATAATGTCTTCCAAAGCACTTACTTGTTATTATAGAAAAGGAAAGTAAGAATTGCATTTTCTTTGCTCGTCGCTGACCGTGTAATGCAACTCAGCAAAACGAAGATATTTTGAATGTTAGGTTATGTCCATGCATTTTGCCCGTTTCGGAATGAATCAGAAATACACTGAAATTATTAACTTGAAAAGAAATATTTTGCTTACAATACAAATTATACTCTTTTTTTCCAGTTCCGATATTTCTGGAGCGATTTTCGTATTAGTTGCCCTGCCGCGGTATCAACCTCAGCGTCTGTAACTTAATTTTCCACATCACTTTCACTTTGGAGCTCAAAAACTCACTCGCTCTCTTCTGCTCTCTTCGTCCAATCAGTTTATGCTCCCTTTCATTTTAGGTGTCTAAATATCTTGCGTCAATGCGGGTTATCTATTTTATTTATTTCGTTTATCTATTTCGTGCTCATAGTTTGATTTTCAGCGATACTTACCTCCGAATTATAGAAAAAAAGTGATACTTTCCCCGCAAAAGTAGAAAACCCCTTTTTGTTTAATTTTTAACGAAATAATTTAAACCGAGGCGTAAACCCTAAGTACTATTCTTTACGTATCAGAAGTCGTATAATAATGGATAATAATCAAATGCCTTATAGTTTTAGCTTCCTTCAAAATTAACTGAAATCAAACCATATACTTATAAAAAATATTGTAATATTGCAAGCTATACCACCAAATCCTATTTTCAAATGATGTAAAAATATTTCAACAAGTGAGAAACCATCACAAAAGCTTATCGCTTATTATGATGCATACAAAAGGTGAATTTCGTTTTAATACCTATTGTGCCTACTAGTAAAGTACCCAATTATATTAGATTTATTCTTTTGCTTGCAAGACTCAAAAATTAGAGCTTAAACTGTAGTATATGATTAGGCCGTAATACTTCTGTTCAAAGCCTGAAAAGAGAACAAAAAATTAAATCCAAACTAATCACTTATGCCTTATGGTGAACGCAATCCCACTGCTATTGCTGGGATAAAAATTGAAATTATTTTCCAAATAATTTCTTTATATATTGTTGTGGAAAGTAGTTCCTGACTAAGCTACGTTCTTATACCATACACCACTTGTGGTGAAAGGTATATTGAGCTTGTGCGCGCGTTTGCAACACCCAGAAGGACGCGAGATAGACCCCCTTTTTATTATACTAATCTATTCGGAATCATTTTCTGAATTCAATTACAAAACTAACATGCCTGTGATTAACTCTTTGCTTAATCACTTTTAAGTATTTTCTTCAAGGCTATGATAGCTAGCTTCCTTCACCATTTTTGATTTTCGATTTTTAATACTCTAACTAACTTTAAAAGAAAATTTTCTTCCGACTAAAAATCATTGATTTATTTATTTATTTATTTTTTTTTTCATATATTACCAGTAATATAAAAGTCCTTTGTGGCCAAAGTATGTATTACAATTATGTTTTATTTTGAATTTACATAATGACACTTATAACACTGTTGTTTTGTTAGCAGCTAATATTTGTAACATTTAGTCCTCGAAAGGTTTAACCACCAGAAACGCGCAACAAGGTCCAAAGTCAACAATGGATACAATAAGATAAGATTAAAGTTCTATTGTAATGTTCAATGAGATTTTTTGTTGTACAATGATCGTAGTTCATTGGTTAGTTCATGGTTCCACGACTAACTAATCGTGATCAGAAACGATTTCCCAAAGATTGAATTACTTATTAAGGGAAATGTTTGTGCACTTCATGAAAGATGTAAAAACTTAAATATTTTGAGCGAAGTACAGTGATATATTACTCTTGATTATATCATAAAAGCCTATAAGATGTCTGACATAGTCAGGAAATTATCAAAAGAGTAAATATTTTTCCAAAATGTTGAAACTCATCTTTCAACTATAAATCATATGAGTAAAGCGGTCGCTCCCTCTACTTTCAGAAAAAATTATTTAATATATTCACTAAAGAACACAATAACCTTTGCACATAAGAATCCGCATAAACATAACCGATATAATTGTTATAATTACTAGTTGCAATCAGCCATACGCATCTTTGCCTTTTACTAAGAACTAAAGCATAAGCACGCACACGCACACACACACACACACACACTTATAAATAATTTTAATTTAAAGATCTTAATAGCAGACCTCGTCTTAATTGAGCATCAATTAAAAGTAAACTCTTTGTCTGCATATGATTTTGTTTTTCAAGTCAATACAAAAAGTTTTTTTTGTAAAATTGCATCAAAGAACGGAAAGAAAAGTAAAAAAAAGACTTTTCACTGAAACAACATTCCCATAAAACTAAACATTACATAAGAAAATCATATATTATTAATCATATGAATCATGTGCTCATATACGCATGCGTTTGAGTATATGAGGAGCTAGTAAGACCACTTACATTCGATTTACAACGAAATGCTCATACCCATTATGTGAAGAAGTTGATAAAAAATAAGCCAAATTGTCGCGTCATTATCAATTCTTTTGACGAGTTTCCCTTTCTTTTCGCCAGAAGAACATTGGGCCAGTTTCTGAAATCATAAGCTAATGATGAGGAGGCTTTCAAATTTTCGGATTTCTTTTCCGAAATAAATTAACGCACATATTCAGGTTGACGAGCTCGAGATCTACGGAAAGTATCAGAAAGAATTTCTACAAAAGATGGAAATTATAAACTTTAATAGGTGTATATATATTTTATAGGAAGGCCAAGGTACACTTGTGAATATGACAAGTGAAGCGATAACATCAATATACCCCCGTACTGTGATATTGCGTATAAGAATGGTTGGAGCACTTATTTATGTAAGTGAATTTTAATTGAAGCAAAAAAAAGGAAAAGCTTTTGACACAAATTGATACTGAACAAGAGTTAACAAGTTTAAAAAGTAAACAAGCGTGTCTAGGTACAGTAATTTATTAATTAAAAATAAAAAAAGAGAAAAAAATATTTCAATAACATGCCACCAGGGTCCAGGATAATAATCAAATTATATCAACAGTTAGAGTAATAGTTAAAATAGATATATTGCGAATCTACAGCAATGTTCTGTTGATTGAATTTTACATTCCATGTTATTCTTTATACCGAGTCTTTTCGCATATACGGTAATATGTGCTCCTGTTCAATGCTTTTGCTCGCTTTATATATACTGCGAGTTAATTACTTTAACTGCCGAAAGAACAGTAACGGATTTATTACCGGATATTGCCAGTTTAACTGACCACCGCATTTTGCCTAAGCACACCAAAGTGAAAAAAGTCTTTTTCAGACTATTTAATACGCTTTAGTAACGTTTTCCATGGAAGGTTATTCGATTTAGAGATATCGGGCTCTAGAAATCTAAACAATAGTGTGTTTTTTGCATTGATCCCAACACTGAATTCGATTTTATACTTGATAAGTTTTTACCCCAATAATTATCCTGTAGCACAGTTCACAGGTGTTATATGCTCTTTAGGGTTAGTTGTGAAGACTGCAATGATGATGGTTATAATCGAAAATGCCCTCAAAATTATGCGCGAATTAATCAAAGATTATAAAAATAATGTAAATGAAAATAAATGTCTCTTAAATACCAAATTTATCGCATTTCTGGCAAACATTTGCACCAACGATGCGTTATGCGTTTTTTCCGCATAAACGAACTCTCCTAAGTAAACAAGACATACAAGTGCATCGCTTGACAGTTGTGACTAAACTCGCATTTTAATCATTCACTCACTGTGTTATTTTCCCTACCCATTTGAAAAGACGATGGAGAGAGAGCGCTACAGTGGCGTAAACGATATCCCAAGGACTTGCACCGATATTCCTAAAGATATCTCTACAAACTATCTGCAAAGCCCATTCGAAATGCTTTCTGATCATGCAAGTTTGCTCCACCGAAAACGAAGTCCTGTACTAAGTGCTTCAAGACCTTTAGTTTATCGAATTTTCAAACGGCTCGGATTCGCCAAATCTAAGTTAACGTTCACAACTTTTTTAACATGCGTTCATCACTGATGTTTTTTGAAAAACCCATAGGCTTGCGTGAAAAAATAGTTCTATTCAAAAGAATTCCATTTCATCGCCAATATGTGTCTTAAGAAAATCTAAACGTGTACTGTACACCATTGAAAAGATTATTAATCAAGAATTCACGAGATATTGGTTTCATTTTTTCGCATCACTTGGTTTGGCCACAGTGACCACCCTCCGCACATTGCTGCTATATCATGGCACATAGAACCAATTTTCAAAATATGAAAAAAAAAATTTTTTCGAAGTAAACTTAATATATACTGTGCACCGTTGGAAAGTTTATTGATTATTGAGGATTCGCGGGATATTAGTTTCACTTGCACTTGGTTTGACTACGGCGACTAAGTAAGCTACGTAGTTTACGTAAACGCATGTTTTGCGTATAATATTTTTTAGAAAACTTTTGGAAGTTTTATTTTAACCATATTTTGCTTTAAGTCCTTTCGAGATTTTATTTAACTGAGCTATGTTAAAATTTTTAATTTGTGCCTCTGCTGGTTACATTCACACCCTTCTGTAATGTAAATAACCTTTAAGTCAATTATTAGTGGGTTGCAAAAATTTTGGTAAGCGACGTCTACAGGTAAAAATTACAAACAAATGGGAAATACCAGGGTACGTAACGGTTAAATTCGATGATTTTGACCTTCCATTTAATATTATTAATTTAGTCAGCGCACGAAGTCTGGCCATTTTTTTGCAAGAGTTGTCCAGGATGCACTGTAATTACTACTTGTTCAGGACGGTGCTGCATAACTTGGATGGCTCGCGGGTCCGAAAAATTGGAGAAGTGCGAAAATAGATGGGTGGGTGGATCACTGGCAAACCAATATAAGTTCTTTTGACATGGCATAAGCATGTTGCCAGAAATATTGTAAAATGTGGAAAATGATGGAAACTATTCTAATTATTATGTTACACCAATTTTCCGCAATAAATACCTTTTTCAAGTGAAGAAATGGCTAACATTTTTGCAACTCCGCAGTATATATATATATATTTATGATGCAATTGAACGATAATATGCGGCCTTCAGCAAGGCAAAAAAACAAAACCAAATTTCACTTTTATAAGCTTGAATGATTGAAACACAGTTCCACTTGAACGCCTATCAAAATCAACAACTACTAGTGAATGGACAAGTTTTTCCCTACAGTTGTTATGCATCATCATCATCATCATCATCACCACAAAGTCTGCTAGGCATGTTTCTTTAATTGGCAAATCATTGACTCGCCGAATCTTCAACATTAGCTAAAAGCACTACGATGACTTTAACAATGTTTGCATTAATTTATTAGGTGTTGAAATAATTCTCTACCGATTTTTCCCCTTTATTTTTTTTTTTTTTTTTTTTTTTTTTTTTTTTTTTTTTTTTTTTTTT
>NW_023998431.1:5898212-6029909 GCF_014805625.2 Glossina fuscipes | reverse complement strand
TTTTTTTTTTTTTTTTTTTTTTTTTTTTTTTTTTTTTTTTTTTTTTTGTTATATAAAAGTAACTCTTATTCAAAAGCGGTTGCATTATTTTCTCCAACTTTTTTACAGAATGCAAATTCCATATGTTAAAGATAAATAGTTTTGTCCTTGCTCGAACGTCACTGTATCGCGACTTTTACCATATTGCACTCAATTCTCGGCTCATTTCTATTGGTTTTGCTAATAGCATTTGCTAGAAACAGTTTCGTTTAGTTGGATCAAAACATAACATTCGCTACGTCTTAACTCACACATAGGGGATAAATTGATGTTTATTGCCACTTCTTATCTACGTCCACCTAGAATTACACCCAAAATTAAACATCGTAGTGTATTTGTTGGTCATCATCCGTACTACTCTTAGAATTAAGCATAGTTCAATCCCTTCAACTTCCTAGAATTACATTGCGTGCAATAACGTGAAAATTTATATTGTGGCGGACGGCTTAAAAAATAATACCTTAACTTGGCCAGATCTTCACATCATTTCCTCCATAATGATCTCGATAAGCAATTATATCTACACCTAAGAGAGTTAAATCACTATTACGAAAATGTCATATTTGATGATTTGAGTTTCCGTAAATAACTTGTAAATAGATCTCCTATGAATTGTAATTAAATTCTATATTATCCTAAAAATCAGTATTGAGTGGTACGAATTGAGTAACGAAAGAAGTTGACTGAATAATGTAAAATCTCCGAAGAGAGGTTTACGTTACACTGGTGTCAGACATGGAATTGTGATTTAGGGCGAAAAGGATGGTGAAATTAAGCGATCAAGCAGTGCGATAACTCAAATAGGAGCTGAGAGAAAGGAATGTAGCAGTAACAGGTGGTAGGCGTAATAAAAAGGAAAAACTGCAGCGTTAACTTTGAGAGCAACTAGGGAAAGAGGAAGAGGATTGTTCGTGTTTGAATTCTACAGTAATTTTTGTGAACTGTACCCAACCCGAGCAACAGAAAGAAAGAAGAAAAAAATACATAATACAAAAGAAAAAAATACATCTACAAACAATGAGAGACGGCAGACAAATACGTATGTTGCCACTATGATACGGCGAATGCAGCAAAGCTATGTAGCCAAACAAAAAACCACCGAACAAGAACAAAGAGAATAACAGAGGGACGAACAGAAAATTCAGCCAAGACGAAAAAAGGACGGGATAAAGAATAGGCAAAGACGATACAAATACATCGCTTGCGGGCATTACGCGAGCAATACAAGCAGAGCAACAACAAAAAGAAGCCGGACAAGAACAAATGCAACAAGAACTAACATTAGAAATTGACAAGATGACTGGAAAAATCGACAAACTTCGGGAATCCCAAGACATTGTAAGCCAACACATAGCCATTTGAAGACAAATCTAAAATGGCGATGAGTTAAGCCGGTTTGATGTCAGACTGAACGTTCTAGAATGCCTAGAAAGCTACTAAAGTGCGAAGATGGAAGGCTTCAAAGAAAAAATATGTGGAAACTTCAGTCAATTTGTAACCTAAAGTCAACTGCTTAAGTAAACAACCGTCAAATAGCAACCAACTAGTGTTAGACACAGTGCTTCTTAAGTTCAAGCCCCCATAACTGATGACGCTTCTAATGTGCTATTTAAAGAATGTTTGAGTATACACCATGAAAACAAGAGATCAGAAGCAACCGCGCGCAAATGCTGCAATTGTGACAAAGCTGGACACCTAGCCCGTGGATGTCAATTTCGGCAAGAGGAGACCCCTTGAGGTTGACTGCTGATAATAAAACAGGTGTGCACCATAAACCTTAAGTTAAAAGAGATAACTCGAGAAAATTGGTAGATGGAAGACAGAAACATGTAGAAAAGACCGTAATGACTCTAGAATGTAGAAAAGCTCGTGACGTGGGCGTATGTTTTAAAAACAAATAGCCAAACGAAATGTTGTCGTTTGCTGGACTATGGCGAAGACATATGCGAAGTTAGCGAAAGAAGATATACGAAAAGCGCACTTGGCCGATGACGATCGCAAGATAATAATAGATAGTAAAAAAGGTAAAGGTCCTACCAGGGCACAAATCGCAAAAGCATATCAGGCTCAGTGAAAAAGTCAAAACGCACCACACACAAGAAAGTTGTTGGTGGTTTCAGGAGCCAAGTCCGAAGAAATCATAAAAGAACGCCATCGAGGGTTAAAGGGAGTGCCCTTCAGCGTTACGAAAACTATTAAGGAGAGTAAACGAAAATTCCACTGGGTAAGATGCCGGAAATCAGTAGCAGCATGGACTCATAGCTGCGAGGAATGCAATAAATCAAAAGAAGCGGAGAATTAACTCAAAGATCAAGGGCGGCCAAACTGTAAATGAGAAATTGAAGTCCGAAAATGATCACAAAGCTAGCTTTATTGAAGGAGACCTAGTACCGTTGTATAACTCGTCTTGTAGTGACAGTTTTATCGAAAGTTGTTACGAATATACCTCGTAAAACCTATCGGATCCAGAAATATTAGAAAAGCGAAGCAACAACTAAGGTGGCACACCTAAGCAGACTGATAACCTTTAAAAATGAGCTTTTTCGAAGCGAACAACGTTAAGTGGAGGGCAGTATTACGAAAGTGGTATATTTGATGATTTGAATTTTCATTAGTCGATTTTCTAAGAAACAACAAGTAAAACATGTTTAAATTTAAATAAGTATCATTTAAATATTCATTTAGAAGAATGGACTAAAATTTTATGTGGTTTACAACATCAGCCAATTCTTTGGTACTTTTTAATAACAGGGATTATGGAGATAAATTTTCGAATATGTGGAATATACGTATATACGAAACTTGATTAAAAAGTGTGTCCACTCACTATGTTCAGTATATTTTACAATGAAACCGCAATATTATTACCACGAAACTGTTTGATTTTAAAAGAAATTGGCACCACTTTGATATGTTTTTCTCCTTTTAAACCGCTTCAAAGCTGTGCACAAAGTCAACACAAGTTTTAATTTGCATTGTCATTAGAAAAGCCTTACAATGCAGACTAAAAAATCTTATTACGATCTTATTATCCACTTTGAAATTCTTAAACGATTGAATGCAAATTAAGGCATGTTAAAGATACGGTAAGTTCGTACGCTTTTTCCAGGAACTCTCTTGTTTCTTTTTTTCTAATTTTATGCTCATGGATTTGAACTCTATTTTGAAATGCGGGATTCACGCTTTGTGCTCAACAATAGGAGATTGTCTTTGTATTTTCAGGTTACGATCCACATCGAAATAAAACGAGTTAAAAAAAACATATTTGACGACTTACAAACACACTAAACCATATATGGAATCCAACGGCAATTTTAAAAAATATGCATGCGCTTACTGACTATTAAAATCTTTTTTAAACTTTGAAACGGTTTTTAAAAGTCTGTACATATTTCCTCCAATAATAACATAAACTACTATGGTAACAACATTTTTCTAATAACTCTTTTATAATTTCTCAGAAAAAAGCATAAATATTAGATGTTTGCAAAAATCTTGGTCAGCGACTTCTCTAGGTAAAAATGATAAAAAAAAAACAAATGGGAAATACCAGTGTACACAACGGTTAAACTCGATAGTCTCGACCTTCCTCTATATAAAATAAAAGTTTCCCATTTAATATTCTCTTCTTCCAAATTCATTACTTTTATTGTTTACTTGAAGATGTCTGCTGCCGAAGCCCATCAAACACGTTCAGAAGATTATGGTCATGCTGCTCCATCATATCCCAATTGTCGGTTTTGGTTCCAACGGTTTAAAAGTGATGACACAAATTGACTGAAAATACAATTTTTTGGTCACTTGTTGTAAGAGTTATCCAAGATACATTGTTGCAGTTCGAATGGGAAGTTCTGCCACACCCGGCGTACTCACAAGGCAAGGCTTACCTTTTGTTTGGATCAATCCAGCACGGTTTGGCTGAAACGCAGGTCCGCAAAGTTGAGAAGTGTAAATATAAGTCGGTAGGTGGATCGCTGCCAAACGATTATAAATTTTTCCGACATGATATCGCCACCTTACCAAAAATATTGCAAAATGTTGTACAAAATGATGGAAACTATTTCGACTAATGTATATGGTACTTTTCACAAGAAATACCCTTTTCAAATGAAAAAATATCTGCCTGAGTAGTCGAAGGCGAGGAATCTCGACTAGCAAGTCAATGGTCGTGGGTTCGAATCTACTTCTCTGGCGAAATTAATAATAATAATAAATGAAAAAATGATCAATATTTTTGCAAACACCTATTAATTAATAACACAGAGAAACAAACGTGCAAACAAGTATATATGTATACACACACACACATATTGTATACGCAATATCTATGTGAATATTATTTTTATATATTCAAAGCATAGCATCCGTATAAATAGGTATAGTTGCATTTGTTGTTATATGCATCAAGTCAGTTAATCGGTCAGTCATTAGAAAATATTTTCTAAAAAAATCACTCAAACAATGAACAAAAATTTTGTACGGTTACTTATATTTACCAAAGATCATTGTAAAAACAAAGAATAAATCAAATTGTTTTGTTACATTATTTTGTTATTTTGTTATTAACTTAGTTTGCCGAATCAATTTTTATTGTTGTTGTTGTTGTTGTTAGTATACAATGCGTAAGCTAAACAAAACAATAAATAATAATGATAATAAAACAAAAATCATGTGTTCCCTCGATGTATGTTATAATAAATTGAAGCAATTACTTTTAACACAATTATATTTAATAAAGCATTTAAGTAATACTTGACAAGTTTAACTTAAAAATTATTTTCGGTAATTCTCACAGAATTGAAATTACGAACGGCTTAAATTGAATCTCTCAGTTTAATCTAATTGGCAAATCTGTACACCAGTTTAGCTGAACATATGCTAAATTTATGCTGGGAATGGTAACAAACAAAAAACTAGTCTGCCGCATAACCGAGGCGATAAGACTCGCGAGTGTTAAGTCGGTAAGCTTGGATTGGAACCTCATTGCGCGGTAGGTCATATTTTGTAAGTAGATATCTACTTACTTAGATTTACTTGTTAATACTTTTAGGCCTAAAATATTGAGTACTGTTTACTTTAGCTTTGTTGTATGTTTCTGAGTCATACTCTGCGCTATAATCTCATAATTTAAACATTAGAAGATCTAAGCTCGCTTATTAGTAATTTAAGCCAAAAAAATTTCGCAAAATCTTTTTACTTTGAACTTTTCTGTCCTCTCAATCTTCTCTATAATGTTGTAATTAAAACCTTTAATCTTGCTTAATTCGGTTGAATATCTATTAAAGCCAGAAGTGACTAAAAAATTATATAAAAAAAAACAAAAAAAAGAACGTAGATTAAAGAGTTCTACAGGTTAATTTCACTACTTTTAGTTTTTATACTCTACGCTACATGTAGTACAAAGAGTATATTAAATTTTTGTGTGGACTTTAAAAGCGATGAGATACCGATCGATTGAGGATCCCTGAGCCAATCTAAACTTGTCTGCCCGTTTACATTCGTTTATTCAACCTACCGACCGCAAATTTTTGAGATATTTTGATGAAATTTGGCACACCGACTCTTATGACTCAAGGACGAACACAATTGAACCATTTTTGAACCAATTCCCACATAAAGCCTTATTTTGAAAAGTCGTCTCATGAATAACTGTGTTAAGCGAAGTGTTGTAGCGTATTTGATGGCGGGTCGTGGTCCGTTACAGTGTTTCCACTTATATTTCGCTTGTAAGCAAGCAAATCTTATTATGGATTGTAGAGATTTTTTTGGACCTACGGTGAACACAACGATAACATCGATTTAAAAGCTAAATTCAATAATTTGGGCAAAATTTTGAGTGTTCTCATGATTTTCAATGCATAATCGTTTAAATAACAAACTTTTCATCATTCTCTGCAAATAAAGTGTTTTGCTTAATATAAAAAAGTCGGTCAAGACTCATTTCTACACGTGAAATACATATTTTTATAGACTTGCGTAATTGAATATGTTTTAAATTGCATTTTTTCGTGAATATCTTCGGCATATATGTCATTTATTTTATTTAATTAAATATTTCATTAATTTAATATGTTTAATGCCACCATAGTTAAATTTAATTAGCCCTTCACATACAAAGGAAAAACTAGACAACCGTAAAAATGCGTACACAAGCGTGATTCTATTATAAATCATACGTAGCTAAAATGCCAATAAAAGCCCAAGTGCACACATGAATACATATTTATAATTGGTTAAAGTTATCAACGTAAATCATTCCAATAAATTATGAAATGAACAATAATGGAACAATAGATAGCCACAATATAATAATAATAGCAACATAACATTGTGCAACAATTTTAAATTTTACAAAAATCATCGAATACTTGACTACATTTGTTATCAAGAATCCTTATGCGATCGCTTCTGGGTATGTAAGCGCGTGTGTCTACATTTAACATTGCAACCTTGAACATTACGGAAATCGTTTACATAATTTTACATTTCATTTATTTGTCATTGATCGTAGGCTAAATCTGTTCTTAGCAAGACATAGATCCAGAACGAGCGGCGTATTGAAAATCGGCCGTTAATCAATTCACTTCTTCAGACATATTCTTTTAGGGGTCCGTTCGCTTGGTCTTGTTATTTTCGCGCTCGTAAGAATTGTAATATTGCAGGAAAACTTCAAAAATTATATGACATTTACAAGGACAAATGTCATTTATTTATCCTTTCAACAATGTGTAAAAGTTCTATGTTAATTTCAAATGGGTCGTAGAGTCGTGTATAATCGTCTGTTCACCAAGCTAGCAAATCCTGAATGTTTGCATGTTTGCATACTTTTATTGAGAACAATATTAAAGAATTTTTTTTTAGTTTTATAATGAAGGATAGCTTAAGCCAATGTATAGGAAAGTTTTTATTTCTTCATTTTTGAAATTATCAAGTTTTCGACAATTAATGGCAGGCGAACAAACTGTGACTTGCCACTAAATGGTCTTTCGGTCTTTGTTCCAGATTTCTATATTCTATAATCTTTATGACAAACCTGACGTTTTGCGGGCTTATAAATATAAAAGTATTGCGGCTTTAGATCAATATTTGCCAAACGTTGTAGATTAATAACATATTGTTGGTGAAATCCTAAATCCAGCTTATTCCAGACAATTAATTTTCCCAAATAATAAATTCCCTAGAGAGGGGAAAACCAAGAGAACATTCACGGCACGTCATGCAGCTGCCAGCCGTGGAAACCAATTACCGGAAAAACAGGTTAACAGATTAAAAATGGAGCCATGAATATGCTTGTAAAAATGTATACAAATAGACTACTTGCGGAAAGCAGAGTGAGTCGGACAAGAACATTTGAGTCGAGAGTACTGCCGAAATAAATTGTGAATAATTCTACTGTTAAGGAATATAATTGTAAATAAAATTATTTTAAAGTGTATCTCTCTTGAAAAGAATATCTAATGATACAAGTCTAATGGTACAAGTCGTATATCTTAGAAAAGCGAATTTCGTAACGCAATGAAATTTTAAATATTAGCATTTTTATTACTTTTATTGCTACATTACCAAAATGTGTAGCGTGTTTGAAAGGGCTAATTTAACCCTTCATATGAGCAATGGTGAAAAATATTTAATATTTATCACAGAATAAATGCTGGCCAGCATGTTTGGGACTTATTTATATAATTTATAGGAGACGTAGACGTGTATATATATATATATATATATGCGCGGTTGTGTGTGTGTGTTTTTTTTTCTAAGGAGGGAAAAGCGTTTAAAGTCTAAGTCAGTGTTGGACTTACATACACTAAAACCCCCTCATACATCTGACGATAGTCCCGTAACTATCGCAAGGTACTACGTCACCCTTAGTGCTGTTGTTCGTATTAACTTCTCCACGATTTTGGCGTAGCTTGACCTGTTCCTTATTGGCGACGTGTAAATTAAGATTGCTAGTACCACTTTGCCCAAAAGCAACCGCCTGCCTTGACTTGACTCTCCGACATTTGACATCATGCGAAGAAATGCTGCATGCGCCCGTCTAGCTTTATGGCACAATGCATGGAAATTTGGTAAAAACGAGGATGTAGCATCCAGCACCACTACAAAATATTTTATTTTCGGCGTGGTACATATTTCATGGTCGTCTATATTTAGTACGACCTTTTCTCTTCGTCTGCTAGTTACTAAAACAGCTTCAGTCTTTTGCGAAGCTAAAGATAGTTTCTTACTTGTAACCCATGCGTTAGTGTCACTTGGGGCTCTTCCAACAACTTCTTGTATTTGTTGCAGTCGTTTAGCTGCAAACACGATGGCCATATCTTGTAGCACCTGCATGATGTGCGCCCAGCTCGCCGAGTGAAAAGCAGCATAGTTACCGTTTTTCCATCTGATAACTTTTATAGCGTGTTCGGCAAGCGTTCTCGTTTGTAGCAAAGCGAATCAAAAGATGACCACCCTCTTCGAAAGCCGAAAAGCGATGGGATCCACCAATCGCTTGCAAATGATTTTCTTGAGAATTTTCCCTTGCGTGCCAATCATACATAAGAGCGATAGAAGTCTGGTTTATCAGCTGGCTTGTTAGGTTTTGGTCACAGCACCAAATTTTGCTTTTGCTATGTATTTGGGAATACTACAGCATGTAGGCAACCATTATAAACTTCCAGAAATGGCTTGGCATTTCCTGCGATGGCTAGTTGTAGGAGTTCATTTGGAATACCATCTGGAGCATGGCTGCTTTGGTGCATGGTGCTTTGTTGTTTCTCAATTCTCGCACTGCATGATTTAATTCCTCAACGGCGATGTCTG
This sequence comes from Glossina fuscipes, assembly GCF_014805625.2. NCBI lineage: Eukaryota > Metazoa > Arthropoda > Insecta > Diptera > Glossinidae > Glossina > Glossina fuscipes. The sequence continues at coordinate 6,021,065 of NW_023998431.1, read as the reverse complement.
CGCACGGATAACTGACACCATTTGTGTGCATTTCACGGACAACATCATTTCTACTGCGGTACTTTCCGTCTGTTGTACTTTAGTTTAGCCATTACAACTTTTTATACATTACCACATAGGATGGGCTCTACGTTTCCACGGAGCTGCTTGCAGCACTTATTTTTGCTTGTTTTATATTGCCGCCTGTTAGGTCTTACGCGCACTCCAGTACTCCTTTTTACAGCTATCGTAGTTGGGTCTATTGCAATTCCGCTGTAACTAACGCCTCGCTTCAAGACGTTTCTACCTTTTCCTTGCAATCTCTACATTCCGCCAGTGCACAGGTTTCCAATTTGAGCAGTTAGTCCTCCGAGCCATATATGCATCACAGGCTGTAGACACATGTTCCAATAACTTTTTGACTTTTTCTTGGTTGTCTGCAAGGAAGATAATCTGTTCCTTTGTCATTTCGCTAAAAAGTTCCTCGTCAAATTTGTTTATTTCCCATCCAGGCGCGACCACAGTTGCTTGCAAAGTGACAGTTGATACGTCCTTAAATGTCGTAATTACCACATGGCGGTCACAGTGGGTATGCATGTCACTCATATACCACTGTCGGTAGTTTCGGAATCAACTGAAGGCATAAACGATGTCTATGATAAATCAAAGATTATTTTTTGTACGTAAACTTCGATCCATCATTCAGCAATATGACGTCACGATTTTGAAAATTCTTGGCAAGATTCCATCTCTTCTGCTGGTGCATTTACTACCCCACTTTGCAGCCCGTACCCCCGAAATCCCCAGCGGTGATAGCCGGCTTACAGTTGCTTATTTCAGTCGTTAATTCGTCTATTGTCTGTGCGTAACTCAATAGATTCAAGCTAGACCGTAGATAGCTAAAGATGTAAATGCCATTCACTTTAGCTAAGAAAGGTAAGATGTACTTTTAACCCTCTTCCTGCTTTTCGAAACATATCTCAACGTCCATCATTGAGAAGAGATACTTCCACCAGGCTCTACTATCCCACTCGGGGACCCACGCATTGAAATTATCTGCAATTCTTATTAACGATCTTTCTCGGGCATCTTCCATAAACTCGTCTAACATGCGCTGAAATTAGCCTTGCATACAGCTTTGAGGAGCGTAACAGCATAAATTCTTTACCCTCACCCTCACGGAATGCCTATGCTGACAGTCGACGTCCAGGAGCGCTATAGATGCGTATGCTCCAATTGCTGCTTCTTCGAACACATCGGTTACCCATCAGCCCCGAGAGATTAATCGAGAGATTGAATTGTTCTTGTTATTTAAGGATTAACGGTTACATGCTGTAATATATTTAATTTTGTTACCTACGCATAGTTTCCATACTTGAATGAACGCGGAAAATAATACCTGATAAAATAATCATAAGTAACAATCGGCTCCCCAGTCATCAGTACGGAAATCATAACTCTCTATTAAAGTCGTTTTCGCCCTAAAATACACGATATCGTAATTATCTATCAAAATTCAATAAAAATTTATATATAGAAAAAAATACGAATGTCCAAAACTTTTTAAAAATTTCTTGAAAAGGGACTTCCTGGGAAGCCCTAAGCATACCACGGATAAGAAGACCCGTTACCGTATCTACATCTCTGACAAGACTTTGATCGTTCTAACGGGCGTCGCAATTGCTTCACAATATGTGCGAACTCCAGGCACCGGAAGCATCTTATCAAGGCTGCACACTCTATAATCCTACAGATCATCCAACTTTTGCGCAACTTTTTGCCTGCCAGTAGCTTAGCGGCATCCTTCTATTGCAGACTTATTATTGCCAACTGCATTTCACTGTATGTCTTTCTTATGTTCAGCACGTTCGCTGGGTTTAACTACTGACTTGGCCAACCCTGGCTGTGTTCTCTTCGTCTGTCTTCGTAGTAGCAGGTGCGAGATTTGTGAATAACCGCCATTTCGCTCTACCACTCTTTCTGGATAGCATTCCCGCCAAAGATTACCTCATTCTTTACATTTCTTTTCTTGGCACTTGATTGCTAGGGCAACAAGCTGTTATTTTCCTGCTTATTGTGAAAGAGTTTCGTTCGCTCAAAGTGCCGGCGTGACCTCTAGTGCCTGTTGGTATGTTTGTTTTTTATTTTTTTTTTTGTATGTTATGCAACTGGAAGTAGAAATCTTCGGAAGCTCCCACCAACCCGTATCAGCAGCATGCTTGCTTCGCCATCCATGGCGCCAACGTACTAAAAGTACCCCCCACACACACATTATTTCGACCACTCTGGTTGGTTGCACACACTGTGTTTCTTGTGCTAGAAGCTTTATGAAGTGCTCTAAGCGCCTTAATTTATGCAGCATGTTTGCCGCAAAGCTGCCCAGGCTGCTGGGGGTTTCCGGGTTGCCCGTCATTCTCATCCCAACCTCTTGGGTTCCCCATCTGCGGCTGCTTCGAAAGCAGCCACCACGGAACAGAAACTGCTTATTATTTTTTATCACTGGTCTTCCTTCGTTTACCTGCTACGGCTTCACCACCGACATTAAACACCTGTTTAATTTTTTTTAGTTTTCAGGTAAATATACCGCTTGGCACCATTTTTGGAAACAAAATAAAACAATTAATATATAATGTAGTGTTTTAGTAAAGCAAAAAGAACACGGTAATAAAATCATTTCACTTTAAGATAATTCATTATGTACAATAACACAATTTGAGACTTATTTGTTTGCAATGAAGGCAGAACAAGTTTTTAATTGTACGGTATTCAATGGGTGTAAAAGAAATAAAACAAAGAGCTTATCGGCGTAGGAAAGTATAAAGTGCGACAATGTCAAAAACTTAACGTTCAGTTAAGTCTGCTGTGGTTTATTTCATACTTGGCACTGAATGCATGCAAGCACGGAAGAAATGCGCAAATAACATGTAGAAAGGATAGTTATTAGAAAAAGGTTGGAAATGAAAGTATAAGAATAAAAGAATACAAATTCCTTTAATTAACGGAAACACACCTATATTCATCTGTTTCTTAAATATAATCATTTAAATATATTGAAAGCAACCGCGTAATAAGCAAGCAAGTAAGCAACCAACCGACAAAATAATGTCTTACAAAGACAAACTGTTCTTTAAAGAAAACGATGAAACGGATAATAGCAAGAAAAGAAAACACCGGCTTGACAACAGGACTAAATTACCTACCAAACCAACGCTTGCATAAAGTGACTAAAACAACCAAAGAATAAAGTTAAGGGTTTCACGAGAAGCTTTCTTGTTAGCGCACAAACACCGGAAGTGTCAAATGACACCCAGAGAGACATAAGTTATAAACATATACAGATATACTTTATGCATGCACATACACAAACACGTATACACAAATTAACATACACACATAATCTCACACGCTCTCACAATATGACTGAAAGATAAATATTACAATAACAATAACAGCAGACTCATGCCAATGCTTTAAACATGTGCATGTTACACCTGACTAGCGAGTGCGTCTGAGTCTGGTTGTGGTGCTGATGCTAGCGTTACAATCCATAATACGTGTGCCTACACGAAGTTATATGTACATGTGAATAATACATACTGACTGTTGATGCAAGAACTCAGAAAATGTAAAGACAAAATGTTAATGCCTTTGGGTTAAAAATGTCTATCCTTGTGTTTTCTGTGCGCACCATTCATACAAAAATTGTCTTTTACAGTAAGTGCATTTTCACTTTAATATGCAAATGTTTTGATTTTTTTTTTTTTTGCATTTTTGTCCTGTTTTGTTTTCTTTTCTTTCATTTACTTTTTATTCATTTTTTTTTTTTTTTTTTTTTTTGTAGGCTTATGTTCTTCTTAATCTTCTTCGTATTCTTTCACATTTCTATTACCTGCCCGCAGTTTTATTTTTGTTTGCGTTTTATCTATTGGCCTTGGCATGGTATCCTTTGTTCCTAGCGTGGTAGATGGTAAAAGTAAATGTAAAAATTGAAGATATTGTAAAGCCTTTTAATTTGGATGTGAATTTTTTATCTTTGCATTGCTTTCACAAGCTTCAACTAAAGACTTAGGATATAGAAATGTGCGTTACGGAACTATTAGCTGATAATGTGAAAAGTCAGAGAAAATCAAAGGAATTTTCGAGTGCCTAATAAGAAGAAGCAAGAACGTTATATTCGCTTTAAGTCAAATCTTTGATGCACACGTATGCACACACAACAACGTGAAACGCATGATTGGGAGTTGGTTGGTTGGTTGATCATGCTCTACTTTATACTCTCATTTTAACTGGTCCCGAAAAGATATTTTTACCGAATTTAACTCAATATCCTTTGTAGATATTATTATGGGTGTAGATGTTAACGATGATAACCAATAAATCTCTTCTTCCATACGTAAATAACATTTTTCCTTAAAAAAGTGTCACGATCTCCATGCCCTTGATGTTTGCAAGATTGGCATAAAGTGTCGAAAAGTAGAGCGTTTAACGATCGTTGAAAAATTAACTTTTATGTTGGCGTTGTTAAATCGCTATCATTGATTGAGTGTTAGAATTTGTTTTTTGTTGATCGGAAGCAAAAACTTGCTTTATGATCAAGTTGGTGTCTATCTCCAAAATTCACTAGAGCAGGCAATTCACGAAAGAATTCTGTTTATTGTAATAACGATCGTTCCTTCTTACAAACAAGTTTAAATCGGCAATGGGTATTAGCAAGCAAAGCCTGACGATATGTCGACAAAAATTTCATTTCTTTCTTTCGCAATAGTTACATTACATAATTATGGAGGTCTGACATTGTGAAGCTAAACAGAAGTAGGCTGGACGAGAGTGTGCTTTGAGCTAAACTGTTTCGATATTTTCGCGGCGAACTTTGAAGATGTTGCTATGTTATGATGATATTCCAAGATTATACGGAAAACTCATAGGCAAACGTAAGCATAAGCTACCATTGCTTCCTATACAATCGGGCTACGTGAAATTAAGCATTCACGTCTTTACTCACTGCAAATGGCAATCTTTAAAGTGTTGAAAAGACCGGAATAACGAAACAGTCATGAAAGAATCTCACTGAAAAGAAAGCTTTCAAAATCATCAAAAGGAAAATTTACGAGTCCGTAGCCTAGCTGAAATTAGACAAATAAGCTTGATTGAACTTGGGAGCACTGGGCGTTAGAGTGAGAAATTAGAGCTTAGCGAATAGTAGTGCAAGATTTCAAATCTAGTCAAAAAGTATTTGTATCATTTTAGCCTTACGTCAAAACATGGATAAAATTCAGAGCCCTGCCAAATTCTGCATAGGTCATTATCAGACGTGGACGTCTTAGTAAAAATGTTGTACAGTAACTCATAGGGACCGCTATCATCTATCCTTAAAAACACTCCAAGTATTATATGGTTATGCTAGAATATCATTCGATCTCAAATTAAAGCAGACATAAGGAGTCGGTTTACATATGAACAAAAATTGCTTTAAATCTTCAACTATTTATAAACATCCACACACTTACCTTAGAGCTTATCCATAACCTCACTTTTTTTACTATAAAATATCTACTAAGCTTTAAGAAGGAAATAACGAGTTAAAGTGTATGTGCTTAAGTAGGTGATACACAGTGTGTTTTCAAAACACCATACACACTAACGTGGATGGTAGAAAATAATAGCGAATGAGTTGAGTAAAGAAAGAGTGAGTGAGAGAGAGAGAGAGAGAGAGAGAGAGCAAACAAGCATAAGTAAAACGGCAGTAAAACAGTTCAAAAAAACAAAGTTCAATTGTACGTGTCAATGTCGAGAATTGTGTCTCGTCCGTACAAACGTTTTGCTTATATTGTCACATGGACATGGAAGTGTTTTGCCATCTATATATTATATATAACCAAGACCAAGAAGATAACGAATCATCGTTGAATAGTAAAGAGAAGTAAGAAGGTCCTCTGTGCTTCTTTCTTATTTTCTATGTGCTGCCGTACATTGTTAAGATTTTTGACATTAAATTTTTAAAATTCTATTAAACTGTGTGATTATATTGAATGCATTGGAATTGAATTGAATCGAATCCAAATGAAATAAATGGTTAAACACGTAATTCAATTAGTCTTAAACTTAAACATACATATTTTTTTTACACTGTTTACACATACATACTTAAGAGACAGTGCAAAAAGTATTGAGCCCTTCATTCATTAAATGGCGCTATGCTTATATGGCTTTAACATCATTTGAAGCGTAAACGTGGGCAAATTATAACGTGCATCGAGTCTCATAAGAAGGATTAGCAATTAGCGTGACGAGATCGATAAGTAGGCAAAACAAATGAGCAAATATTGTCAATCGGGTTTAAAAAAGGAGGGGAAGTTCGATGTTTACATCTACAGAGGCCAGTGCTAAAAGCTACAGTGCAGCGAATTTTTATTTATGAATTTCCGTGAATCTAAGGAATTTAAATCATTTCAGATATGGTTGACATAAGGCGGAGACATATGAATTACTTATAACGGCAGACGAGAGGAAAAATTTGGCGATTCCCCAGAATAGTTAGGATCGGCATATATCAAGTCTATAGCCGCAAGAAAGTGCCATAGAATCGCACAGATGTTCTCGAGAAGTACGTATTAAAAAGCAAAGGTATGCGGAGTGATCCCAGCAAATAAAATTTGAAAAGACCGACGTTTTTCTTGAGTAGCGGTTGTCGATTCATGTTATTGGGCAAGACTGTCCAATTACACACCTGCGACGAATCGGAAAATGTACAAAATGGATGCACAAGGTGCCGCCTGGTGACCCAAGCAAGAAAAAAAAGTAATAATGCTTACTAGATGTTGGGCGAGTATGGCATCGAATGGAATGAGTTATTGGACAAACGAACCAACACAGATTTAAAACTCAATTTCCGAATGGCGGCTTTTCGGGCAGCAAGTGCCAAAAGTCTGGGGGCATAATAGTAACGTTTGAAGAGGCCATTATTACTAGATTTTAAAATACACATGATATTAAACATACATCGGCTATTTCATATAATTTTGAAGATGCAATTGACCAGTGGAAAGTGATTTTAAACGAGAAAAGCGTTTACTAATTTTTGTACCGACAAAATTTCAGATAATAAAACTGTTTCACGTCTGCCATTCAATCTGTAAAACATTTGCATTTTGCATTTGTGCCGTGTTCTCGTATACATTTTCAATGACAAGTTGGAAACTGTCACAGTTTGGCAGAAAATTTGATTTTAATGAATCCACGCCACGGAGGCAAAGACCTGGCAACATTAAATTATCATTTCTTGCAATCTCGACAAAAATCTGTGCAGATTACATCGAGATCATATATTTTTCATTATTTTTTTTAGACCTGGCAACATTAAATTATCGATTCTTGCAATCTCGACAAAAATCTGTGAAGATTACATCGAGATCATATAATTTTCAAATTGGAAGTTTATTAGAGTACTGCAATAATGGCGTCACCTCTCCAAATCAAAATTTGCGGACATGATTTTAAAATATTAAAATTATTTTCAAATATTAGCTAACGTATTTTCTTAAATTCTTTATTTTTAAAAGCTCTATACTTTTTCTATAAGCAGTTGTTTATTTGCAAATATACAATGTGTAATTTTGTGAAAGGCCGTGGCTGGCTTTGGTTTATGTTTGTTTTTATTAATTTTGTGGATTATCTATGAAAACTTTCAAAACAAATTCATATAGAAAGTTATGTGTGTACGTGTAAAACGAATAAAGCCGTTCAATTAGGTTTGCATAAATGCTAGTATTTATAAACGTAGAGACGCGTGATCATACATTATTTGCAGATATATGTGTAGTTATAGGAATGATATTAAAGTATGCCATAGACAGACATACACTGTGCTCTGTGCACTGCGTGTAATTGAACAGCCAGACCACAATTTCAACTGCCGAACGCAAAGGCGTTTTACGCAAATGAACAATTGATAATTTGCTCAATAATTTAGGTTCAATGCACAAATAAACGCAACAAGAGTCATGACCGCACAGTAAATGTAAAACCATAACAAATTCCTACAAACCTAAATAAATTACAAAACAATGCACACAAAATATCATATAACAAATGAGTGAATGAATGACACACACGAACCGTATTCTATATTCGACATAGACGCAAACGCTTACCTATCTTTGTATTGTTAATAAATATACGCATGTTACGTACATATATGCATAAGCATGATATATGTGTCTGAATAATGATATGCAACATCTTTGCAGGACAACAAACCTGAACGAATCAACTAAACGACTAACCGACCAACCGACCAACCGACCGACCGACTAACCAACCAATGAGCCACTTGGTGTGAAAACATGTGCATATTATACTTGAATGCAGAGAATTTTTTCTTTCCTTTTTTGGTTTTTTTTATTATTATTTTACTTTCGAAAATAACACCACAACGCCACTTAAACATGCCAGCATACAATATTTGCAGGATCTCAATCCAATACGTAAGCGAAACCAAACTCTCACATTCTAAATTCGCCAAAATGAGAAATGGTTTGTTGAAAATGCAATTGTTGACTAAGTAGTAGTAGTTGTAGGAATAGTGCTAGTACCAGTAGTGGAAGCAGCACTAAGAGCAGTATCAGCAACAGCACCAATAACCGCAGCAGCAGCAGCAACAATAGTAGTAGTACTAGTAGTAATATCAGTAGTCGTGGTAATAGATGTTGTTGTTATTGTACTCGTGGCAGAAATAGCTGCAGAACTCTAAATACAAAGTTTGCAGGGATTTGTGCAAACAAAGCGAAATTTTTTCTGTTTTGTTCTTTTTCAACTCACATTTGTGTGCGCACACATACCCATACACACACATGTATATATACATTTAACGCGCGCGTTATCGTGCGTGTATGAGAGTTATTAACAATCGAAAATGCGACACACGTATTTAGACTTAGTTTATGTCGCGTTGGGTTTCCTAGTTTAATGAGTGGCTGATGTCGCTCGCAGACATGCAAGTACACACATAAACTCATATAGCATCCACCATATGCGTCCATAAAAAGTCTACGCTCATATTTATTTACGCGTATATATCTAGTCTGAAATAATACAAATTTAATGCTTTTTATACGCTTGTCATATAGATGTACACACATACACACATTTATGTATACATATGCATATCCATTGCATATATATTAAATTGAAAATAATGCTTGTGGAATGGATTTTATTCGCAAGAAAAAAGTGAAAAAAAAAAATAATATAATAAAGTTCCAATTAACCATAGTTTTACAGCAAATATGCTACTGAAGAGATTGGAAAACTCTGCAAACGCACAAAAACAAATAGCTAAGCTAAATTGCTTATATGAAAAAAGTGTAAAAAAATAAAGAAAAAAGAATTTCATGGCTCCATCAACGCACTAGAAAACACAAAGGCGCTCGCATACATCCTTGAACATATATATATTTCATCAAAGTTGCGAATCGGTGCGATTGTGATTTTACGTTATTATAGCAAATATATACAATTATATACATATACACACACACACGCATATACATACGCACACATGTATATAGAGATAGAAAACTGATGATAGTACGTACTGATAGATAAATGTAATCATTAATTGTAAACGTATTACCGAACCGATTGGGACCAATTTTGTATCGAACATGTAGATGATTCTGACGTATAGTTGAGTGCCAGTTTTTCAAAACTATATTAACGGAGTTTAAAGTTACAGACGAAAGTGTGAAATAATTGACGCTGTTTTTCGAGGTTGTCTTAGTGTTTTTTTTATATTGCGGACGTGTATGTGAACAGATCAAGTCCATTTAATCACATATTTTTAGCCGATCACGGAATGTGCGTGGCAAATTGTATCTTTTCATATTTTTTTTTTCGACTGTGGCGATTCGGCAAAAATAGATGTACCACATCTAGAAATATGAAAATGAACGTGTCCCAGAAAATAGGAGTTAAGATATCTACTTCCTTATGCAGAATTTTTCCTGCTTGAATTTACAAAGCGATCAAATTGACGGATTCCCGTGAATCTAACGATGTGTATATATGGAGGTGCCTAACATAACGGTAAGCAATGTAGAGCTGCTCCGTGCCACCGTCGTTTAGCAGAGTTAAATTGTAAACGGCGATCAAACCTTTTGGTTACTTTTATTTTTATTATTACTATTTCTTTATTTTTAATTACTCGTTAATTTGAATTACTTTTTAATAGGCATTCATAACATTTAAAATTAATGCCGTGATATCAAAATACTTTGCGCATATTTATTTATGCATTTATTTATCCATTTATTTATAGAAAGAGTTTTCAGTCAATAGATATTAGTTTGGCTCAAAGGAAACGCTCTTTGATGAAATATGGCTACAATAACAAACTCCAAATACATATACATGATGTTTACCATATATGTTATATATAAGAATTCCTAGTACTCAAGCGAGCTCGAAAACCGCCTTTCCAGAGCACGTCGGCAAATTCATTAAGAAATGTATGTGTTAAGCAACAAATAATAACACAAATAACACAAAAAAGTCAAGCTCAGCATCTGATAAGGGAATATTTGATAGGCAAGGCATATTAAAATTTGCGAAATCTTTTTCTTTTTGTCTGAAAATCATCTCGTTGAACTTTATTTTGAGCGTTTTTTTTTGCTTTTGTTGCTTAAACTTATACACTATTTTTCCCGTCTTATGTAGTTTTTTTAGGCGAAAAATTTTTCAAAGAAATTAAACGAGAAATTTAAAAATTATTCTAGCATTGACGAATAGCTATTAAGAGTTTCTATCACAAAATGATAACATTTTTTTAATTTAAACGTTCCCAGACACTTTTGATAGAGGGATACTACACTTGTTACGGTTTTTCACACCCATCGCCGAAGGATGAGGAGTGTGTGTGTATTCATTTTGTCAAAACGCTCGCAACGCTCAGACGTAAGCTTCAGAAACCCCATAAAGGATACTTTATGTACTTTACATATACTTCATCAGCATCAAATTCCAAACTGTGGTAAACATTCTTCTGGTCGCAACAATGCAACAAACAACTACAAGATTGGCACAGAGATTGGAACTTCTTACACGCACGTTCATATTGAAAGTGAACCAAATCGGTTAAGGTCTTCGCCCATACTACAACATAACCTGACACAATCTTTGTTTTCAAAAATAAAAAAAATTTGTTTCCTTTTTCGTTACTTATTAACCGCAACAAATACAACGACAAAAATTGGAAATTACATTCTATGGGGGGCAAGCAGCACCTGTATAAAAATAGAAGAAATCGACCAAGCCTACCCAAAAGAAAAACTTCAAAGACTATACAAAGTCTACATATTATTGTTAAGAATTAAACAACAACGATCGGTCGCGGTCGAATATAATTATCTTATTCGTTTCATTTCGATCAGAAGATACGTTTTACTTACTTTAAGAATTTTTTATCATTGTTTGTAATTAGAATTTAACCAAGACGAATGGGCAGATCTTGAACTTAATATAAGGGATCCCGAAAATGAACACAAAACATTATTTTAATATGGAAAGCAAGTTTATGATTAAAAATTGTACATTAATTTTTTATTCGTAAAGTATTCAACATGGGCATCACATCAAGTAAATGGTCTTTAACGCTTTGCTGATACACACATTCTAATTTTACTAAAAAATCGAGATCCACTTATTGCTATTCCATAATACATTCAACTAACTGTAATCACTGGGCATGGTGAGTTTCATGTTCAGACGTCAGGTTTTGGGTCAAGTGCACTTTGTAGGCTTGCAAATGCAAATTTTTCCTGAAAATATTTCCCACGATGTCGAAATGATGTCACTGAACTCTCAGCGACAATCTCACAAGCTGTTTTGGTGCTCTTTATTCAAGGAGGACTATTATGAAAGTTTTAAAATAACTAACCGATCTAGTCGGTCTAAACTCTGTAATAAATCTCTTAGGTAAAGTCAACGTTGCGTAATATTTGGCTTGAATTTCTATGCAAAGAAATGGTTCGAAAGCCAGCTAAGCCACCCCGCCCCCAAGAATACGCCCTACGGCGTTTAAGTACCTTACACCATTTCACTTAATAAAATCCTTCATTTGTTTTCGTACAAAAATGCCAACAATTACATCTTGTTCCTACGTACAGGCGCACGTTTCATGGAAAGTTTTATATTGGAGTGAATCCAAAACGTGAACTGACGTTGTTCAAGTTTAAAAAAATTAATTTTCTTGTCCAAAGGTCTTGTGGCGCTTCACCTATTATCGTTACAAGATACCAAAAAATTAAATTTTGATCACTCCTTACAGTTAATTTTTGTATCAAATAACCGTTATGGATCAATTTTCATCATAAAATATTAAAAACTAGATATTTGTGCCATACAAAGGGCTACCTTTCGTAGGATTACATTGAAGGCATTGAAGTTCGAAAAATTCATCTAAATCTGTCGTATCCGTTTAGTACGCCGAAATAATGTTACTTAGCGGTTTTCGTCTTAAAACTTCGAAAATTGTAAATTTTTTTTACATATTTTTTTCTTTTCATGACCATTCATTCAAGGTATGTTCCCTGCACGCGTAACACAATGATGGTCAGAAAGACGCGATGAAAAGAAAGAGATAGGAAATGCCCTTAGCCAACGGGACGTGTGGCTAATCGGTAAGTGTTATACCTTTACTGACAGTGCACTGCCTATAGCTACGATCAAATATGCTGTAATGCCCACCGATTTAAACCAGTGAACGCTGATTTCGTAGTCACGATGCTTATCTCGAGGAGAGTGCCAACAACATACATAACATAGACGGACAGACGGACAGACTTGATTACATGAATTTAGAAATTCATGTTTGTTAAGTATATATATACTTCATAGGGGCTCGGAAGCTTTTTTTTTTGGGGTGTTACATACATACATACATATGGGTATAAAAACCGCATTGGTTTTCAATGAACTATAAGTATGCTAAGGAATTGATTGGGATTTCTAAGATTTTCGTTGATGAGAATTTTTGGTAAACCATCATTGACTCATCCATGTTATAGCACATTTTACTTTTAGAGCATGACTTAATTGACTTTTAAAGCTTTTTGAAAGACGGTTTCCAAAAATCACATATGAATGATAAGTCAGCTATATTTTCAACTTATTTTGATAATAATGAAAGCATTTAAATTGATGTTGTAGGTGAATTGAAACATTGCTTACTTATCCAATTACGTACGCAGTTATTCATAGAATTTTCTATAAATAATTTAATTAATTGAATTTTTATAAAGCTGTTGCCCTGCCATTAATCTGAAATACTTATTAAAATTTAGGCAATGCCTGCGGTTTGCGTACATGTAAATAAGTATGATGCAAACACTTCTATATATCTAAATATTGAAAAACATGTGTTATACTTTTACAAATAATATATCAAATAATTATTACTGCAAAATGTATTTTTACCTTTATCAACCTTTTAGCTTAATATGGCTACATTTTCTTTTCATTTTTTACATTATTAAGGGAAATAAAATAATTCCAAAATAATAAAAAAATTCATAATCAAATTAATTAGAGTACAGTATATGTAGTATAGAATCAATAAAGACAAATAAAATACAAACTAACTAATATAAAATTGTACTCAACGGGTGGGCCTGAATTATTAATTTAAGGATCAATTTTTAAAAACTGAAAATGTAAGATTGCAAATAGAGAACATCCGCTTTTAGTTTCCTTATAAGGATATAATTGTTGTAAGCATGTGAAGATAAATTCAAATTTGTCTAGCAAAGACATTTGTTAACTAACTTAACGTAGCTCCGGAAACGCCATAAGAGAATTCTGTTATTATGTAGTTAGTATCGAGATATGATTGGATGCGGAAGCCTACTCCATTCCGCCCAAATTGGGAAACGTAAGACATTTTTGTGGATATCTCGTGAATCTATACAAAAATATCTTTCGGCCGAGATAAAAAATTCAAACTTTTCTTTCCAAAAGTATCTTTGATAATATTTTGAAGTTTGGTATGCTAGCAAAACACGACTATAGAGCAAATAATCAAATTTAAGATATTAGCGCGGCCAACTAGAAAAGGTCGCCCATATAAATCTATATCACGCGATATAGATGGATATAGCCAACATATCCTCGTTTAGGCGTGTTAAAATTTATTTATAAATTCGCTCAATCTTTATAATTCTATTGTTATATACATGTGGGAAGTTTTAAACAACCAATAGTCAACTAATATAATAGGAACATTTGAGACGATTTTGATCTTCATCTGTTGCATTGGACATTCAAGAGACAAAACTTATTCTCAAAATCTACCTTTTATATATAAGCCGTTTTCTTTTAAAACGGTGTAAGTCCATTTTATATTACAGGAAAGTATTTAAGAGTTTTTGCTCGAATAATGTTATGAATGAATGAACTGTAGGGCGGCACAGGGTATAAAAAGGTGATCGATCGAAAAGTAATTCGATGAGCTTGTTCTCCTTGACGCTTTATTTGCTCACAGTAATTGTTTAATAGCCAAATTGACCAAATCTAATGTTTAAAGATAGGACTTCTTTATTACAAATTCATGTAACAACTAAAAGAATAATTTCGCAGCACTTTTCCTTCAATATTCAATGATTGCTTTCTTGTATTTTAAAGACATTTTATTAATCCACATCCACGCTGTAGAATAAATATATGGAATTTTTGAACGAAGTGTAAGACATGTTCAAAGGTGTCTTTTGAAGTCAGCTCCTTTTCCATCATTAAGAAAGTTCTGCAAAGAGCGCAACGAATAGTTGTCGGGCAAGCCAAATTCCGCACTACACGGTGTCAATTTTCGCCAAATCATTACAGATGTCCATAATCTGCCGTTGTCTTGATGAAACGCAATTCCTATTTGATTGATCAATTGTGAACGCCTTCGTTCAATTACGCCCTTCAATTGCAGCCAGTTGCTGATAGCCGATAATAAAACCAATAGAAAGCGAATTATTGCACGATTTGCTTCCAATCTGAGCAAACAGTCCAGGGGTCGGTTTACAGTTCTCGTTACCGAGCTGTCGTACGGTACGAAGGACAAAAACTGTCGTTCATTGCATTTGCAACGGAATATTTATTATCGGTGTATCCGTAACAAAATAATGCAAAAAGGAGGAAGAAAAGTAGATACATTAAATAAGCAAACGTAATATAAAATTGGAAAAAGAAATTGGTAAATAAATCGATATCTTTGAAAAAAAAAAATTTATAAAACACACAGAGCTTTTTTGTTTCGGTTATTATTCACTTTTCGCGCTATAGTATGACCTCATAAGGCTACTGCTAACAAAGTAATTCGATTCTAAAAACATGCGTTCGGAAAAATGTCACGAAATTTGCCCTTTATCTAATAACGACTTTAAAATTACTATTGTTTTGGTTGTAAAAGCTTTTCTAAAATTATTTTTCCTTAATCTTCGAAACGTAAGTTTAATTAAAAAATGTCCGTATTTATCACTTTACGCTGTCATAGTACACTACACCAATCATCATTTTTATATTCTACTCGCTCTATATTTTTTTTTTTTTAACAAATATTTTTTTGATTTTTATGCAAGCAGTTTTTTTTTTGTATGTTATAATATGTCTTTAATTTTACAAATTATTAAATTCTTATTTTTATAATTTTGTTGTTAATAGTTGGTTTCGATTTTACATACAAAATGGATATTCATTTTCGACTTGTACGATATTCGGAGAGAAACCTAACCTACAAACCGGACTCTCGCAAGCAAACGAACTTATGAACGTATTGTTATCCTAACCGCAGAATGGCAGTTTTCTTCTTTATTTATCGAGTGAGAATAAATCTTTGTGTCAGAAAGTCAGAAAATGTAATCGTAGTATCCATAGTATCAAAGATAAGCCAAGAGGAGGTCGACAATTGGATTTTGACGACCAGGCAATTCGTCAACTGTGGAAGGGTACGAAAGCTTGACAAGTCGATTGCTGGCCGACAACTTCAATGGACCCCCGCAAACTCAGCAACACCCATAAAGCCAAACGTGCCCGAATGTTCAAGAACACTTAAGAATATCGTGTAAAAACGCCGGGTAATTATGAACACACCTATTAGTAAACACGGAATATATCGTCGGGAATTCCTAATTTTTGTTCCAACTAATCAATAACTAAATAACAGATATGATCTATATAAAATATAAACTTCTCGTAATATCCCTTAAAATATTCATCGGCATTCTGAACTGATTCATACATTTCTGTCTGCTTCGATCTATTACATTTTAAATCTTTGAATAAATAAACAATAGAACGCTGAAGAATTGAAAATAAATAGATTTTAGAGTCTCCTTACTACTCTTGAACCCATCACCGAAATAAAGAGTTATCAACAATTTTTAACAAATACAGACGTTACAAAATAGGTTACCTCCTTAACTAACTGCAGATTCTATCTAGTCGTCGACGGAATCTAAATCAAAGAAATGAGAAACACGAAACAAAAGATAAGGAAATCAGATATGTTACCAGTTCGATTCGAAAATATAACATTTAACATAAATTGAAAGATAACTCAAAGGAAATCTAATTGATCTTAAAGTAGATGAAATTCACATTAGTACATAATTAAATTCGTTGGTGGTCAATTGCTTTAATTTGAAATCTTTTCCTAAAAATAATTTTTATTTTAAATTTATCATTTGTAAGAACAGCGGGTATTATCTTATTTTGGCTAAAAAACGTAGTCTCGACTTAAGTTGTCAAACAAACATTCATTTAAGAATAAAAATGTTTCGAAATTAACGGAGTGTTATTTTTATTTGTTCTTGAATTTTTTATGCAAGTGAACGACGTTATCGAGTGTAGCGTACAATACATTACGAGACAAAGCACAACATGCCAACAAGACGAATATGACTTTCTCACCACCACTTAACATTACCAAAATATTCGAATAAAATAGAATAGAGATGCATTGGATGACTCTATAAAGCAAACAAATGCTAAATCAACGTTTGCTTATCCTTGAATTGTTTCCGATCACAAACGGTGATGATTCGGCGTAGGAAAGCCCAAACTTAACCCATATAATGTTAGTTAAATATCATATATAAAGTATGAATTCTCCAATCCGATTCATCTACAAAAGACAAAAGACTGCTTCAAATTTACACAAGATTTAATCTAAAATTAAATATCTAAAAATATGTAAAAGTTCACTGGAGAACACAGATATCCGCGCAACTGAAATATTGATTTAAACCTTTTAATGTCAATTTTTTTAAAACTATTCAAAAATCTTAAAAAGAACTTTTGTTTTTTTTTTTGCTAGGATTATGACATTTAATTCATACTTACGAAAAGGAGAGAAAAGGTACATCCACTATCAAAGAAAAAATGTATATATATGGGAATGTCATTTTATATATTAGGGCCTAACTATTTACCTCTGGATGTGTTTATTGAAAATTCCTCTTAAAGTGAATGAATAGTAAATTTTTTGCTCATTTTTATAGTTTTTTCCACAATTAATTACATTTGAATCCTTATTTATCGTTAATTAATTCAGCAACAAATCAATATTAATTTTTTTAAATTTCGCAAGTTATGATTATAATAAAATTGCTTAGATATCGAGTTTATAAGGTCTGTGATTAATCTTGGATGATATCATTGGATAAATCAAACAATGTTGTACAGAAGCTGTGCAATCAAATATATTAAATACATTCTGTGCTACTATTGCTTGATTTTGCCCATAAAAGACAATTAAGTAATTTCTAACGATAATTGTAACGAATAATACTTTTATTTAATTATGACTTAAAACTTTTCAATAATTTAAAAAATATTAAGCTTTCAGAAAACCGAAACTCATCTTATTCGATTAATATATATACGCTTATTAACTAACCCGATCGCTTTCATTGAAATTGGTATTTCCTTTTTTCGCTCTAACGCATAATTATCTGTTTATCGTATATATTTTTTGTTATAATTCGTAACACGGGATTTAGATCACATATTGCTTTTACCAAAATTGTTGGGGATGTTTACTTAATCACTTTCAGGATATTTAATATATTGCACTTAAACGCTTCTTTTTATTCTCATCGTTTATATCTAAAATGCTGCATTTTCCCTTTACAACATAGTCAATTGTAACTTTTCTTTTAATCTCCAGTTTCAATCAGATATTCATTGGCTTTTCCTTTAAATTTTTAGTTAACTAAAAATTAGGAGGCATTAACCTTAAATTTCAATGCATAAGAAATTTCCATTTTCATATAAAACTTTCATATAATATTGATAAAATTCTATGAAAAAAAGGGTTGCTTACCTAAGCAATGGCAGCTGTTGATTAATGCCAGTATGGCGGTAAACGTAATCCAAATATGTTTCATTGAATAATTAAACGTGGAAGAAAATAAATGCCGCCGTTCCAGTTCTTCCATATTTTTTTGGTATTAATCTGTTTTAAAACTACTAAAATATTTGATTATTATTTATTTACCTTTTATTTTAAATATAATTATTGGAAATTTGAAACCTTGACTTTTTTATCGTATTTCATTTTTAACTAATTTAAATGGCATTTTTTTACCAGATTTTAATTTTTTTTCCTTTTTTATTTTTTACATTTTAAGCACAAAGTAAGAGGGAGACTTCGAATTCTTCTCTTTTGTAGTCTCCCGCTCTCGTTTTACTTCGTTAATTAACTCTTCGGCATAGCCAAACATTTAGTTTATAGATACACACACCTGCCCTGATGGCTCGAAACGATCGTTTTTACATAAACAAGCCAAAACAACAATAAAAAAAATCAAAAAAACTAAAAGAAAAAAAACGTGTACACAATTTTTTTATTAAGATTTTTAAGTTATTTGCTTGTTACTTTAAGGATCTTTCCAAAAGGGAACTTTCAATTATTCTTTTCAACTAGACTTGTGGAGTACTAAACGGTGGTAAGATCGGCCCGATTTTAAGTATGTGCGCTTTTCATTAATTTTGTTTTTTGTCTCACTCATTTGTAAGAATTTTCTTTTTGCCAACGTAGTTTTCATTACATTATGATTTTCTATTTGTATTTATCTATTACATTCTTTTTTCCTTCTCTTTTTTATTTATAATAACAAACTTTTTTCCAAATCGCTTTTGTAGAATCATCTTTTGTTAGAAATATAAAATTTCTTCAAACGACAATCACATTCCACGCGTTACTTATCCGACAAATGCGCTGTACAAATACAACTGAAACACTGAAAACAAAGCAAAAATTTCAACAGAGCGAATCTTCTACTACCAACGAGATACAAACAAGCATTTATTTATAAGCTATGAGTGAGAACATGATGGGTCGTGTAGTCGTTAGATGGCGCTATCGCAAACGAACATTGAGTGATTATATTCAAGGCTTTATTAGCGGCAAGTTTCTGTTACCTCTGTTATACTGTTAAACAACATAAAAAAGCGATTTTCTTCGGCTTAGTATTCTATTAGAATGGAAAAAAAAGCATTTTCGGATCGTTTTAGTTTAAGACTCATTTGCATTGTAACATGTAAACGTTAACATTGTTCGGCATCTTTTATTTTATCATACTCGTATAAGTCCATGAGGATGAAGAGATGAATGTAAAAAAATATGTTTATAGATATGATTACATTAGAAATTTTCACTCAAAATTTGCCAAAATTATGCTTAACCATTATGCATGAAACCAATGTACATTGTTATCAAATTGAATCCAATACCGAATGGATACATTACGTATATTTTAAAACTGTTCAAGAAATTGCAGAGACAATAACTGAAAATTATTTAAATTATTCTGGACTAATTAAGAAGTTTGTTCTGAGATATGACGCCAATAAATAATCTTTCGTAAGTTAGAGTAGTACTGCTTGAAACCTTATTATAAAAAGACGACTTTAACAGAGTTTCAAATTGAATTAAAGAATACACTTAGTCCCCAAAATATTCCAACGATCTTAAAAACTGATCTCACGAGAAGATTGTGATTCGATACACTTCCTAACGAAAATTCATATCATTTCAAGAATTGATTCACTTTTCGATGTTTTGTTCGTAATGAGATTATTCATCCGTACCCAAACTATTTCGTCTCAGATAACTTTGACCAAATAAAATATATGAGTGGTCGAAGTGGTCGAGTAGGCAAAACCTCTCGATCAAGAACTCAGTTGTCGCGAGTTAAAATATCAAATGCGGTGGTTTGCAATAAAGCCGGTCGCCTTAAATGCGCTCTAATGCTTTAAGAATTTAATTTTAGAATTTATTTCTGTGACGAAAGTAATAATAATAAATTTGTGGCTTTAAAAAAATTCACATTTTTTATACCTACGACTGGAACGTAGAATAATAATTACATAAGAAAGTTGCACACTTTCATCTAAATATTTAACCAAAACGTTCTTCTCATTTAACATACAATTTTCCATTGAAAGCACCCGATGTGAATACCTTAGTAAAAAGTTAGGAGAATCCTGTCCCAAGAAAAACGAAAATTCAAAATTAAAACGTGAAAAGAAGCTGTGTACTTTTTTATTTAGTAAAATAGCAAATAACCAACGCGATATGATCATTCAAATTTCTCATATATAGTATAGACAAAATGGTTTTGTTTTTTGTTGTTGGCTGTATTGTGTAACAATATTTTATAAACAAATAAAACAGATAAGGTAATATGTAATAATTGCAATTACGTTTCATTGCCGCAACAAGGCTTTGAAAAAGAACAACAAGGAACCAGTATGTATTGATTAAGATTTGTTAGTACGCATTATCTAAGATAGCCATGCCTACCGTTTTTTCACGCACATATCCCACTTTGCATAAAAATACTGTAAAGCCTCCATGTTTTCGTACACCGTTTAAGTTATATTCACTTTCAAGGTACTCTGTTTCTTTCATTTTACTTTATGAACGTAAAACTTATGAACATACTAGCCAACTCCGTAGCGCATATAGGCATGCTAAAGTACAATGAACGACTCGTGCCAATATATTAATCATTAATTAATAACTGTTTCATCTGAAAGATCGTTGTAGCTTAATTAACCAAAAGCGTATCGTCTCGTCTCGTACCAATAGTTCTTTTCTAATTTGGTGTAAATCATAGCAAGCAGTTATTTGATACTTGTTAATTGATTTGGACAAAAATTTGTGTATTTCGTATAATTCGAAATATATAAAGTTTAGCGTATAAATAAAAATTTAAGAGCGCAATAGTTGATGAACAAGTGAGTTGAATGATGTGACTAATAATGATATATGTATGTGTGGAAACTTTCAAATTTTCGGTAGATTTTCTTATTATGAACTATTCTCAACGATTTTCTTATTCATTAACGCGATTCTTTCACTAATTTGATATACAATTTTTATAATTTCAAAATAAAACAAACACAAAATGAAAAGTTGGAATGAAAAATAAGTGTACTTAGAGAACCGAAAAAACCTATACTTGATCGTAACACTGTGTAGTTTATACACGTTTACATACAGCACGCTGCTGAATGAACAAGCTTTCAACACTCATTCATCCCCGCTATTAAGGTTATTCCTTTGGCAGAGTTTGGAAACTGTGATTTCTTTTAAATATTGTCATATCGTTGCAAATTACTATTTGAGATTACTCATACGCCTATACTGGACAAAATAAGCAATAGCTTAATAAACGACGATATACACTAAAATCTCGATTTGCGTAATTGTTTGATCTTAGCGAATAACGAAAGAATAACGATGCATTCGATGTGATATGACACAAGAGCGAAAAAAATATATTGAAAATTTAATTTAGGATATTAGCGTTTATAACACTTTTCTTGTTACATTTTGATCAATACACGAAATTCTACGAACTTTCGCTGTCTTCCCTTGTTGTTATATTTTAAAACGGTGCAAATCAAAACCGGTAACATAAATAAAAGCTATATTCTTTGTGATTGTAATTTTGTTATTAATTCTTAATTAGCATATAATGAAGGCATAAAAAATGCAATTATGTTACCTAAAAAATTCCACTTAACAGCGAAGTAGTAAAATTAAGCAATTAAAACTTTTTTTTGTATATTTTTTGTATAATTTCAATTTAATATAATTATGATTTAGGTAGAATCTGCAGTTTTTTATTTATGTAAACTGAAATACGTTCATTCGAATCCAACCAGAATAATTTAAACAATAACAACACGTAACTATCTTTAATATATGCATAACAGGGGAAAGTTTCTAATTATTTTCTCTTCGCTTTATCGTTGGGGGGAGGGAAACACTCTTTGAAATGTGATTTTAAATTAAAAAATCAAACGATTTAAATGCAAAAGAAATTTAATATTTTAGAAGATTCCTTTAGCTTTTTGCTTTTCTGTTGAGACAACAATATATGTACATAAACGAAATAACATAACACGTGCTGAATTGAGTTAACAACATTGAGACGAGAGTCGGCGCATATTTATTAAGCAACAAGTTGAGTGATTTCTATTTCAGGGTAGTTTACGTTTCGGTGAATAACAACCCTGTAGAAGAAACCCCTATTTTTATATGCATTTTGTTGTTTTGAAGCAGGTGGGGACGTGTGTGTGTATGTTTTAAAGTTTAAACCGCGTGTTGTTGTTGCTGTAAAGCTTGTACCGCCTGTGGTTGTGTTGTAAATTCTAATTTTATTTACATTGCTCGTACACGTGCCATTGTTTACATTCTTCCAATATCCTCTTATTGCTAATAAAACATAAGGCTGCAGAGGAAATACGTGCAATTTTTTTTCTCGCTTGTTCTCATGTTAGGACAGCTAATTTTCAATAGTGAAAAAAAAAAGTGCAATTAATGCATAATTATGTGATTCAGTACATAAGCCAACACTGAGGGTAAACTTGGAAAGAAAAATTTTAAAAATTTGGTGGTAACTACTCGTGTCCAACAATATCATACTCTGGACGATCTTCATCTTCTTCGATTTCCTTCTTACGGAAAGCTGCGAAGCGTAGCGTTCTGTTTATAGAATAAGTTATTGATGGTGTAGTATGGAACAATTGCCTAAAGTACAATTCGATTCTATGAATTGTTTATTTATTATATTAAGATTTACAATGCAAGCTTGTACACTTTTCCAAAGAACAAAGGACGGAAGAGGTTCCTATTTTAAAAACCCCGTCTCACACGAATAGATAGGCATACGCAAACGATCGGAACGTAGAAAATAGAACTATTAGAGAAGCATAGGAAATAAAACAGCTGGGTTATAATTCGGAGGATAAGATACGAAACGGATCAGATAAACTTTGCCATGAGGATAACATCGAACCAACGGAGCATTCGGCACGTGAACTATTCGCATCTTAGCTTCCGATCATTAAAGAATTGACAAAATTTGCCAAATTCGTTCTTGTTAATAGAATACTAAGAATATAAAATAATAAGGTACTGATTGTGAGGAAAAATAGTCGTTATTATTTGCCAGCATGTCAAGTTAGCAAATTAAGTTTTTATCGCTTTTAAACCCAAGCAAATAATTTCGGAAATAGTCAATCTACCAGCTATTTCTAAATGTTTGTAATATGTAATCCCTCCTTCAAGAATAGCCTTATAATCAACAATTATTGCTTCAGCGCTATAAGTCGCTAATCATGAAAGGTATATTAAAAATCGTTTCAGCGTCAATATGTGCTTTTGTCTCCTTACGATTTATATATATAGAAATTTTTCTTAATCTTTTAAAGGAGTTAAGAGTTTCAAAGTAAATAAAAGCTTGCTCAATTAGTATATTGAATCACTTAAATTTGAAATATTTGCACAAGAATTTAATAAAATAACGAGTTAACGCATACTTGTGAACCTTGGAATACCTACGAACCTTTCCAATCACGAACATTAAAAGAAAGTGTTGTGAATATAATAAATAATTATTAGTTCAACCTATTTCTATATAAATTGAAATTCACAAACCTATGCGCATTCCTGATAAGGAAAAAATTTTTTCTTAGTCGTAAGCCAAACTCGCATCTTCTTCTTTTATTTCTTTTCACTTATTCTGATTAAAGGAAGACCTGCAATAACATTTAAATTGTTTGGAATTAACATCCGAAGTAAACCATAGTTCGTTTCATATCATTTCATTTGTTTCATTTCCATCAATAATATATATATCAACAGCTGATATACACTGCTGTACAAACTGTAATACCAGATATTAATTACTATTATTTTTTAATTAACCATCTTACACAATATTAAACTACCAGTACTAAATGCTGTGTCCACTACCAGTAGTATGGGCAGGCAACATATAGCGGAATTCGGAAAATTTTCAGCAACATTTCAAATCTAAAACTGATAAACATAATTTGCGACATTACAAGACATGCAATTTGAGTAAAATTAATAAAGTAATAAAAAGAGCAAAAAAATTAAATAAAGAAAAACTGTAACAAAACCAGCTTGATATATAATTTCGCGTCCACGCTGAAACTTTCCTATTTGGCGGGGTGAATAACCTGTTTTTGATTCACATATTATTAGGCTTCTCAAAAATAAAGGAAAATTTTGTCTTTATTCCCATTTTCACTTTAGACAGGATATTTTGTTGGAAAAATATTACTAGCAAAATGTTTCCTAGTGCTATGTGTATATTATTAAACATTATAGCAGCTGTGCTTGGCGTTCTTCATAAAGAATTCAAAAAAAATTTCAACAAAAACATACAGAATTTCTACTTCTAACCTAACTTCACTTTCGGAAAGTACTCGATTTCTTTAATTTCAAATTTACGATAAATAAAAAAAATTTCATTTTCTCAATAAAGTAAATAATTAAAACGACTGAACGTGTTTTAATATGAATATTTGTTATTAATTTTTGTTATTAATTTTTCTGAGCCGATAGCCTGTGTTGCTAGTGCTCAATGTCTTTTTTTAGTCTAACAATTCAATTCATTAGTCTAAAATTAAAATAATAATAATAATAATAATAATTTTTCTATCTGAATACTTTTTGTAGTAAGTCAAATTTTTCAGTCTTCTTCTACTTTTCATTACATAAGTTTTTTTTGGCAGTTCTCATATTTTTCTAGTTTCCCTTCGTCCTTTGTTTTTTACAAGCAGCCGTTTTTTTACTTGCCATTGACATGTTTGTTTCCATCCATAAAGCAAATAATTGGCATCATTTGGAGAGCTATACAACTTTGAACCAATTCTATATGGAATTAATCCAGTTTTATAAAGAATTGAATGTGTGTTGTGAATTCCATATGGAGTGCGACTAAAACGACTCTAATAATGATCACGCGCTACAAATAAACTGAATTGCTTCTTATAGACGCAGTTCAAGCAAACAAAGCAATTTCCAGCATTTATATATTTATATATTATATTTTATAATAATGTGAACAGCAAATATCCAAGCGTGGTTGTTTTGTAAGCCCCATTTTTTTTTTATTTGCCTCTTTCGCTTCATCTTTATTACATTTGGAAGACGTGGAATTGAAACATTCTCTGTTTTGATCTGCACTACACCAATTATCAAAAAAAAAATAAAAATTTTTAAATTATACAATAAGTATTTGCAATTTTTATTTTCTCACGGCGTCATTTTTTTTTCCTATTTTTCCTAAATGTTACATTCCCGCCATAAACACGGAAAACTGCTGCAAAACTGTCAAAGGGTAAACAGCTGTTAGCTAAAAACTCAGCTGTTGTACAAAAACGTATTTAGCAAGTAAATTTGTGTATTTGATCGATAGATAAGTAGAGAAAAAGAGTTTTGCAACATAAACCATAACTTATTTATGTGATGGTGTTGTGATGTAAGGGAAGAGCTTTGCTTCGTTTTGCTATTATATATAATTTAAATAATAATAAAAGTGATAAAACAAGGAAATCCAGTGCAAAAAAAGTGTTTGAATATTATATAATTTGAAAAATATATTAGCTAAAGTAAATAAGAAAAAATTCTTACAAAGTTTCCATTCAACCTCAAAAGGAAAAATCGATTTTCATCACCAAAAACCAAAATTGCATATTTCCATTAGTGCTAACAACCTTAACGCGTGCTTATGCTTATGTGTGTTTGATATTAAAATTATTGTTCATGTTTTCCCAACAAAGAGCAGAAAAGAAAAATTTATTAAATCCTCCTGTCAAATTTCAATTACAACAACAAATTTCGTACCAGACCGGCACAATAAACCCCAAAAGAAGTTCTAGCCAGGAGAAAACCGAACTTTGATAAGTTCAATCCTAATGGGCTGAATGCAATTGGGGATTTGAATACCGAAATGTCGTATACTGAGCTGGAATCAGGGTATCAGGATCTACGACAACAATCGTCACAACAGGCGGCCGCTAATTCTGGTCAACAAACGCATCATGTTCTACTGGCAGGTGGCTCGGATCGTCAACAACCATGTCCTGGATTTTTTGTAGGCCACGATGGCAATGTATGTGTGTTTGTTTCGTCTAATTGTTTGTTAATAACGTTAAGCGATATAAAAGAAAAGCAATGCAGTATCCTCACGCTAAGAGCATTGTAGAAAAATCAATAATTCGTTAATGTGTGACCTTGTTCGAATGACTGTTTTCGTATACGAAGTTTCTTGTATGTATTCGCTAAAAACATATGCTCGCTTTCTCGGTTATATATGTTTGCAGATATGTACAAAATATTGTACGTACTTATAGTCCATTGATAATCTCAAGTTGAACCTTAGATACCCAACACCTACAGATGATATCTAAAAATCGCTTTTTGTTTTTATTTATTGCGGGTGGCTAATTGGTAATGTTTGATATAGGTTGATAGACTTTTGTCAAACACATAATTTAAAATTTACCCTGAATTTTTAAGTTCGGTGGAGGGATTTTTTCCATACCTAAACTTAACCGATCCAGATTAATTAAAAGTAAAAATGTCTCCGAATTTCATATAAGAAAATTTATGAATATTCGATGGAATCTCTCGGTGTGGCAAACGAGTTGGGAAAGTTAGTTTATGCACTTTTTGTCAGAGTATACATAAAATAGAAAAAAGATTTCAATGTCAAAGTCAATTATATGTTCGTTCACGTTCACTACCTTGGCTTGCTTGACGTGCTTTCTTCAACACTAGATTTACGGCACCCGTCGATTTGGCGGGTTTGTGAAGTGAATATCTAAGTTTTCAGATTAAAAATATAAAAAAATATGTTTTTTAGCCATTACCCACAAACTACAACATTTAAAATTGGTATGTTTTATTTTAAAGTAAAAGGTTTCGTTATCTAATACAATTTTACCTTTAACTTTTAAAGGTAAAGTAAACCGGTCAAGGCTATTTTTAGAACAAATATGCAGTTGAATATGGTGAACGCTTAGATACCAGGATTTTCGAAATATCTTCATCGGGTCGAAAGTTACAGGCGAAAATATGAAAAAATTATAGTTTTTTTTTTTGAGATTGTTTCAGTTTCTCCTTCATGACGGGCTTGTACTTGGGTAGATCGCGACGATTTTTAATCAACCAAGGATTAACGACTGTGGCATGTCGACAACGATAGGGGATCAAAATGATTGCTGCTGGTAGAAATAGGTATATGATATTGATATCTCAACAACACTAAATATGCAAAAAGTGGTTACAGGCATTTAAAGGTCTTTTCACATAAATGATGGACACTAGAAAATTTCGGGACATTACGTGCTTTATAATCGTTTTTTTAAGATCGAAAATTAAGAAGGATCAAAATAACGTACTCGATAGGTCCAGTGTCTCTATTTTATTCTAATAACGGTGTCTGCCTGGACGTAGGGTTTACTATATTATCCTTCAACTCATACTAAATGTGCTAATGTGATGCCTTTTGAAATCGCGTTTTTGATCTGAAAACTAGCTTGTCAGTTTGTTGAGAAGTTGATTGGTCTAACAGCGTCTAATTATAGGCTTATGTGCACACAATAAATTTGCGTATATTGTGTTGTGGATGACGTCAAGATTGCCTTTATAAATAGTGTATAAGCTCTAAGCGTAACGATCAATCAGGGCTTCAAGAACTTAACATCATTTTGATGGAATTCTGATGGTGACAAATTATAGTTGCCTGGGCGTGCAATACCCTTCCGTAAAGTGCACTCTTGTCTGTAAGGTCAACATATTGCAGTTTGCGGTAGACAATGAAATTTCTTAGAATATAAAATAATTGTTTATTTACCCTATTAGCAAGTTTACATTAATAAATAAAAGCAATTTAACGTATTATTCGAAAACTGATACAATTATATTTTATTTTAATCAGCTTTCGAAACTTTATAAACTTAAATATATGCAATATAGCTGTTCGTGTAAAAGTCTTTCCGACTTGTGTCAGCTCTCTTGGTTCGTTGTACTAATCACGTTACTCTTTCAATATGCTGTGTTAGACATGTTACTCGCCAAATGTATCAGAGCAATATATGTAATCTTACGGCGTAAATGTTCATAACATTCATAAAAGATGCCATATTTATTTTGTAAGCAATGTGCTTGCATGTGTTACATTATTATGATTGTCATAGGCAGTGCATAAGCTTAAATGGTATGTTATGATTTCGTTTACATTTCTTTAATGAAATAAATTTAATATGAAAGGCTATTGTTTTATCATAAAGCAAGTATTGGGTATCAAAAGATTCGACCCAAATCAAATAAATTTTCTTCCATATTAATATGGTTATTCTCTGGACATATAACATTTAACATTGTCTAATCAAAATATAATCAGAAAGAACTGTATTATTGACATCTTTATGTTATTAATAAAACTAATTCGATTTCATAAAGTCCGCTTAGTTTACTACGAGTACATTTTTATTTTTTTTTTGTTTTTGAGAAAAACTAAATTTATGGGTAACTTCCATTGGAATAGTCGTAATAGAGTTCATTTTGTTTTTCTCTCTAACGCTATAAATTAAATAGCAATGGGCAACAGTCATCATAAGTTTATATCTTCTTCTACCGGTGGAAATCATAGCAAAAATACTACTCAAAACTACTCAAACACTGATTTACAAAGTAAGCCATCGTCAACATTGCGTGTTTGCGGACATCGGCAAAAGCAACCTACAAATTATGGTCCTGCTAATGGCGCTAACTTATCACTACCATGGCTTATTAACTCATCTGCAAATGTAGTAGGTAACTCTGGTGTGTACATGTAAACAGTAAAAGAATAACACACCGCGAAGTATGCTTTTTTTTCTTTAATTTTTTTTTGTTTTTTTGTAAAAGGAAACCGAAGTTGACACAACCGGACATGTTATCAATGTTATGTAATGTTACATCATATACATTTTCC
The DNA here is from genome assembly GCF_014805625.2 of Glossina fuscipes. Lineage (NCBI taxonomy): Eukaryota > Metazoa > Arthropoda > Insecta > Diptera > Glossinidae > Glossina > Glossina fuscipes. The sequence continues at coordinate 5,991,741 of NW_023998431.1, read as the reverse complement.
TATAGAGTTGGTCTTTTCTTTAATTTCCTTATGTATGGATTTCAATCGTTTCGTTTCCGCTAAAGTTCACAGCCGAATTAATAACCTTTATTTAGTATGATTCCTATACTACGATATTTCGAAAACAGCTGTTACGCAATTTGATGCGAATTTCTGGTAAAAAATCTTGAAGAGATAACACACGCGTACTTTCGCGAGGACCGTACGGTGGCCCATATGACGATTCGAAATCAATTGTAACGAACCAAACGAGAGTTGTGTCGCGTCAACAACACCTCTAGTTGCCAATCGACAATTTTTAGCACCAATTCGGCGACTTTCTGAGTGTGGTGTTCATCAAAAGACATCAAAGAATGGCGGCAACGCTCATAGGCTTCAATTCAGTCTTTCTCTTCTTTAAGCAACTTATATCAATAGATTCTACAGCGCCAAAGTACATAAGCAACCCTACATAATAAATGACACATTAAATCGAGACATCATAAAAATAACAATAACAGCAAGGTCAAGCTAGTAGGGTAAACTTTAATACTATCAAAATCCAGTGCTACCTTTTGACGCCTAGGTGAACGACGAACAGCTCCTCTCTTTTAGTAGCGTCGGCGTAGACGTGTCGCGATCCTTCATTTTCTGGACATGAAAATATAAAATGATGTTAGTTTGACAGTACCTACGCTCTGAGTGTCGAAAGGTGTATTACTGTTGACACCACGTGTATCCGGCCAAAGCTAGAGTATAACAGACGCTCATGGGCCACGAAAGCAGCAAAACTCTCGATACCCTCGGGAATCAGCGTAATGTGGGCTGTGAAATGTTAATGCATGGGCGACATTTCTGTGAAGATAAAAGAGTTTCGTCCACCAATTAAGCCCTAAGTAAGTTAGCAGGATGACAAGGCTTCTTCAGCGTTCTCACCCACTTGTCGCGGAATTGTTTGTATTTCGCACGCTACTCTATCGCGACTCGTCAATCTGTAATCACACTGAGCGCCTTGCAAACAATTTATCAATAGAGGTCTCTCCCGCCGCGCCTGAAGTTTTTACTTTTAAGTCGAATATACACAAACACTATTATCTCCTTCCAGTAGCTGGTCATATACAAAAAAAAAGGAGAAGATTCGCACTCAACATTCCACTGGCAGCTCTTTTTCGACATTTCCGAAGCCGGAATTCTACGTTTGATTTCTTATCTATATTTGCAATGAAAACATACACATTTTTAGATAAGTACTGAAAGTTTGGTCATGAAAGTGAGTACAGGTGTTAGCAACCAAGCAAAAAATATTACCCGTTTAGATATGCCTGCGCAATTTTAATGGAAAACCCTGAGTATGTTTTGAATACACTAGTACATGTAGTTTCGATTTCAGTACTTCGATAGTGAGATCGTTTTTTATTAAACTTGCTTTTGATTGAAACCTTCAGCACGTCGACCTTTTAAAGGTAATAATATTAACCACCTAAAGTGCATTTTTTCTATATTAAGTTGAATTTTTATATCATAAGCAGAGGGTGTGAAGCCATATGACTACAACCTGCACATAATTGGAAAGGCTATTAATAGAGAATTCACGACGTACTAGTTTCATTTTGTCGCAGGCCATTGTTTACCCTGCAGCCTGGTTGCCCTAGTTTGGTTTGCCCATATATTAGTCACAGTAGCTAAGCAAGCTTTTACTGTTTCATCCTCGTTTTTGACAGAGTGTAAAAACTTTTTCATACCAAGTTCTAACTAAATAACATAAAGACATATTTGGTTTATAATATATTTTAAAAAAATTCACAAGAATTTCTATTTCAACTAGATTTTGATTTAAATTCTTCCGAGACTTGGTTCTGTTAACGACATAACCGAGTTCTGTAAAATGTATTTGGTTTGTGTCTTTGCTATTTATATTTACGTATAACTTCACACCCTTTGATAAGCAATGCCTTAAAGGACAGTCAACTATATATGATGCAGATTCAAATGTGGTCTTTAAATGTCTCCAAAGATTCTTCTTTTCATGCACCCACGCTAAAGTTCATTTTTAAATAAAAACACTGAATCGTGAACACTATCATTAAGAAATCGCGTAGATTCTGGTTAACGTTACACTCATCCATGCTGATTCGCAACATTTATCGACACGTACAGATTTGTTAAATATATCACTTCACTAGTTTCTAGGGTCTGACGCGCATATGGTATATGCTATGGTGATTTCAATCTTCAAAAGATGCGTATCAAAATTTCATGGCACTTTGATCTTTGGTTTACAAATTACATTTGTTTTAGTGACAAAAGTTTTTTGGTCGCTTTGGCCGAATTAGGTCGGGCGTAGTGCTTAGCATTATAGGTGCTCATTCTACATTGCTCAGAATTCGTATACTACGTGCCAACCTATTTTTTCGACAAGCAACACTCGCTCTGAAAATTACAAAAGTAGTGTCACTAAAACTACTATAACACGTAAAATAAATTGTCAGAACTTCGTGAAGTTTTCACAGGTAATATTTGAACATTGATGCTAACCAGAAATTGTATAAGCCTGTCAACGGTTATGCCATATATGTCTCAGATCGGGGACTTATCGAGTGATATGTTGTCTGCCAAATTTCACATAGATATCTGCTATTGTTTAAAGTACACGCGCTAGAAATGTTATCATATATATAAAAACACACAAATACGTATGTCTGTCTACCGGACAATTATAATCGCCATTAGTCTTAACAGTTTGACTAAGAGCACAACATTGGCCTTTAACATATTCCTAGTACTGCTGTTGAGTTAAATTAAAAAATCAGCTAAATCGAACCGAAAATTCGATATATAAATTATCGTGAAGTTTGTAGCTTGTACAGAAGAGTTCAAAGGATTAATTTGTATAAAGAAAGGACTTGAAAATGTGGAGTAGATATTATGTGTATCAAGGAAAAACATGCTCGAATCACTTTGCAACCTATGCGAATACTATAAATACATGAATATACGTAAGCTCTTGGTGGATATTGGAGGAATTGCCTCAAGTCGAGAATGAACTTTGTTTATTTAGCATTTCTCTCATTTAAGTATTGTATGTAGATGGAATTGTTTACGATTAACAACAAAGTTGGAATTGTCTACGGTTAACAGCAAACAAAATGCGCCGCAATGTCTCCGATCCTGATAATTATGGTTGTTAGAATCGATATGACAAGAACATTACAGACTCATTATCCTTTGGTGAGTGTATATGGAAACTGTATGCGATTTAACTCGCCTTCACAGTTCCATGAATATATTTGAAGACATCTTTATTTTAAATACATTTTACTTTCAATTATCGCCCTTACAGAAGCGTAAGTGAATCTGCGTAAATCTTGGAAAGGTATAAAATATAAAAGACAAATATACCTTAAGTTTATACTTTTCGTTAAGTTGTGTATAGAAACACAATATATTTATTATTATTATTATTATTATTAATTTCGCCAGAGAAATAAATTCTAAGAATAAACTCTTAAAAGCACTAGCATCTAAGGCTATCGGCTTTTTATTAAAAACTCTACCGCACTTGAGATTCGAACCCACGACCATTGACTTGCTAGTCGAGATTCCTCCCCTTCGGCTACTCAGGCGGATACACAATATAAAAATGTATATATATAAGACATTTATTCATAACCTTATGACATAACGAGATGATGGTATGTGTGGTGTATAATAACAATACTTCAAATTTTGTCGTTTAAAATGAGATGGGAAATAATGCATAAAGAGAAAATTTCAGTGTTTGTCAGTTGTTTCGCGAGGGCGGTAATTGGCGTTTAATTAGGCGCACATGCACATGTTATTATTTAAAAATTAAACATTATTAAAATGGAGTGGACTCGGTTAAAGGACTGGTGGCACTTAAAACATTGCCGTTCGCAGTACCATACTCGCAAAAATCGTCATTCAACGCCACAAAACCTTATTAGTTTCACCCATCAGTATGATAATAGTTCAAATAATGTCAGTGGTTTTGAAAAGTATATAAACGATGATGATAATGATGAGGACATTATGATGAAATAAAAACGTCATAAACGGCGAGGTCATAAAAAACATATAACAGTCGCTTATGACGGGAACAAGCACAATAATGCATTGTATTGCGACGAAGGTGTGCTTAACAATATCGATACAGACATAACATTCGAATCGGACATTGAAGAAGTCAATGACTTTTGTTATTGGGATGATTGTTTAAATGCCGGTTTTACTATTTGCGTATATTTGATTAGCTGTAATATTTGTAGTTTTTTTACATGTTTCATTTGCGTCTTTAAGCAGATAAACAAGTTTGCCGCCCTCTAAATTTATTATTTTTATACTCATCAACCAAGAATGGCGGTGTAATTATTAATTATAAGAGAGCGAAGGCAAAAATTTTCTTAAAAACCCTGCTATGTTTGTCAGAAATGCTGAAAATCAACCACGCCTACACAAGCTTATAAGTGATCAAATTTTCATTTTTTCAATTTTTCACATTTTATGTTTATTGCGCATAAGATGACGAGGACAGAAAATTGAAAATTCTACACCCGAGGTTTTTAATTCGAAATAATTTAATATGCCCGCTCATCATTATAAAATATCAAAATTTAGTTAACTTAGCTTTTCATGTTTTTTTGCTCGCCACTCTTAAGTTACAGTGGAAAAGGTATTCCTTTTTTGTCCCAAAAATGGATATGGACAACCACGCTCGCCATAAATAAATATACAGTGTATGTGAATACATTCAGGTAAAGTTTTTGAAGCCACATAATACCGATTTACCGCTAATAATATATATATAATAGCAATCTGAAACGGTAGGATGAAGTGAAGAACTTATCACGGTATTGGTGTGATGAAATGGATGGCGGTCGGTATACAAGATTCGGTTCTACTTTCTTAGTTGTTAGGTAGAAGTTTGAAAAACGGTGACATTTTACTTCTTGGCACATTAATATCTTCCGTTCGTTTCTAACACTTGGAAGTATGAAATGGTTGGTCGATAAAGTGTAGTACATATACAAGTTCTTAATATTCAACTCACGTAAGCATGTCAGCCGGTCTGTCTATATATGCCTTATATCAAATATCTCATTTCTTAAATTTAAAGTGGAACATTATATACAAAAAACAAGTGGTAACACTATAATGGACCATCCTCCTAGAGTTATTCATATCATTCAAAGCATTTTCAGTGTAATTCGTTCCTGGGCCAAAGCATGTCGATGTACCAAATTTGATGAAAATAATTCAAGTCTATCTTAAATCCTTGTGGATGTTGTACACGTCCGAACAAATTTATTATAACCTTATATCGCAAGAGATGCCATAAGGAAATTTCCATGTTACATCCTTTTGATAGAACCCGAACTTGTTTATATTGAATCCTCAATGAATTACGATAATTATTTCGCATGTTTCGCCAGTGAATATATCACTTATATGATGTGCATGCAAGATGGAACATCTACCAACATATTTGTACAAAGTAAATACTTTAATAAATGCACAACAATATGGCTACTGATGGCTGACAGCTTGCCATGATTTGGCTAGCTTTCACTTTTGCAAATATTATACATATGTTAATATGAAACAATGTAACGTAAAATACCAAAATTCTGTTTGCTCATCCATAGCTTGATAGAGCTGATTTTTGAATTTAATTTCAGATAAAAATTCTTTTGTTTATTATAAACAGATTGGAAAAATGTTCAAAGATATACTAAGGGCTATTTAATAGAACTGGAAATATAGCCATAATTATAACAGTCATTGAATTACTCGTTTTTAAATGTTACGAGTTTTCGAAATTGCATGGATATGAGTTACGGGTTCCTAAGTTTGTTTCACGTACATCTACATATTCGCCCAATGCCACAATACGGAGTCGAAGTAATATATATAAGTAAGAACTCCTTTACATATTGCGGGTGGTGAGTAACCAATGTTCGTAATTTGTTTTTAACTTAGAATGTGCTTCAATGTCTTTCTATTCAATGATTTTGACTTCCGGTCAAGTAAAGTTTAATTAGATTTCTATTAAAAAAAAACATACATATATATGTAAATATATATATCATAGTACACTATAATATATATATGTAATAAATACTTAGACTCTAAAGGATCGAAATTCCTTAATACATTTTTTCCAATCAATTCGTACTCGTATGCATTTTTTTCGCTACCGTTATATATCTTTATACGCTCTCTATATATTATATTTTTTACACATTTATTTATCGTCCCATATATTTTGTAAATAGATTTACAGAGTATAGTGTTAAAGGCTGCCGAATGACTTAGGAATTATATTGCTCGTCTATATTGAAAAGTCTACCGCACTTGGATTTGAACCCTCAATCATTCAATTGTTAGTCGGGTGTTTTTACCTACTCGGCTCCTCATGCGAGTAGAATATGTACATATATATACATATATAAGTGTGGATTGCCTTACCAAAGTTCAGAAACAAACTTTTTGCATTTCTATTTAATTTTATAAAATCGAAAATCATTGCGTCATCACTATAGAATTTCGGGACTACAAACTCACCCAAACGGTTTTCCTAAGCTTCTTTTGAGCTCAATTTTTTTTTTTTTATATCATTAAGAGCGTTTTGCTAAGAGCCAAATGAATTGATTAAAATTTGGATGCGCCAAAACCCTGGTTATACAGTTATACGCATCAAAGTTTCGTAGCCTATTTTTTTAAATTTTTATTCTAATCATTAAAACCAAATGTTATCTGGCCTTCGACGTAGCGAAACATATCGACTTTTCTATTGCGTAATTCTGGATGTTTTAATCTCGCTAGCTGTTGAGAAGAACGTGTGCAATCAACTCTGCTCGGCCACATCCGAAGAGCTAATTATAAACGACTCGCTTTCAGTTCCATCAACCGCAAGGCATTCACTATAAACTAATATTCTCAATAATTTGCTCACAAACCTCCGAAGTATTAATTCCTTGATCACAGTTATAATATATAATTTAAGTCATTTGCAATTACTTTCGATTAAAGTAACAAATGCCACAATAGTGTTTGTTTTAAAGCATATGCGGCTTTTTGTGGCAGTTGATTAAAAAAAAATGATAATGTGAATTGCAAGTGATAAAGCGCTCAAATTTTTATTGTGACCGCTGTACAACTGTCGTGTGCCGAATTTGTCATTCGTCTTGTAACAGTCAGCATTACAGATATCATAAGATCTTCTCATTATGTACGGAAAAGCACTCATTATATTACATGTCATAAATTCATGCATCGAAAAAACGGTTTGCCGCAATATGAGCACTTGTCTAGCGGAGCTTACATTTTAAGCTAATTTAACCTATCCTGCTCTCAAACGTGATAACCTAAGATAAATAATAAAAGTCCTACCACTTCGAAAGTAGGCACGATTAGCTCACAACAGCAAGAAAAGAATGCCAAACAAGTAAGAAAATTATATTCTGCTGCGATTGAATTTTTTTTATACCTCTCGCCGTTATTTTGAAAAAAGTTAAAAAAAAAAGGAAAAAATCAAATTTCTCTACCTTATAAGGTTTGGTGGGCGTAACTGTTTGTTTTTTATTTTTGTAGAATAAAAGTGGAAATTTGTGTTGTGTGTCTGAACAAGATATCTTCCTTTTTGCGACCATGACTACGTTTACCACAGCAATTAAGAGACAAATGACTGATTTTTGATATTCTTGTAGAATAATTTTATCGAAATTTTTATCGTGTATCTGCCATAGTTGATGAGTAACGAGCAAAACACAGTGAAAGCAAAGGTGTACTCTGTTTTGATTATGTAGGCAAACGTGTTCTCTGATCTGCTTGCGATATTTCGAAACTTTTGCAAATTTGCGAAGGGCGAACGGGATAATGACTACTACAGATACTGCACAGTTTGGTAGACGCACGAAAAGACGAACTGACGGACATGCTTAGATGGCTTTCAAATTTAAAACTGGTCAAGAATTTGCATGCTTTATGGATTTTATAAAAGTTTCCTCTATGGGGATAAGCTGTGATATTAGGTAGGCATGATGAATTTTTCCCATCTTTGTACAGGTGATATACCATTACTCATAAAATATACGTTCAGTTGATGAGTAATGCAGGCAGCGGAATCTTTACTATAGATATTACATAGGCGGATGAATGGGCATACTTAAATCGATTCATGATTTGCTGCTGATCAAGAATATTTTGTGGTGTCTCTGAAACTTCCTTCTGGGCGTTGCAAGCGTCTTGACAAAGTGAATATATCCCTCATCCTTCGGTAATGAGTATAAAAAAAAGAAGAGTATCATAATTTGGTCACATTTGCTCAAAATGTATCAATGTATGTAATATCAATATAACGGAACCGTATAGCGCCTAATACGTGTACGCAAGTCCAACAATAGCGTATAAGTGATTGATGCAATATTTATTAGAGCTAAGCCAGCACTCCTGTATATAACAATAATTTGAGACTCCGGCTAGGAAAGTCTATCCGCAAGACAAATATTTTTATTTACTTTTTTTCAAACTACTTTCTTACTTTAGCAGTGAAGCGGAAAAATATCGGAAACTCTATATTTCGTTATTTTTTTAATTTTCCTTAAAAGAAGAAAAAATTGACTGAAATTCCATTTATATAATTAACAAACAACGTAAACAAAATTAATTTCTATTATTACAAAATCAAATGTTAATCAATAAAAGCTGAAACAAATTTCCTACAATCTTTCGCTTTACTCCTAGGGTGATACAGATTTCGGCGAGAGTAATGACGGAATGGATTCTGACACCAGTACGTCTTCAAATCCAGGCAAACAAGTGGTTGTGGGGGTTTGCGCTATGTCCAAGAAAACTCAATCAAAACCGATGAAAGAAATCATAACACGTTTAGAAGAATTTGAATTCATTAAAATGGTTATATTTTCGGAGGAAGTGATATTAAAAGTAAGATATGGACCATTAATCTCTTATGTAAAAGGCAAAAAAAAGTTCTTATGATATAACAAAATTTTAGGAATCTGTTGACAATTGGCCGATTTGTGACTGTCTAATATCATTTCATTCCAAAGGTTTCCCATTGGAAAAGGCTATTCAATACGCTCAACTGCGTAAGCCGTATGTTTTGAATAACTTACATATGCAATACGATATACAAGATCGACGACGAGTTTATGCTATTTTAGAGAAAGAGGGCATTGAAATACCCCGTTATGCAGTATTGGATCGAGATTCACCGGATCCTAAGAGTTAGTTACCTTATGTAGTTATATAACAGTTATTAACATTTTTTTAATAATTTATTTATTTACCATTTTATTACATTTGCAGAACATGAATTAATAGAATCAGAAGATCATGTCGAAGTAAATGGCGTAATATTTAATAAACCGTTTGTGGAGAAACCGGTCTCGGCCGAAGACCACAACATTTATATATATTATCCCACATCTGCTGGTGGTGGAAGTCAAAGGCTATTCAGAAAGGTTTTGAAATTTTCAATGGAACAAACGGTTACAATTACTACTCAATACTTAATTATAGATTGGCAGTCGTAGTAGTGTTTATTCACCCGAATCGCGTGTTCGCAAAACCGGTTCATTTATTTATGAAGACTTTATGCCTACAGACGGTAAGTAATCCAGTTCAATTTTTTATTTCAAATTTACTTCCTCTTCTCTTTTATTTTTAATTTACTTATTGCAATTTTTTATTATTTTTATTTGAAAAATTTATAATTGAAAAGCTTTTGTTTTTTAAAATTACGCTTTGATTTAATATTAATATTTACGGTTTAAAGATTTTCTTTAATTCATATATTTGAGATTATAATCTTTGGGTTTTTCATTCTTATTGTCGTTTCTATTTAAATGCATGCACATTTTATATGGACTTGGGGCTTGAACAATTCTATTTAATTATTTCGTTTTAGTTATTTTTTGTTTACATGGAGTTATTCTAGTGTTATGCATTTCATCAAAACTCGCCCTTAGTTTTCTAATAAGCTTACGGTCAGTGTTGGCTTTAGACAGAACTTAGTTGGATGTGTATGCTTAAATTGTTCTTCCACGTAATGAATATCGTCACGTTAACCGGTTTTTTTTTTTTATTTTTATATTTACTCGTCACTTGTAACACCATTCAAAGTAATTTCGCAGCATTAGGTTGTGAATTTAAATAACATAAAGTTTATTATAAATTAGACCAATTATTTACGGACAAGTTAAGAACAAGAAATTATTTTTAACCGAAACTTCTTTCTATTTCTCATTTAAAATATAAAAATTTAACATTGCCGACTTGAGGAACTCTTTTGCATTTAAATATTCAAGGCAGACAATGAATGCCGCATGCCTTTCTGATATTTTTGTTAATCCTCTTACCCGCAGGCTAACACAGTGATTTTTTGTTAATTCCCTTCTGCACAGGGTACTGTTACTTTTTGTTATTTTTGTTGCTTTCTCAACATTTTGGAAAATTTTGTTTTCAACAGAATTAGATAGTGCCCATGTAAACTTATTTTACCAATCACGGCATTTTCGTAAGACTAAACACCACATAATTTTGTTCATCGGAAATAAGGTAATTTTCATAAGCCAAAATTTTAATTGTATCTTGACCTTACTTCGACGTCCGGGATCTGCTTGGATCCAAGACACATCGTTAATTTCCCCGCGATAACCGTGTAAAGTGCTTTCTAGCTAATTTTCCGTTTTACTGATAAACTCTTACTCTTACGGTGAGTCATGTAGCGACATTATGTCTTCTTCAATAAAAGCCTGAAGAGATCGCCTCTGATCATCTTCAGCTTTCAACTTAGCACTTACGGTTTCTAAACCGTTCCATTTTCCTGCACCCTCTGGCCTTATTTCCCGCGCCTTTTTATTTATGTCATATACTACAACTACGAAGCCAAATGACTGCTCGCTGGTTAACTGAGACACTTTGTGACGGTTGCGTATGAACTGTTTTGTCTATCCCGTGCACATTCCAAGATCCATCCTACACAATACGATTTTCTCACGACGCCAAACACGATTTCGTTGTGCAATTTTCCTTAGCTATTCATCTTATGTTGTGACCCTTCGTTCTTTCAATGTCAGTTATTATAATTTTCATGTTACCATTCCTCCTTCAAGAAATATATATTTGAATCGACCACACCACAGACGGAAGAAAATATTATGTTTGACTTTCGTTTTCTCCGACGATGTTTTTCTTTTCAAGTTCTTCTCACCATTATGAGGCCATTAAGGTAAGCTACAAGGTCTTCTCTGGTAATTGTTCTGCCTATAATTGCCTTCTGCAATTTTCCTTACTTCTTCTTTTACAACGCAGTATTCACGCTGACGTCCGCACAAATGCCTACACTTGAGATTTGCATTACTACGAAATTTATCATTTCGTCTTGCTCGTAACGATAAAATTTTTTTTTTAAGAATTCGTGCTAACTCCTTTGTTATTAGTTTCAGCTAAGTGCTTAGTGGAAACGTTGAAACTATAAAAAATTGAAATCGGGCCTCGCCGCGCTGACTCCTTTTAGTTTGTCGCTCCGTTATCATATGAGTCGTTACCAGTCCGCTTTCTCTCTATAGATAACGTACGGCGTATTTTTTTTGTATTCTGATGGACATTTTCGTGCAAAGCGATGTTTGTCTGTTTTGATAGAGTATTTTTCCATCGTGCCTGCACTGTTGCACTGTAGGCCTACAAGAACTTTCAATGTTTCTGCCAAATTTTAAACGGATAGTTCGATTTTTGCGGGCAAGAGAATGTTTATCGCAGGCATTACATAGATAGACAGTCAGATATATTTAAATAATTTCAGAATTTGATGCCTGCGAAGGATGTGTGCCATATAAGGAATATTTGAAACATCTTTCTTGCTGTTACATATCTTTTAATAAACAGAGTAAGCCCCCATCTTTTTATCGTAGGGTATAAAATTGCTTTGAACGTACCGACTTTGTGTCAGAGAAAGTGTAATAGATTAATTCGGCCACAGTATATGCCAAAGTATATGGATCATCAAGAAATAAAATATACATGTACAATAATGAACAATTATTTTTGTTTGTTTCATATAGTCGAAGATTAAGGTCAAGTTGAACTTTCAGAATCGGAACTGTTGCTGGAATCCTATTCGAACTTTTTTACTTTCGTAGGTTGTATTTAAAACAAACATCAGTTCAAAATCTGTTGCGGGTTGTAATTTAGTTTTTTTTTTTCTCTATTTATTTATCCTTGCACTAAAATTTTAAATACCAAACTTGCATTAAAATATTGAACGATCTTAGTAGATGTTTTTTACATTTTTATGTCTATCATCAAGGATGTGGGATATATTCATTTTGTCAAAACGCTTGCAGCGCCCATAAGGAAGCTTCAGAGACCCCACAAAATATTCTTGATCAGCATCAAATTCTGAATCGATTGAAATATGTCCGCCGGAGTAATGTCTGTTGAATAAATTCTCTTAGTCGCAAAAATGAAGCTATCGACTTGAAATTTGAGACACATTTACTGTTCCTGTAAACAGATTTGGGCCAAATCGGGTGAAGAAAACACCTACTGCACCACGTAAAGTGAGAACACTGCTAATTTTCAAAAGTAATAAAAAATTGTTTTTTTACTCATTACTCATCAACTCTAGCAGATAAATCTACAAAAATCTCAACGTATATTCTATAAATAATGCTGTGGCACATGTAGAAAAATGGGAAAATATAATGATGCCCACCCAATAAGAGTGTATTAAAATTGAATTTTTTTCAATGCCTTTATAATGCGCGGAAGCACGCTTGTGAAACCCCATAAAGTATATAAATTCTTGGCCAATTTTACATTTGGAATGCACCTAAAGATGTGCGTCTGTGTACTATGTAGTATCTGTAGTTTTCATGTTCACGTTCGTAAAAATCAAGATATTTGCAAGACGAAGTCAAATAACGCGCCTAAAACGTCCGCACGCCTATGGAACAACAACTGTAAACACATCTCATTTTCTTGTTTTTTGCTTGTTACTCATAAAACACACACTACAGGTCCATACAGACTATATAAATTTTACCAGTTTATTTTGAAAATAGACTCTAAATACATAAATTTTTAAAATTGATCCTTCATACCAAATAATAATAATAATAATGTGTGTGAAAATTTCACTGCTGAAAAAATTTTATTTCATTTATATACTACGAATTACTATGAAATTTTCGATGAAAATCGAAACCCACTGTTCATCGCTTAGTGCAAGATATTGAAAGAAAAAGATGCTTTCTATGGTAGAAGGCTTTTCGCTGTACTGGAAAATTTTCTAAACTATTCATCAATCTCTCTTTAACGCTTCACCTAAAACAATAATGTAATGTGTTATAACACAACTTACAGATCTGTATATATACTAAAAGGACCTAATAGCCAGCAAATGCCGATTGTTCAATACCGATACCCTATGGTCTTTAAGCTAAATGTAATTATCGTACTTTGGGTTATCATAAAGATTATGAATTTAGAATAGAGTGAAAAATTTTAGTAGACTCAGTTAGGTAGCGAAATGAGGAAAGATGCATTTCACAATTATTGCAGTAATTCGCTTCCGTGCGTCTTATTAAAGGAAAGTTAACAAAGATTGATAACAATCTATGACTTAAACGTAAAAGCACGGAACGTGAGTTTGTGATGCGTTATGCTTATGTCTTCTATTTAACAATCTGCATGTCTGTTACAGAAATCTTAATTAATTTCGCTTAAAAAAATTGGACATAAGTTAATCCTTCAGCTGAGATATCGCTTAAACAGAACAAAAAAAAAGCGGGGAAGAATGAACTAAACATGGCAACATATTTCCGAGAAAAGGTTCGACTTGAGAATATCTTATGTAAAAATTATATTAATCTTCTTAATGTCAAGCATTTAATTAACAGAACAGTAATAAACTTTCATATATTTTCAACTTAGGTGGTAGATATCCAAGATTCAATCCCAATAAAAATGCTTTAAAAGTAAGGTGAACTCAATGTTTTTGGCTTTTTTTTTTTTTTTTTTTTTTTTTTTTTTCAATATTATATTTTTTATTTTGTTTTGCATTTTGTTTATTATTGCATGTGTTTTTTTTTTTTGTTATTTCCTTGAAATTATTTTTTAAAGTTTTCATTGTATTATGTTTGCTTATTTCATTACTCATATTAATTAAAAAATGAAAGGAAACAAATTTTTAATAAATTATTCTTCATACCTCTTAGCAGCTGAAAGAAACTGAAAACTCAATTGCTTAGTCAATCAATCAATCATAGAACATAAAGAGTTGTTATTAACCTGTGCCCGTGGTGTTATGAAAAAATTTTTGCGTTTATATATTATATATAAAAATATATATATAATTATATAAAAATTATATATATATATATATAAAAAATTATATAAAATTACAGAAGAAAAGAAACATCAAAGCTTGAGTTCAGAATTTTGTTAATCATAAATATAGAACAAACAATCGGTTTCCTTTAAAATACTTTTTTCCAATAACTTATCTTAAAATTGTTCACAAATTGCAATACCTACATGTATATGTAAAATTCTCTATATATCTTTCTCTGTCTGTAAATATATGAAGCATTTGTGATGGCAATATTATAACATTCAGTATTACTTTTAAAACGTAGTGTATTTTCCAGGTACCGATGTCAAAGTGTATACGGTGGGTCCGGATTATGCACACGCTGAGGCCCGTAAAAGTCCAGCATTAGATGGCAAAGTCGAACGTGATAGTGAAGGCAAAGAGATACGCTATCCAGTTATATTAAATCACGATGAGAAACTGATATCACGTAAAGTTTGCTTGGCCTTTAAGCAGACCGTGTGTGGCTTTGATTTGTTGAGGTAAGAAGAGCAAACAGTTTTTTTTATAAAGTTTTAGCTTTTCACTATTTATGTCTTATTCCAGAGCTAATGGAAAATCGTATGTCTGTGATGTGAACGGTTTTAGTTTTGTAAAGAATTCCAATAAATATTATGATGATTGCGCGAAAATACTTGGTAATATGATCCTTAGGGAATTGACGCCTACGCTTCATATACCATGGTCGGTGCCCTTTCAATTAGATGATCCACCCATTGTGCCCACAACATTTGGTAAAATGATGGAATTACGTTGTGTGGTGGCAGTAATACGTCATGGCGATCGCACTCCAAAACAAAAAATGAAAGTTGAAGTTAGACATCCAAAGTAAATTTTGTAAATTAATCGTTAAATTGATTTAAAATTCTTTTTCAATAAATGTTTAGATTCTTTGAAATTTTTGAAAAATATGATGGCTTCAAATTTGGCCATATCAAATTAAAACGGCCCAAACAGTTACAAGAAATCCTAGATATCGCCCGTTTTCTCTTAGCCGAAATTGAAACGAAAGCCGATGCCGAAATTGAAGAGAAGAAAAGCAAATTGGAGCAATTAAAAAGCGTTTTGGAAATGTATGATATTTGATATTCTTGAAGAAATATCTTTAATTCTTTGAATGATCACTGCAGGTACGGCCATTTTTCTGGAATTAATCGTAAAGTACAAATGAAATATCAGCCAAAGGGTAGACCACGTGGATCTAGCTCTGATGATGGTATGTTTTCACAGGCCATCCGTTAAATTGATCGATCGTCCGATTAATGAATAGTATCTTTTTTTGTTTTCTTTTATCAGACGCACCCACGGAACCGTCATTAGTATTGATTTTAAAATGGGGCGGTGAGCTTACACCAGCTGGTCGCATACAAGCTGAAGAACTAGGTCGTATATTTCGTTGTATGTATCCCGGTGGTCAAGGGCGTTATGATTATTCTGGTACACAAGGCTTGGGTTTATTAAGGTAAAGTGGATGAATTCGAGCTTCGAACGTGCTGTGCTTTACTTGCGTTTGCTTTCTTCAATAAAGGCTACATTCAACGTTTCGCCATGATCTCAAAATCTACGCTTCGGACGAGGGCCGGGTACAAATGACAGCTGCCGCTTTTGCTAAAGGCCTACTGGCTTTGGAAGGTGAATTAACACCAATATTGGTACAAATGGTCAAAAGTGCAAACACCAATGGCTTGTTAGATAATGATTGTGATTCGAGTAAATATCAAAATATGTAAGTCATACTCTAAAGCCTGGCATATTGAACATATATATTATGCTTTTACATTTAAAAGGGCCAAAAATCGTTTACATGAATTAATGCGTCTAGATCGTGAATTTACTTCAGATGATCGCATAGCAATTAATCCCAATAATAGTATATCGATTAATCAAGCCCTCGATTTTGTTAAAAATCCTGTCGAATGTTGTCAACACGTTCATAAATTAATTAAAGAATTATTAGTCATAATCAGTGTTAAAAAAGATGATCCAAAAACCAAAGACGCAATTCTATATCATGGTGAGACTTGGGATTTAATGCGTTGTCGTTGGGAAAAGATTGAGAAAGACTTCAGTACAAAGTCTAAACTGTATGATATATCGAAAATTCCCGATATTTATGACTGCATTAAATATGATTTGCAACATAATCAACATACGTTACAATATGATCAGGCCGAAGAATTGTATATATACGCGAAATATTTGGCTGATATTGTGATACCGCAAGAGTATGGCTTAACAACTCAAGAAAAGTTAACAATTGGCCAGGGTATTTGTACGCCATTGCTAAAGAAAATCAAATCTGATCTGCAACGTAACATCGAAGAAGTCGACGATGAATCAGTGAATCGTTTAAATCCACAATATAGCCATGGTGTGGCAAGCCCGGGACGACATGTGCGCACTCGTCTATATTTTACTAGTGAAAGTCATGTTCATTCTTTATTGACTGTGTTACGCTACGGTGGATTGTTAAATGTGACTACAGATGAGCAATGGCGCCGCGCTATGGATTACATTTCGATGGTTTCTGAATTGAATTACATGTCACAAATTGTTATAATGTTATACGAAGATCCAACCAAGGATCCTACCTCAGAAGAAAGATTTCATGTGGAATTACATTTCAGTCCCGGTGTCAATTGCTGTGTGCAAAAGAATTTACCACCAGGCCCTGGCTTTAGACCACATTCGCGCAACGATTCAAATGCCTTGAAAGCAGTGGTAAGCACGCAGTATTGAATTATTTAAAAAAAATTGTATTGACAAACTATGACAACAATTTTTTTATAACTTTTTACATTACAGTGTAGTGATGATCTAACCGGCAATCCTGAACGCATTGATGAGGAAAACGATACTGACGAAAGTCCTGTAAAAAATCAAAAGGTTAACATTACTTTCTATAAAATCTCATATTAATCCCAGAAGAATATGTGTACCATAACTATCTTACAGAGTTTGTACTGTTTAGAAACAAACAATAAGATGAGTTAGATATGTCCGTTTATCTCCAGAGCGTTGTGCCATTTTAAAAGTCACAAGAATTAAAAAAAATAATGAAAAAGTCATAATCGGCGAGGGCCGAATCTCGCATGCCCACCGCTGTGCTTTTTGCATTCAACACTCTAAGTTTTTTTTATTTGATACTCGTGCCGCTGGTATTATTAAGAAAATATTAATCGCAACGTCTGCCACATGCATTTTAGATTTAACCCAGTTTTAGGCAGATAACATATCTTCATTTGAGGAATGTAGAAAATAGTTTTAAACATTCCGTCTTGTTTGCCTAATCAAAAATAATAATAATCAAAACAGTCAAAAATATAGAATTTAACTACTTACAACTTTGTAGGGACACGGCCAATTTTTTCCTTTTTTGCACTTTAAGTGTAGAGTGTTTCGTAAAGCAAATACGGAAGATTTTAGTCTTGTAACCTTTATAATTTCTGAGCAAAGCGGGCAAAAACTCACATATTTTTATTAAGAAAAACGGAGATGACTTTAGTTTACGCTCCACTGCGGGCTTCTGCTCTGACCAATTTAGACCATTATCAACGTCAACCTGCGTGCGAAATCTTCCAATATTTCTACCAAATTTGAAGTTAATGTCCTCATTTTTGCGACCAAGAGAGTGCTAATGATAAACACCATACAGAAACACAGACGGACAGACATGGCTTATTCAATTCAGAATTTTACGGTGGTCAAGAATATATATACTTTGTAAGGTCTCTGAAGTTTCCTTTTGGGTATTACATACGTTATGGAAAGAGAGAAAATGAGTGTACCCCCATCCTTCAGTGGTGGATATAACAAAAAATCGATAGGTGACCAACACGTTCTAGTATATATGTAAGCGTGAATTGAAGCAACTTCGAAAACGCTCGAAATCTTTGGTATATTTCCTTGAATAAATTTCGATCTCTACCGACTATTAGTTTTAATTTTTGTCACCAATCTTTATTAAAACTATCTGAAAGTTCCGAATGAAATCGGTTTCGTTCGAAATATTGAAATCTGTTTATATCTGCTTGTAGCCATTGGCATGCTAAAGCTGGCCTGGGAATATAAACTTCTTAATTACATTATTTTTGTTGCACCTTTCGATATTTTCAATACAAAAGGTCTCTAATATATTGGATAAAGCTCACCTCAAATCAAAACCCATTTCAATCGGTGCTCATCACACTGTTAGCGGCCATGAAGCTTTAGATTTGGCTAAACGTTTGAATGAAGAATTGGCCTCACAGCAGCAAACCAAACAAACTGGTTCTCTGGAAACGGCCCGTCCCATAAGCCCTAACGCTGAACCGCGCTCCCGAAGTTATGAACAACAACATGCTCAAAAGTCAAAAGGTAATTTTCTTATTCCAATCGATTTTGTTTGGCTTTATTTTACTCTCTTTTCTTTCTTCTAACAAAATTCTTTGTCTGTCGCTCTCTTGTTGCTCTGTTTTATATATACTTTACCTTTTTTTTTTTTTTTTTTTTTTTTTTTTTAACTTTTTTTGTTTTATTTTTGTTTCTTGCATGTTCTTATTGAAAAATACTTCACAAAATATGAAAGTGTGTATTCAGTTATGCAAAAGGCAAAAGGCAAAACTTCTAGAACAATCTTGTGTTTAATCTTTCAATAAATTTAAATGCAAGCGGGCTACAGTTGCAGATTAAGTGCCTTCTAAGATGACTTTGCGTGGCATACTTTAATCTTATTATACGGGGTGATAATAATATTGTCCGGGCATAATAAAAAAAAAAGAAACTTATTTTCACTAAAAAACTACATAACGATCATCTGTTAAATAAATTGCTGTCTTTAAAACGTACGGTTCTCATACTTTCCACTGACAGGCATGCGCATCTGTCGTTCTGTTGTAACTTATTTTTGACACATTCATTGCGCGAAAATGGAGTTCGAAATCGAACATAAATAATTCTTAGTTTTCAGTTCTTCTTTCAGCTAAAAAACTTATGTAGTTATAGGTCTAAAGACCGACGTCAACGCCAAAACAAATAAGATTAGGTGTATAAACCTGTAAACATTGTATAGATGTATAAAGTTGTAAAAAATTGTTTAAATATCCACTATTCCTAGTTTGCCTGTCGCTGGCTGCTACTTTCTCTTATATTTCAGGCTTGAGTCGAAAACCCTGCTCATCTTCTGAGGGAATACTCAATTCAAGGTTTAGGTTCTTTATAAAAACGGAAGCGCACGTCAGTCAGGCCATTTTGTGCCATTACTCCAAATAAGTGATAGTCAGTAGGGGCAAGGACTGGTGGACACGGGGGTGCGGTATAACTTTCTATTTAAACTTCTCCAAACTTCAAACTTAAGTAGTCATGATGAATTGGGGGCCGTTTGCCTTTCAATGTACAGCATAAAGGCATTAATTGGTTTCGATGCAGGTAACCTGCGATTATTTCAGACGATTTTAGCAGCTCACAGTACACTGCCTTGAGCTGATCGCATCAAATACAGGACATGACACGAAAATAACGCTTCTTGAAGCGTTGGAAACGTTCACGACACACTCTATCACTAATAGTTGTCTGGGACACTAAATATTTGAGAGCATTCCATGAGCGTCAGCGGCTGACTTTTTGATATTGGAGCAGAAAAATGAAAGCTCTAGTAAATGAGGAAAGTTGAGCTTGCAGACTGATGTATTTAATCGGAAATAAGTTTAAGATACGGACACAAATCAACTAATATTTTGAAGGGGTTATGCTAACAAATGCTCAACCTTATCTGACTATGACTATGTGTGTTTATTTCCATCACCACATACCGATAAAACATGAAACATTGCAAAACGGCGAAAGCAAAGTTATACATGCACTTGCTATAACAGTATATAGCTGAAGTGCTAAAACTTGCAACCAAACTTTTCTCCATTTCTGAAGAACCTTTAAAGACATATGCAATGTGTTGCTTCCTTTTTGGTGGAAAATTTTACAAAGCAAAACAAATGCCAACAATTTTTACACATGTAAGAAAAGTAAACGCCAAATATTAAACGATATTCAGTGTAATATGCGGCGTACTTGGGCCAATAGAGCCATTTACCAAAAAAAAAGTTTGATGATTTTTCTTAAAATGTTGAATATTAAAAATCCGCGCTAATGCGAAAATACTTTTCTTCACGATCTATCTTAAGTGAACATCGGGGTGCGAAGACTAGGAAATGTTTGATTAGACTCACTTTTCATATTTTGTGATTTTATTTTGTAAAGAATTGTAAAAAAAACATTAATGAATATATTTTCTAACATTTCCAACTATCTTCTAATTGAATAAATTTAAATAAATATTTTGGTTCTGTTATTAAAAAACAAAAAAAAATTATCCGAAAAAAAGAACAATTACTTATGTAAAAATAAATCTTATTTAACACTTATAGTTTCTGTACGTGTGTACATATATATATATGTATACGTGTATATATATATATATATATACGTGTACACGTATGTATATATATATATAAATATATATATGTATATATGTGTACAAAACAATACTTTCAATATTTCTACTAAACAAAAAAACCGAAGCAAAACATAAAAATTCACATCACTTTTTATGTTTAATCGAAATTATTGTTGTAATCATGTATTATAACTCGAATGTATAAGCATCTGGCCGGGAAGTTCCGTGTATTTGGCTGAAATTCGGTGCCGCCTCTATTCAAATCATACTCAATACGTTCCCGTCGTTTAGTTAAATTAACTACTGCCATTACTCCAACAACCTTTTCCGTATTAACGAAATGGTTTAGCAGAGTTCATTAAAAAAAAATCGATTTCAATTAATGTATTAATGTCGGCAGTTAAATTAACTAATTATAAAAAGTCTTGCAATAATAATATAAAAAAAAGGGAAAGAATTAAAAAAAATCTAACATTAATTACTACACTCTTTTGTTGCCTTAAAAAATGTATCTATCCTTCTTGGGATCTCTACCTGCCTTTCACTTGCCAGGCTTGCATGATTTAGCATTCAATTGTTTAATTATTGTTTCGTATTTCATGCTTGTGCATCTGTAAATAGTTTTGCTTGTATTTATTCCGTATATATGTACATATGTATATATATGTATATATATACATATATGTAAAAGTGTGTGTGTATGTAATGTTCAATATGCATTCCTACCAAGTTATGTATATGTGATTTTCCGTACTTTTATAAATTACACACATATCTAATAAAAGGTTTCTTTATATGTATTTCTTTTAAAATACGCTTAAAAATTTTAAATCGAAAAAATAAATTCCCGTAAAATTTTTCCTTGAAATATACTTGTTTCGCGCTTTCTACGCTTTTATATAAATCGGTCGTATTAACAATTCTAGATGGTATCTGCCTTGCCAGTGATAAAAAATTCCCAGAAATTTTCAATTCATCACACAGTATAACTAATCTTAATCGTACAGCTTTTCAAATACGCATAACAGATAATTTAACACTTTACAAAATCGATTCATCGACGAACGAGTTACCCCTATCCGAAATAGATTTTAATCTGACTCCGAACGGTAATAACAATCAAGAAATTTGCCCGACTCAAAAAACCGATTCAGCAACAGAGCAATTATTAAAAAAACAAAGTCAGTTATTAACTATGCGGCGTATGGAAAGTAATGATAGTTCAGATTATATACAAAAATTGCGAGAATTTCGTAGAATGTCACCTCTATCGACTAATGAGAGACCATTAACTTGCAACTGCTCGTTACACTTATGCATTGATAATGAAGAGAATTCCTTACCTCATAATCATGCAAAAAGTGAAACCGACCTCAGTGAGCTGATAATGCCTTTTATCAAAAAGCAAAGCAATTATGCCGAATTTGAGGAGGATTTCCAAATGTCTGCTTCAGCTCCTGCTGTTCTATTAAGTGGTGATTTTCTTCCACAACAACATCGTGATAACAGATTATTGAAAGCCTCCTCCCTTACCAATTCACCTACCGCTTCCACTTTACAATTATGCAAAGCTTTGGAAGACACTGCATCGTTGCCCATAATTGTTAAGCCTACTGACCGTGCACTCATAGTTGCTAAGCATAAGACCTCATTGACCAACGCTCAATCGGCCCCGATTATAGTAGAGTTAGCAAATCCTTTTAAATTTCCATGCAACATTTGTACCGTAATTCCTCCCATCGCTGAAAATTCTGCTAGCATAACCAGTTATCAGAGTACTCCAATTCATTATCCTCCCGATACCTATCAGCAACAAGAGCAATCACGAGAAAAATTTTATACGAAACATCAATCGCATCATAACATACATTTGCATTACCATTCGGCCACAAATTCAAATTTACATACAAATATCACAATACCGAATGTTGTTGTAACTTTAACTTCTTCTACTTCCGCCAATAATTTAACTAATTTATCATATAATACAAATGAATTTAATACCAAACTCATTACTGACTCTTCTAATGTCACGACCCATGATCTCCGTTCCTTTACCGATCTATTTCATAATTTATCCTCTGCTGCCTCTTATACCAATAATGACAATAACAATGTATCAACCACTCCCCACCTTACCATTACCTCTTATCCCATTACCACAACCACAACGGCTACCGGTGGCATGCACAACGACAACATAACCACGACCACTTCCGCAACTATAGACGGTAATGCCACTTCGGTATCGTCCACATCATCGGTATCGTCGTCTAGACGTCAAAGACACAGTATTGCCGGCCAGATGTCTTATATGAAAATGTTGGGATTCGGTGGTTTCAATAAAAAGATGACCACCAGCGCCAATAGCTTATTTAGCACTGCGGTTATCAGTGGAAGTTCTTCGGCACCCAATTTACGAGATATGATACCAGTCTCATCATCAGGTAAGTTAAGTAAAAAAATAACATAATTTTTTTTCTTTTTTATTATTTATTTATGTCTATATATGTATAAGTGTTTTTGGATATAATTTTAAAAATGTTCGTTGTTTGCAATTCGTCTAAAATGTGAAAAATCATTTTTCATCTTTTCTACAAATAAATATATATATTTATATGTATATATATATATAATAGGCAGGCGGGGTATTTTTCAACTTAATCAGTAGAATAGCCTAGCGTTATCCGCTCATAATTTGTATTAGGATATGCTCGTAATATATAGAATTTGGATATTTACTCATAATAAGTAGAGAAAAGCGAGAAGTAAAAGTGAGTCATATTGCGAACAAATTACAATATTTACATTAATAATGTAACTTTAATCTAATGAATAAAATATTAAAATGGTGAAATATAAAAAGTATTACTTTGGATTCTGAAATTTAATATATATTTTTGAAATAGCCAAACAGGTTCGACGAGCTTCCGCGTTACGCCTCTGAAAAGTCTGGCTTTGCGATATTCGACCCAATCTTATCGCTTTGGCTGGTTAGCCTGCTTATGAGACCTGTATCTACATGTAATTTTAAATTTTTTTTTCTAAATCGTCCTTCTGGAAAACCAAGAAACGTGACCGACCAAGCAAAGATAAATTTGCCAATTTCTGTTAAAGAGGAAATACTGCAAGCGACTAAAAAGTTAAAGTTAATTGAAAATGACACAGCAGACCGCTTCTGCTGTCATCCGCTTTCGCTTTTTTAGGAGTACTTTCTACTAACAACTCATAAATAGCTGTTTTAATAGTAAGCATTTCCAACGCTAACCGGATGTTCATTATTCTAATTCAACTTTTGCAATCCGAAGTGGTTTTGACAACGAAGACGCGGAAAACTGGTTTAGATCAAGATGAGTAGGTTGAAAACATATCAGATATAATTTATATGTGTTACAATACGTATTTTGAAATATTAAAAAACAGAATTTTTATACATCTTTCTTTGGTGGAGGGTGTTAAAACAATTTACTCAATTCTCGTTATACATATTATTTTTAATATTGATTGGACATTTTAATACTTTTTTGATTGCTTGGATAGTTTTAGAGGGCTTTGGTGGTGTGCCACCCATACGGCCCTTGGAAACACTGCACAATGCTCTTTCACTTAAACAACTCGATAACTTCCTGGAGAAAATGACAACGGCACCACTATTTAAAACGCCAACGTGTACACCACCGAAAAACCCGTCAACTCCGCTCTCGATGATTACGACAACTATTGAAGAAGAAACATGTGTCAGTACACCTACTAACCATTTATGCATCTGCAACGATAATCACCGCGATGAGGATTCTCATTTTGAATTGTGCACTCGTTGCGGTCGTCAAAGAAGATTTGATCCAACACGTCTGGAAAGAAATTTAAATCAATCGTCCGCTCAAAATCCTTCAAACATTAGTAAGTGTTGATGTTTTAAGAAACATTTACCCATGTGTCTACACGGCACATGGGTAAGATTATAAAAATTGTAGTAATATATAAAAATTCTATGTAAAGGGTCTTTTATTTTTTCACAAACATGTTTGTTTTTATAATTTTAAATTTATTTAATGCATCATTGCGAACTTTTTTCTTTTTTTATATAAATATGGGATAAGGAAAATCGAAATTATCGTTTCTATTATATCTTTTATATTTTATGAATTAATATCAATAATATTTATGATAATAATGAATGAAGATAAGGAAAATTTATTTTTCGCATTCGATTATTTATGTATTTGAAATGTAATTCTAAATAAAACTGGCTTATATATCTTTCGGGTGGATATTCATAATCTGCTGCCCTCGACGCGACGTTTACCTACGATTAAGAGATCTTAAATAGCACCATCGTTCGGTTACACAGTCCACGCTTTATTAATCATTCCCCCTATATGTAAAAGTTTTAAGAATCCATTTACAAAAAAAAATAAATAAATTAACACGAATACAATAAAACATACATAAGTTACAATACAGACAATACTAATACTATTAGTAGGTTAGTCTACTTTTCTATCACCTAAGAACAAAGTCATCGCAAACATATAGCCGATTGCAAAAATGTTTCAAAACTTCTTGCATCGCTGCCATGCGTAGATAAGGCAGCAGTAATGTTAACAGTAGATACTTTTCCTTCATATTTTGTCAACTTTTTCATTTTTATTTACTACCAATGTGCGTTTTGGTTTATTTACATTTATTTATTTATGTATTTTGCTTTTTTTTCTTCTCTCTATTTACTTGATCGTCATTTTCAATATAAAGATCAACTTTCATAATAATGATCAAAGAAACCGTATCTAATATTATAAAAGTTCATTGCGAAATTTTATTATCTCAGGGCATCAAGGAGCGCTCATAAGTTTATGTTAACGGACTAATATAATATTATTTACGAAAGCTGAGAAGTTTTGGTTATATTTCTTTTCGCATCTCAGTGTCGAATTAAACGAGTAGCGTTGATCGGTCTACCTTTCTTCTTCGCCCTCGTTAACCGATTACGATTAAAGTTGTAAATCAGCCAAATAGAGTTCCACTAGACCATTTGGATTGAGATTTAAAAATCATCTGTCGCGAAATAAATAGTATACAACTACTTATATGATAATTAAATGTATAGAGAAGGACAAATATATATGGGTAGAGTAGTTTATGTTAGATTAACATAGCTTACATTTGAGAAGTGGATACATTTATCGGTTTAGGGGAAACAGCAAGGAAACAGGACGTCTGACTACATACGATTCGCACCGTGCCGCCTTCGTCCCATCAAGTTGAAAAAGGCTTGAACATTACTATTAATTAAAAAATTATATAGATATGACAGAATTATTTTCTAGATTATGCATAAATCTTATATGAGATTTATTTCATAATACTCTTAAGTATTGTGTTAGATGTTAGCCACCAATGCGCCAAAGCCATCACCTATTCAGACGTAAATTTACTTCGCGCAACATTAACAACATTATCTACTTGCAACATTAATTTCCGCTTTGATAACAGTTACATATTTCAGCTATCGCAAAAATTGAGTTGAGGCTTCTTACTCATTCACTTAAACCAAATAATGTACAGCAATAAGTGAAAACTTCGATAATCTTAAGGAAAACGTGTTTTGACTAGTAACTTGCAATCTATGAAATACACCAATAATTCATGAATAATCCATTAATAATGGGATTTCAATTCAGAGCGGTTGCAGTTTTCTTATTTACTTTTGTCTCCTGATTATTGAATTATAGCATTTTCTATTAAACTAATATATTGAAATAATTTGGACATTACTTACTTTAAATACTATATAGACTCCTTATTTAAGCTCCACAAACTGTATAATATTATTAAAAACAAAATTTTGTTTTTAATATTTGCTTAGTTCAAATTGCATATTTCATTGTTAAATATTAATTTTTATATTTGTTGTTCTTTAATTTGCTAGTCAATACGATTTTAAGAATATTATAGCATTTTTTCAAATTTCAAATAATATTTTAAATATATGTAAAATATTTAAATATAAAAAAAAAATTATTAAAATAACTATGAAGTGTGGAGTAAACAATCAAGTATAGCCAGCAGTATTACGGAGCCGTCATCGCCAGCCATATCGGATACTTGTTCACAAGAGACACCAAGTTGTGACATGTCAATTAGTTTAACCAGCACGGAAGGTTACAATATGCCACCAGCTGCCACAGAACAACTCGCCAAGTTCTTTCCACAATTGGATGTTGATTTAAATTCGGTTAGCGTTTACGCGCCTCTAAATACAGACACATTAGGTGAGGCGAACAATGCATTAGATGAACTCCATTTCTCAGCAGTGGCTGCTGGTTTTGAAGCGAAGAGTGCCTGTTTGACACCAGTCAGTTTTAACATGGATCTTAGCATAGTCGCCAATAAAGGATCTTTGACATTATCAATGGAAGTAAGTTACAAATTAAACGAACTTAAATAAAAGAATTTATCGAAATTTTTGTTGTCTTATCTTTATATAAAAGGGTTTTGAAGATGACGACGACGCTACACCCTCTGCTGCTACCCCATCTTTGCCCTGCGATGAATCGCAAATGGCTTTCTGCTATTGTTGCGAAGCTCACGTTAATCAAGGGCAGCCACCAGATGATACGCAAAAATCGAATGAATTATTTACTATAATGCGCAGCAAACGTTTAGCAGCGCATGAGCGCAAAACTCCCTGCGCATGCGCGGAACCACCGTTGAGTGCAGGCTTGCTTAACCCCGAACTGCCTTCATTAAATGTTAGAAAAGTTTCAGACCCTATATCGCCACGGATACAAAGGCAAATAAGCCTTTTTGAAGATGGTGAATTCGATAAGCCCAAAGATTATTCTGTGTTGCACGGTTCCATAAATATACCAGCTCAACTGAAGCAAGATGCTCGTTTGCGCAAATTTGAAAATCTAACTCAATCGACCTCAAACTCGAATTTTCCTTTCGAAAGCAATACCTTAAAACGGGTACCTAACAAAGTTGAAGATTTTGTTGATGCCGAGTTAACGCAATCTTGTATAAATCTAAAAAGTTCTGGCGTGGCTGCTTCAAATTCCTCGTCTGTTTGCAGTTCACCACAACATAAAATGACAGCTTTTCGACCAGTTACACAATCATGTTCAACGGTCGCCACTGACCTTGCACCCGCAAGTGGTCCAACAAGCCCTCGTCCAGGTGCACTAATAGTTAGAGAAAAATTCATAGAACCGCCCAGACGCCTTGCCCGTACTTTGCGGGGCAAAACCCAATCTATGGATGCAGAGTTCCTATTTAATGAATTCCTTTTAGTACCGTCACAATCGGTACAAGCTCCTTCCAGTAACGAAACCAACAGTACGGTGACCTCGCCTTCAATGCGTCCTAATAAAAGATTTATAACCACCAAAGTTATGGGCGATTCGAAAGATTACTTAGAGAAAAAATAATATTCTAAAGCATACCAGCCTATACATTGTAAAACATTACAGACACTAGAAAAATAAATATAAATTATATTTTTGTGTTTAAAATCTAAAAACATCTCTTACATATATTAATAAACTAATTATGAAACTGTTTTAAAAAGTGTAATAGCCCTACAGCCCGCAATGTTAATTACAGTTCATAATTATCCTCGTAATTATCTTTAAATAATAACAGACCTTCTAAAGTTTCTTCATAATCGTCTTCTTCTAAACCGGCTGCTTTAAAACGCACTAATTTTGATATTTTTAGACGTTTCGCTTCTTTATATAAAGACTCCAGCATGTCACCTATTTCATTAGAGGATTGGGCGATGGCTAAACAAGTCACGGATTGTACTTTCTCCTCCAAATTCCGTTTCTTAAAAATGTTTATAAAGCCAGATGTTGTTAAACGTCTATCAAGCATTTCAATGGGAAAAGGTACGCGTGTAGATAAGGCAGCTTTCACAGAAGTCACATGAGCCAAGCTAGAATGATTTACACACTGCAAATAGAATTGAAACATTTCCGATACTGACTGACAACGGTAGGCAGGCATATGAATTTGTTCTTTGGCTTGTTGAGGTGGTCTCTTCAAACGCTGTATTGGTATGCCTCGTACAGAAACACTTTGCACAACATAATTTGTGCCTATATTACAATTTGGAGTAAATTGTGTAAATAACGGTTCTTCAAACTTATCTAAACAATCGATGAGATCGTCATCAAAATTCATGGGAAAAGGGATTGCTAATCCAGCAGCTGCCAATTTCCGTCCATAGTTGTTCAAGTCTGCACAAAAACCAGCAATTGTGTTAATACTTTGTGCATTCGTTAAGCGATATTTTAGGGTTATAGTATCCAGATATGAAGCCAAAATCGCGGAAGTTTGATACAAATTATCAGGTATGTAGTCAAGATGAGGTAATTGGCGAACCGACTCTAGTGCACGCCAAACCCGACCATGAATACTAAGCGGAATGAAAGTAGAAGCATGTTCTGCTAACCGATGAAATAAAAAGGCACTGTTAACAACACGTATGGAATCGGACATGAAAGCATCTACGGAAGAAATGCGTTAACTTTTAGAAAACCACTATAGAGACTCTTAATCACCTGCATTCTCGTATAATATATTACGAGGGCTATACACTGGTATTACTAGATTTGCTTTTCGGTATTCATCATTTAAGTGTTCTAAGCATTGACTGGCTAATCCTGCGAAACCGTTAAAAGCATCACATATCGTCTGAAAACCTTGTAGAAAATCGCACTCTTCCACATATTGGCGGATCCGATCGCAGTAGTCCTCCTCGAAATGATCATCCTGCCATAGTTGGACTCCAGACGAATATGTATCAAAAATTTGCGTTTCGTTGCTATGATTATATTGTTTTATTACATGAATTGTACGTGGATGATAACGAGCGTATAAGAAATCAGCCCAACTATCTACATTTTGTGCTAAATTATAATCTTTTTCGTACACGTTGAGTTCCTCTTTATCCAAATCCAGTTGAAATTCATTTTTGTTTGATTCTGGCTCGACTATCATTTCTACATCTGAAGCTTTCCAAGCTAAGTCTTCCTTTAACTTTTTCACACACTCTTGATGAACAAATCTTTCATCAGCTAAGTCACCACTACGTTTTAAACTAGTACCGTATAATTCACCATCTTGTGGTAAGTGCTTCAGAGACCCTTCCAAATCCAACAAGAGCAATCGGGGTGTATAAGTAATTTGCTTCTAGCGATAGAAAATTGAAAACTATACCGGCTCGGTATGCTATAATTTGAACTTACGTTGTGATTGATTCCTTGTCTGTATAGCACATCATGGCAGATTTCGCCCGTTCCGCCTTCGCAATCGTAAGAGAAGGCAGATTCCTAAATGGTTAATGCGGCGATAAAAACAAATTCTCGATATTTTGTAAGTTTATGGTTATCATCTCAGAATACCTGTATGTTCCACCAATGCGTTCCTATGTAATTCGAATAATTACCAAATTGCAAAGTTAAAATTTCACGAGCATTAATCATTGTTTAAAATGCTTATGTATTATCTTCCTCTTATTAATTTTTTTTAAAGTAGTATGTGATAGCTCATGCGACCATTCACTCTAATTCTCTCATTCAATCATTCACACGTTTGTTTTGCATTGACTTTTGTTACTATACAAAAGCCTAGCAGATGTTTGCAAATGTGAAGTAAAATACAATTTTTTTTATTTTGTAAAGGATATATTGAAGGTAATCTCCTTTTGTATTTCTACAAATATTTTAGAAAAAAAAACTTTATATTATTTAACATTTTTAAATTCATTACTGGCACCTTTTTTTAAATTTCAATATGAAGCTGCATTTCTCTTTTAGTTTCGTATCATTTGTTTTTGTTTAATATGCCAGATAAGAAGAAATTCCATACAACTGCTATCACTTGAACAAAAAGTACTTGAAATTGTAGAGGAATTAAACCGAAATTAATTAGCTGTGCAGCCGG
The DNA here is from genome assembly GCF_014805625.2 of Glossina fuscipes. Classification (NCBI taxonomy): domain Eukaryota; kingdom Metazoa; phylum Arthropoda; class Insecta; order Diptera; family Glossinidae; genus Glossina; species Glossina fuscipes. The sequence continues at coordinate 5,960,968 of NW_023998431.1, read as the reverse complement.
CCAAAGTATGTAATTTTTTTCCAAAATTTGTAAATAATCGTACTTTATATGACTTTTTATTGTATCGTAACTTTGATTCATCACCATACCAACTAGTGGAATTAGCGTTAGGTTTAACATCGGAGCCATAATCGATTGATCTATAAGCATCTTTTTCGCAGCTCTCACAAATTTGGTGTTTTTTTTTGTTACTATTACATCTAGATATTTGTACCATCCTTTTAGTACAGGTCCAACATAGAAGATACCAAGTGAGGCATATTTTAAAGTACGCCCAAAATTAATTTCCTTAAGTTCTCTTTTATCCGTTACTGTTTGAGCCAAGATATCTCCCGTTCCCATAATAACTCCACACTGTAAACCTTCGCGAAGGTAATCTTTGAAATGTTTTACAAAAGCGCGATTCATGAGTACAAAAATTTCGGTAAACTCGATACAAAAATATTTAAAAATATTAATAAAATTAAATAAAACAAAAGTTGTGATGCGGAAAAAATATTCTTAATTGAATTAAATTAGAGCCTACATCTTCATCAATTTAGGATTATCTTCTTTACGACCCTTCTTTTGTCATCTTAAAATTACTAAAAAATGCTATCCTTAGCAAAAGTGCTGTCAAGTTTTTGATTATAACGTCATAAGTATATTCAGCACTTTTGTTTCGCTTCTTGTTTCTGAGTTTACATCACTTTTTTATTATGAGTTCCATAAGCGCATTAATAACGAAGGGAAAGGAAAGCATTATCAACAATGCCGCATATATAGTTTATTAAAATTTCCTATGTAATTTTGTACATTCCATCAAGATGAAAATATAAGCTTTTCACTGCATTGTAAGACTATTCGTGCACAAACTTTTAAGTTTCAATGAGAGAACGGCAACCTTTTGAATGCTGCCAAAAATCTGAATAATAAGACAATATCTAGAGATTCAGTGGTTGTGATCGATTGAAGCATTCGTCCGATAAGTTAAGAAACGTGATCAAGGATTATTATGGGATGAATAGTGTGTTGTTATACTTTGCGCCCGTTTTGTATTTAATTCCTGACTAATGACTGAAATCGTTGCCGTTCTTTATTTCAGTATTTTTCATAATTGATTAATACTTGGGGTTACTTGGGAGGCAAGCACATTTCCTTTAGCCTTTTCTGGGTGCCAATGTATGGCTTAAAGCAAATCTTGTGCAGGTCATATTCTTCTTCTTCGTCGCATTACAATCCGAAAAATTTTTCTTCCGTTATAATTGAAGCGCCGTTTCAAACACCGAAAATTCAGAAGTTTTTGTTTTTGAACGAGTTTCTACGGTTCGGGCAAGAAGTGTTTTACTTAACAATCTTTTAAAGTCCATTATAGCATAATAGAGGGATATTTCGTAAGACTTATGAAAGCATCACTGAACATAAAAAGAAGCTCATACTCTATGTCATAATTTATTCACTGTTTACCTTCCACTATAGGTTAACAAAATTTGCGAGATAACCATTTGAAAAACCCAAAAAAAAAAAAATCAAGGTCAAGCCAAAGATTAAATTGAAGAAGGTATAAAGTAAATCAATATTAATTCCATTGTTATCACTTTCGCTCTGTCCATATTTATATCCCGAAAAACAATTCAGAAGCACTAGAATGAAACCACAGTTTTAAAAACGCACAAACACAAACAATTAGGCTAGAAGTACTTGGATGTTATAATCCACTAATATATTTCGATTCAACAGATGCTTTTTTATTATCTAGAAAGTGCTACCAAATTATAATCCTTAAAAAATGTAATTAAAGATTTTTCCATAATTCCTGCTTTTTAGCACTGAGAACTTCTTTTCATTTACCTGCAATCGAATTTCTAAAAATTTTCCAATTTAATTTTTCATCTTTATTCATTTTTATTTAATAAACGTGATAAGTAGTAATTCCAAAGTATAGCTGCCATTTTTATAAATGATACTTGGTATTTTAAGGGAATTACGCTAAAGTTAATGAACTGTATTATTAGCCACACTTCATAATTTTTTCTCATAATTTGGGGATAATAAACTGTCAACCGGTACTTTATTTGGTCATAACTTTGCCGGTTAAGTATGCCAACCAAGGGTACAACTGCTAGAGTTAAGATGGGAGCCAATAATAATTGATCGTACGCCGTTTTTTTTAACGCTCTTTTGAGTTTGTTGTCCTTTCTTGGCACATGTTTCTCAAGAAAAGTGTACCAAACTCCTAAGAACGGTCCGACTATTAAACCTATTGTAGCATATTTAATAGTACGTAAACGATCGATGTCCTCAAATGCTGCTTTGTTTCCAAAGGCTTGTGCCAGCAAGTCCCCAATGCCCATTATAGCTCCACACTGCAGACTGTTGCTTAAGTGCTCTCTTAATCGCTGCACTATACTGCGGTTCATCAGGTTTCATTTAGTTTATGGATAAGTTTTGAGAACATTTATGAAATTTTAAAACTAAAAAACTTATTAATTTAATTATTTGGTGAACATTCGTGCTTTTTGTATTGACTATTTACCTATTGTGTTTTCTCTCATTCTACATATCATTATTGAACATTTTAATTTAAAAAAAAATGCGGCCAAATTCTGAGGTGATAAACAGGAAAGGAAAGCAAATATAATGTATTTCAAAAAAATTTCAGAGAGGCAAATAAGCCGAATTTAATTCCGATTATTCAATATTACTCCATGAAAATAAAGTCGAAGTTGATTAACATGAATTTTTTGACTTTTAAATCAATTTCTCTTTTATTAAATTACATGTCAAATAAATGAATTTGTAATTTATTGCATCAATGTTGTGGACAAATAAGATGCCCAAAATATTGAGATTGCTGATAATACAACAAATTTTACATAATTAGTACTAGGGAAAATTATAGTAGTCAACGCATGTGTAATTGGCCAAACCATATAATTTTTCTCCATGACCTCGACAAAATAATTTAGTCCTTTCTCGAAAGACTCTTTCGAAATGGTTTCATTCTTGACCGCTCCACTCAAGCCCAATATCCCGTAATTTAATGCAGGTGCTAAGTAGACTTGTGTGGTGACTACCCTGTAGATAACTTTTTCGAAAAATGGTGCACGTCGTGGCACTGCACTCCGAACCATGCTATTCCAGAAAGCAATCACGGGACCGCCATAAACGAAACCAATGGCACCAAATTTCAAGCTACGTTTTAAATCGATCTGATCCCAATCTTTTTTTTCCCAGTATGTCTGGGCAAAGAAATCGCCCAGAGTCATTATGATGCCGGTATGAACACCGCTTGTTATTAAAGGCCTTAGGCAGCTTTTTATACTGCAGGGTTTGGGTTTTGGCATTATATTGCACATGATGTTGGCTAAAATTAAAGCAGCTCCGAAAAATTATTTATTTTATGGAAAATTTTGATATATATTTATTCAGCTTTTTCTTTTTATTAAGAAAATAATATGTCTCTAGGAAATTGACAATTTTTACAATGACATTAAAAGAACACTTGGCCTTATGTAAACATAGATAAATTCACTCATGAAAATAGGTAAGAAGAGTATTTTTTATATTTTAAATTTCGTTATAAAAAGAAATATCTTCGCCTTTGCTTATGCTCCGACGTTGGTTCTGCTTTGCTTTGAATAGCCTCATCGTTATTTAGCACCGTAGACAAGTACGCGAACCATCCAATGGCGATGGCATTGGCAAAGAACAATTGCAAATTTGGTTGTATTACGAAGGTACAAAATATTTGGACAGCAGGCCAAAACGCATAGTGTCGTTTCATTACAAATATATATTTTTCGCACATGTGTTGTTCAATTTCGGCGAAGAAATTAGCATCTGCGAAATCCGATAGACAGACCAAACCTAAGTTGAGAGTAGGCGCCAGGTAAATTTGATCACTTATAATTTGTTTGAAAACCGCAGAGGTACGATTTCGTTGTAAGCAAACCCAAGGATGCATTATGTTAGACCAATAGGTTAATACCGGACCCATGAAACACAAGCCGATCGTAGCATATTTAACAGTCCTTACCCAATTAACACTATTTAAATCCTTTACACCACCGTAATGTTGCGCAAGCAAATCTCCAGCACCCATCAGAAACGCTGTGCGGCATCCGCCAAAGAAATAATTACACAAAGTTTTAAGAGATGACTTGAAAGGTGTAGCAGAATAAATATTCATGGTAGAAAAGAAGTTCTTTAAGATTTGTAGAAACAAAAAATTTTGGAATAACTTCAAAAAAATGTGAAAAAGACACCAATTGAGACGAAACAAAACTAGTAAATGAAAGATATTCGAGAAGATAATTTGACGTTTTCTATAACACACGGCGTTAGGTATACTTTGATGAGTGTTTTCTTAATTAAAAAAAGCAAATCTTTTATGTATACAAAGTTAAGCGTCAATCCCGCCACCTACATTGAGTATATGAATACACTGAAGGATTGGATATCCGCTGTTGGGAAGGCCAAAAGGAAACATAAAGCTACCATGATTAAAGAGATGTATACCAGTAGCACCTCGCGTTTTTTCTGGAATTGTAGCAACGGCCATCAACAAGTAAGTCGAAAATTGAACGGTAACATTACATGGAATGAGCTTTACAATAATAGGCTTAAGAGCTACATTCCGAGATTGCAATACCTTTAATTCTTTTTACTAATCTCAATAACGCACCCTTCTCCTTACGAAAACTAACATATATTTTACAATCTAGGAAACAGGCTACTGCCGCAAATTGTGACGGAATCAAGTAAGGCATGATCTGGGTACACTCCGAGGGAAGACTTGCTGCCTAGTTGCATGCAATTAATAATTGCTGGTCTAACAGCATCATAGACTTGAAATTGCGAAGTATTAAAGTTATTCCCAGTGTTAAAGTAGGTAAAGACTTAAATGATTTAAGCAAGTTTGGACCCATTTCGCTTATTTCAGTTTTCAAAAAGATAATCTTATAATTAAGGAGAGGCTGACGGATTTCTTGAACACGAAGAACCTTATTCTTTTCAACAACGCAAATCTACAAACATATGAATCAATGAATTATCTTTACTCATAGCGAGACCAAAAAAAGCCGGTGAAATGGTTGTTATGCTCTCACTGGATATGAGGAAGGCGGACGATCGCGTGAACTTGGTAGAACGCTGTAAAACTTTTTAATTCTCCTATGTCTACGGACCCTACGCTTTTTATCCGAGCGGGTGTTGGTAATACATGCAGATACAGTTGAAATATATGGTGACATTCTACAAGGCTGTTGCTTGAGCCACATGCTCTTCAATCTGCATGACCTTCAAGACGACAAAACTCATATTTTTCAATATGCTAGCGTTTTTTAATAGTATCCGCTAACTTAATTCTTTCAGGCAATACGAATAATCTCTCAATAAAAGCTAACCTTTTTTTCGACGTATGTGCCGATCTTAGTTTATATTTTCATCAATACAATTTATTTTACGAGAGGGCCTAACGCAAAATTAGGCTCTATATCAAAGAAACTAAAGCCAAACAGGTAAAATTTCTTCAATTTCAAGGCAGAATGTTAAATGATAGCCTAGCTCTTCGAGTGTATTACGAGTGAGCCTTTAAAGACTGTCAATCCGGATGCAACATGATCGAAGTCATGACTAATAATTAGTCAAATTGGCTCCCAAAAAAGTTCTGACTGTGTACAAGGAATTAGCCCGGTCTAAAATCAAATTTGTTTATACTACTTCTCGTAATTTTCCGAAATATATTGCGAAATGTATACAGGCTTTCGAAAATAGAATGCTAAAACGCTGTTCTGGGCTGACACTCTCAACTTCCCAACATATCCTTAACGTCATTTCTGGTGAATGGCCCGTCCCCGAAATAGTTCTTTTTTTTCGGTTGCTAGGGAGCTAATTAAGGTTAAGATAATGCATCCTTCCTTTTCCCAGAAAGTTGTATCTTTCAGTGATATTGTCTCTTCCAGCTATAGATTTGGTTATCAAAAACTCCTCCACAGTTTTGACAAGATAAATTCAATCTCTGTCTGGAATTTCGTTACGTAAACTTTTCATGAACATCCTTGAATCGATATCTACAACAAAGCAAAATGTCAATCTTTCTTTTTTTTATTTCAAGAAAAACTAGGTTTTTATTAAAACAACGTATATGATATATTTGCCACTGACGGTTCGGTGAGACATAAGGTGTCCAGCTACTCGGTAATGAAGCATCTCTCTGAAACGTTACATAAAGTCAGAATCATGCAGGAACTCTCCTTAAGCCTTATTGAATTGCTCGCCATCAGACTTGCTTTAAAGTGTAACAAATAGGCATAAACAAATTGTAGTTTTTCTTGATAGAAAGTCAGCTATCGTTAATAAATAAAACAGAAGTAGAGAATCAATATGTATTTGAAATACATAATCATCCTATGAATCTTAAGTTGAGGACTGTCACCTTATATAGATAACTGGCCACTATACATATTTTTTAAATGAAAAAGCCTAAATTCATGCAAAAAGGAATAAATTTGACGGTACAATCTCGTCCATCAAATATACTTCAAGCGAAAAAATACGTGTAATTCGAAAGCACGTCTTTCAGCAACTAAACGATGAATTTACAGAAATTACGCATGCGAAAACTAATCGCAATTTCTCCAGAACAAAGACTTTTTAACTTTAAATCCCTTATACTGGCGGTCTCTAATTTCTGGGAGATCAAAATACTTTACAGACTCACGGAGGAGCCACACTTATAATACTCTATATTTAAAACCGATTCGTGCTATGCAAAGCCCTGTTTGTGAAGTTTGCAATATTAGCGAATCTGCTGAACAGCTCGTCTTCAGATGTCACAGGCTCCGTTGTATTAAAACCTCAGCTTTTCAATTTGTATAATGACTCCTCCGATCATTTTACGGGGAACTAACTTGCTTTATTAAAAAATTGGTCTTTTTTCAACTTTTGTTCATTTCTTAGTATCGCTTATTTTTCAAATCAAATTTTCTCTAAAATACTCTTTTTTCAGGCAATTTTTACATCATCCTGACAATGTACTTACATATTGATCTTAACATAATACGGCTTCAGTTTTTCATTACCTCAAAAATATACATATATAATATATCTTCTGCAAATAATGATCATATTCCATTATCAGGATATATAAGTCTCATTCTTATTAGCTTAATCCACTCAAACTCAACATTCAAAAACCAAGGTTAAGGGTCGTGGTAGTTCATTTATTTAACAATTCTTATTAAGGAAATGTATTTAAGGATTATATTATTATTATTATTATTACTATTAATTTCGCCAGAGAAATAAATTCTAAGACTAAACTCTTAAAAGCACTAGCATCTAAGGCTTTCGGCTTTTATTAAAACCTCTACCGTACTTGAGATTCGAACCCACGACCATTGACTTGCTAGTCGAGATTCCTCGCCTTCGGCTACTCAGGCGGAGCTTAAGGATTATAATTAATATTAATGTCGAGTAAATATTTACAAGTGCTGCCAACTTTCGCCCAACGTACTAAATTCAACGAAAAAGATAATATCGAAATACTCTAACATTTTAACAGAAAACAAAGAAATAAACTTTTACAATTAATATAAGTTTTTTAAATCATAATATAATTTTCGTTGAATTTTTTTGTAATAATTTTAATTGACCAAAAAATTTTTTATTTTCTAAAATTATTTTAGTTATGTATTCATTTTTATTATTAAGATAGCGACCTTGGCTTTTCGCGTTTAAAAGGGAAATATTGCCGTCTTTCTTTCCTAATTGCGCGTTGTCTGTTCACGTTAAAACGTTGCTGTTATTACCTCACTTTATAAGGGTCAGGTTTTATATTTTGTTTATGAAAACGTGTTGCAAAGTATTTTCTTTCGAAAAGAAATGTCGGAAGGGCGCAAAATGTTGCAGTTTTATGAAATGGAATTAGATGATCGTATTTTAAAGGTATTAGTATATAAACGGCTTTTATTACAGTAATTAGCGAATGTAATTTTTTTCAGGCTATTTCTAAGTTAGGTTGGACTGAACCAACCTTAATACAGGAGGCTGCCATACCTAAACTGCTGGAGGGCAAAGATGTTATCATTAAAGCTCGTACAGGATCTGGAAAAACTGCAGCATTTGCTCTGCCTTTACTACAGAAAATTTTAAATACTAAAATGAATGCTGCAGAACAGCGTATCAGCGCTTTAATTTTGGCACCTAGCAAAGAATTGTGCCAGCAAACCCGCGTTGCTATGCAACAAATGAGCGAGAAATGTGGTAAAGTTTTAAGAATTATAGATTTATCTTCTAACGATGTTCTTGCTGAAAGGCATGCTCTCTCCGAAAGACCGGACGTGGTGGTGGGTACACCAGCCAAAATATTGTCCCATTTGCAAGCAGGTGCGTTGGATTTGAAATATTTGGAAACATTAGTAGTAGATGAAGCGGATTTGACATTTGCATTTGGCTTCGAGAAAGAATTTAAAAAATTTGCGGAGTACCTGCCTCCAATATATCAAGCGGTGCTGGTGTCCGCGACCATAACGCAAGAAGTTATAGATATCAAAAGTATAATTTTAAAAAATCCAGTTATACTAAAATTGGAAGAACCGGAATTAGTGCCTGAGCAACAATTATTACATCAACGTATTATTGTAGAGGAAGACGACAAACCAGCCATTTTGTATGCTCTGCTAAAACTGCGCTTAATTAGAGGGAAGAATGTAATCTTTGTCAACTCCGTGGATCGTTCTTACAAGCAAGTATAAAAAATTAAGTGTAATATATTTAAAGAAAAGCTAGAATGATGTTACTTTTTACATTTAAAGTGAATAAGCATTTTTGTCTTAAAGCAGATGCAATTGGCTTCGAAATGATGCAACTAATCTTCTCTCTGATATTGATATTAGAGTTTATTGCATTTTCTATTTTAAATCACTTGTGCATTTTTTTTTTATATTTATTTTCCACTTTCCACCATTTTGCAGATTAAAACTTTTTCTAGAGCAATTTTCCATAAAATCTTGTGTGCTGAATTCGGAATTGCCATCGACAATACGTATACATACAATCAATCAATTTAACCAAGGAGCCTACGATCTTATTATAGCATCGGATGAACACATGCTAGAGAATCCTGGACGACATAAAAGTGAAAAAGAGTCGGGAGCTTCAAGAGGCATAGATTTTCATTGCGTTTCGAACGTAATCAATCTTGATTTTCCGAAAGATGTAAACTCATATATACATCGTGCCGGGCGAACGGCAAGGGGCAACAATAAAGGCGCTGTCTTATCATTTGTAAGCCTACATGAGCAAAAAATTAATGAAAAAGTGGAAGAATGTTTGCGTACAGGGTACAAGAGTGATGAACAAATTATAAAGTAAATTCTCCTTAAAGATTATTAAAACATGTAGTTTGATAGTGTTACGCTTTGCAGAAATTATCAGTTTAAATTGGATGAAGTTGAGCCTTTTCGATATCGTGCTAAGGACGCTTGGCGTGCTATAACACGTATTGCCGTACATGAGTCACGCGTACGGGAAATCAAGCTAGAAATATTCAATAGTGAAAAGCTGAAAGGTTTCTTTATTGAAAATGCTCGCGATTTGCAAGTTCTACGTCACGACAAACCACTGAAAACAATTAAGATTCAGCCGCATCTATCGCAAGTCCCCGATTACATAGTCCCTAGAGCTCTGAAGCGTTTAACGATTACTGCCAAGGGAACGACAAGTAAACCTCGTTATTTTCATTCATCGGCCAAGGCTGTTTACGAGAATCAATCCAACAACCCTTTGCTCTGTAGTAAAGTAGATTTTGGAAAGAAAAATTCAAAAAAGGCAACTAAACGCTCCAATAAAAAATAAATAAAAATAGTTTTACATTTATTAAAAAACGTATACTCTTTCATGTCTCCTTTAAAGTAATTTTATTCAATCATTTATTTCATAAATATATGTTTAAACTCTAAGTTGTGTCATAGATTCTATTATCACTTAATTATTATTATAATATTTGAAATACTTGGTCGAAATTTTTTTTAAACGAGAAATAATCTCTCCGCAGATTTGTACAGTGGGTAATCGATGATGAGATATATTTCGAAAATACTCGAACATTTTTTATTAAAATCAAAAATTATTAAGATTGAAATACTACAACTTACTTGTAAATTATTATGTCTTAAACAATAATAAGAGAGGGGTGGGTGCCTAGTCTTGAAATATACAGGAATATACGAACTATCGAACCATATGAAGCAGGAAAGATAATTTTATCCACCGTGTAATGAATATTGGAGATACATTATTTCACGAAAGTAGTAGATTGAGAAAAAAATTTCGATGTACCTCCTCTTCCACCTCTCTGTTACATCAGTACATATCAACTCCATACAGGTAAATGAGGAGACGAAGGAAATGCCTTCCTTGTCAACCCAATATTTGAAAAGTGCAATGTTTTTGTTAATTGTCGAAGATCACGAACCTTTTCACATGGAAATTCCATGTGAAAGTTGCAGTTACTATTAGTCAGATGTCAACAAAGTCGTCTATATATTGTGCAAAATATGTAGAGATCTTCCCTATTAAATCGAAAGCATATGCGAACTTTTTTTTAAGATTTGAAGTAATTTAGTAGTAAATTAACGAACTGACTGAGTGGATATAATACGAAAGTCAAGATGATTATTTTACATGCGTTTAAAGATTCTCAATTGGTGTACTGCTTCTCTCCGATAGTAGATATTAATGTCCAATACGTATGAATGGTGTTAAAATTTTCATATGCGATTTAGGAAACTGATGAAAAGGCTGTTGATCATACGACCATTTAGCCATCTTATCCAAGTTTGCGTTTTGGTAGTCCGGGAATTTGGACGACATTTGACACAGATACTGGAGCTATAGAGACATTAATAGGTAGCTTTTGTAACAGAGCTGGACTTAAAATCGGCTCCGTCCGATGATTTTGATCATCATCATCATCATCATCTGAAATCAATGAGATGCTTAAATCACTGGATAATTTTAGAGATATAGGCGCTTGTGGCGGCGTGGCCATCGGTGGATTTACATTGCCTTTTCGTTTCTGAGGTGAAATCTTTTGAGAAGCATCCGAAAATTCAGGTATGCCGCATGAAGCTAAACCCTCTCGCAGTTTAGTCAGCGAGAGTTCGTAAATGCGATTGGCTATAACTGTTTGCACAGTGGTCTCATCGGGTAGCATAGGAAACGGCTCAGAATTGTTAGTTTTATTATTTTCTAAAGATCGTCTGGCGCAGGAACTGGCGGAAAGCGATCGTGGCACTAACGAAACCGTAACTTCATCAACTTGTATAGAATTTTGAGGCAGGCAGGTATTTACAATTTGCTTTTCACTTCGTGGCTGTGGACTAATAACCCTCAAATCGGGTACATTATCTGGTGAGAGATCGCTGTCATCGCTTAGAATTATACTTTCATTTGGATTGAACATGGGTTGAAGTTGAGAACATTTCTTGGGATTACGTGATTTCCGTTTGCGTGGTGGATCTGGCGTTTTGTTAACAGTAGTAACAGATGCCATAGATGGTCTCACCACAGGCATTAAACCTAATATTGTAGCTCTTTCTAGATCTAAACCGTTTGCTTTGGCCATTATTGTTGGCTGATCATCCATGATTGGTGCCACTGTTACGCAATAATTAGCAGAATTGTTCTTATTTTTATTGATTGAATTATCAATATCATCATCCGATAATAAATTAATGTGAACATCCGGCTGCAAAGCGTTTAACCTTCTTTTACGAGTCTCAGTCTTTTTATTTTTGTCTCTGTTACTGATAATCTTTATAGCTTCCGTCCATTTTAGGCGCTTTTGCTTTAAGCGTTTATTGTGGCACAGAGCGTAAGCGGATACGTAGAAGGTATTGGAATGTTGTTTACCAACTAACTGCTGCTGTTTATCGAGAGATTTTGGTGCCATTTCTTTCGCATACACTTATATATTGATTGCGTAGGCATCCGAATCATTTGGTTTACATTTTTATCTATCATTCATTTAATCCTTCGAATTGTGGTATGGTTCAGCTCTGTCTTGATATCTATTGTAGTAACAGCCAAAGTACAGTTCCATTTAGGCAATCTTTTATGGTTGATAAGTTTGCATATCGTCCTTGTTATTATAAACAACTAAATCATATCTTTTAACTAACTTAGTAAGAATTCGCTTGCATAATGTATTTTTATTCTTTCATGCTCAATTTTTGGACAATTTTATATATTTTTAAATTTACATGTTTCTATGTACTTCAACTGTTTTGTTTTTTACGTTTAAGGTTGCGGTGCATAAATGAAAACTGTTGAAATGTCAAAATGAAAACAAAGCGAAATTATCAACAATTATTTTTAAATATCAATAAGAAATCTAAGACAATCAATGAGAAATGAAACAAATGGGATAGAGAAATTTTTTAATATGAAAACTTATAGATAAGTAGCGATTTTTAATTAAAATGTTGAGAGAAATGATATTATTATTATAAAATTGTAAATACTAAAAAATTTTAAATAAGAAGGCAATGTAAAATACAAGCATGATGTAAATATACAGCAATACCGATAGGACCGACATTAAATTGCGTAAACTATGGCAAAGTCTCGATTGGCGCATAGCAGGGTAAAACGTTGTATATGATGTAACTGGGAATAAGTCGTATATTATTAGCAGCTTAAACGTGCCATGGCGATTCATGCGGCTCGCCGTTTTCAATAATGGGCACGATTAAAACGGATTATTGAGTTAAATTGTCCTCAAGTGTCCTCTCCTTGATCAAGGAGAAACATATTGTCTCCCGCCATGCCACTGGCAGACCATACTCATTTTTATTGGCTCGAGACGAGTTAAAAGATATGGATTACGAAATTTTGATGTATTCGCCGTTTAGCGAAGGCTTTGCCTCGCCGCACTACCATTTGCTTCGTTGTCTGCCAAACTCTCTTAATGATGTAAAGCTGACCCCCAAACGAGCTTTTTCATCAGAAAAATAAGAAAAGGGTATTAATTAAAATAGCACACATTTAATTTAATAAAGTTCATTTAAGAAATAGGCAGTACTTTCTAAATTGAAGCAAGTAAAAACCCTATAATGGTTCACGGCCCACTATTAAATAGCCTACGGCACTTCGCTAAACACACTTATTCATAAAACGAATTTTTAAAATAAGCCGATATAAGGGAAATGATTGAAAAAGTGGCCCAATCCGCACCATTTTCAATACCTTTCGTCCTTGGCCCGCAACATATCAGAAAACGATTCCGAACCGATCGGCATAATAAAAGTTGGGTTGGTCTTAAATTCTTTTCGTTATTGCAAAACCTGCACAAGCTTAGTATACCCTTGTGCTGCAAATGGTCCCACTAGTAAACACACGTCTTGATGCAATATTAAAAGGTAAATTACAAAATGCAGTGAAGTTTTAAAACCAGGAGAAAACGATTTTGTGTAAGTATGTAAAACCGTAATTTCGACCTATACGTATGCAACACCCTGAAGTACTTAAAACCGACCCTTTTATTATTTTGATCGAATCGAAACCATTTTCTGAATGGACTTAAGATTATTTATCGTTCCGTCTGTTGGACAAATGTCTGTATATTTTTGTATTCAATATAAAGGCCCTGTTCAAAAAGTATCGGATCGGATTGTGCTTACGACTATTCCAGACACAAGCCCTTCTTTAAAAAAGCCGTTATACGAAAATGATTTGAATATTTCAAAATTTTCCGACGAAAATAGGTGATATCGGCTAACTAAACTAATGCAAATTAAAATAATGTAATCCTTGTTGTATTTGAAAAGATTATGCCGCCGCTGCTAAGCATTCATAAAAAGAATTCCTTTTATAATCACTTGCTACATTATAGGAAAGTTGTCCTTTACATGTTAATCAGTCCATAAATTTTAGGCAGAATTCATCGCAACATCATTTTTTACTATTTGACGGAATTAAGATACGCAGAAAAGGAGAACTGTAAACAGCATACATATATATACAAAAATATAAATATGGTAAATGGTGGTATTACTTGTAAATATCTGTGAAAGCTTTGTGTTTTAAAAGCGGCTGTCATATATATTTTACGGGAAATTCGTACAAGTAACAAGATTCGAAAAGATTTGTGCAGGGGTTCATGATGAAGTTGGAATTTGTGGAGATCATAATTACTCACAATTTGACTTTGTTTCTTTTTGTAATCCATTTATATTCAATATTTTCTTTAACCCTTAAATTTTATGACGCCAACTGAGTTGGCCAGTAAAACACTGGAAGTCATCATTTGTTTTTGCTAACAAAATTTTTAAACTGCGAATGCGATGACGAATGTCATACAAAAAGCAAATAAAAACGGATATCAACTTTCGTATTTGTTTAAGATGATTCAAATACGCTTAGTTAACATATACGTCGCGACCATTTCTTAAAGATTTTTTTCCATAGTACGCTTTTATTTCGTGGCACCAGAGAGGAAAAGCTTCAAAAATAATTATCTGCTCTTGCTAAAGTTTGGACCTGCCGTCATAAATAAGATTGCATCAGATATATACATTTCGTAATGATATCTTAGTTTGTTTTCCCTTTGAATACGTTATTCTACACCAATTTTACCGTCCAATGAATTTGCAGTCGACACTGACAAAGATCCCATACATTGCCGACAACTGCAAGCTCACTATTCAATGTGTCGACTCGACAGCCACAATCCAAAACGTAAAAATTAACGTCGGTAGCCATACACCGAAATTCGAAAATTAGCGTCAAGTTTGTTCGACGTCGACAGATATGAATCGACTCCTGTATTTTACAACGGAGAACACATTTTTCCAAATAAATTATATCTTTTCTTATTTATTTATTTATGTGCATATTTGTATTTGTGTTCGCAAATTTACTTTTAAAAAATCAAATGTATTCAAATTTTATCTTTGCCATTTAGTTCAAAAAGCTGAAATTATTTGTCACCAAATTAAGTAACTCTACACTCTGCTTAAAAAACTTATTATTTGAAATATTAACTTATTTTGGATATTTTTTTGACAACATAGTTAAGAGATACAACCACAAATTTTTCCGGGAAAGAAAAGTTTGTTTCTAATGGCTTAATAGATGCGTTGAACCTTCTCGAATGTGTAAAAAAAAAATTTATTATATGAAGCAAATTCGGGTCAAATGAATCCCTCCTGAGAAGGTGCATTTGAAAACGAAAGTACTTTCGTATAGCTTAAATCGCCTGCTGTGTAGCTATGAGGCTTACTGACTTTAAACAAAAATTTAGTTTCTATATTCTACAGTACAGGGTGGGCCAAGTTTATTTTTTCTATTTTTAGAAAATATGGTTAAAAGACGCCGGATTATTAGGTGGTTATGAGATTGTGAGTAGCAAAGGGTAAAAGGTTAAGCATATAATTGAAGAAATATAAAAAATGATAATAAATAACAAATGAATAGATTGGGTAACTAGAGAAATCGAAGCGATAAGTTAAATACAGTTTAGGTGTCAACGGCTTCGTGTGCTTGAATAGAAAGGTGAATTCTCAGAATCATGTCTTTTCTCGAACAGTCAAACACTCTCTTAGTGGGTTCGTTAGTTTTAGATAGAGAACGTTTGAATAAAATGGCTGATAGAAAGAGAGGCATTACTATATAAACATTCGGCAGGTTCAGAACGTTCAAAATGATGTTTTGCACCGAATAAATCCTTATTTGCTCTAATGTGGGCTAAGAAAGTTCATTCAACTCAGGTAAAGGAGTTATTATAGTTTGGCCTGTTAACTAAAAGGTTGATTGATCGCAGAAACACCTCGGAATGGTTTCAACGATCGACATTAATAGCGGCTTTAATGCTTATATATGGTGAAGTGATTGCCTGAAGAAGACAGGAATCTCAAAATGGAAGGTAATCCAAGCAACCTTAACGTTAGTGTGGCATGCTGGGGATAATACGTGATCAAAAATACCTATGCGATTGAATCGTATTGGTCTGAGGGCGGTAAGCCATCAGCAGATTAGCGTCCTTTCCCGCAGATCTAAGACATATGTCACAACAGATACGGCGGCAACCATTTTCTCGGAGAAAACGCCAACTCTGCCCGGCAAACGGCATTCGTTAAAAGAGTGAATCGAACGTCGTTTCACGATGGAAAAACTGGTGTTAATACCATCAAGAAATTCATCCATGTACTAGATCGCTACGATCGCACAGCTAAGAGAGACTTGTAGACAGTAGAACTAGTGATGTCCTTGTAATAAGTACTAAACCTGTGGTGAATCAAAATGTTTCTATCAAAGGCTTCTGTACATTCAGTAAACCTAATCGCACAGGTTGTCACGCTAGGGTAATTCAATCCTGTTGACGTTACCTTCGTCTATATATTGTGGTGTCCTGGTCTTGTTACAAGGGATGATTGTTCCTACATGTTGAATCCAGTTACAAATATGAAGGTCTGAACTAGCCAAATTAGCTCGCATTTTCTCAGAAATGGCGGAAGCAACGGCAAAAATGGCACCGTATATTTGAGATTCCATCGTCTGAGGCAAATAACCTGGAATAGTATCCGCTAATTTTAACGAGCATTCAGCGGTTCGTGAGAAAAAAATGTAGCAAAGTAAGAATTTTGCGTGAAACGTCCCATTTATTAAACTCACGGGTGGTTTGGGTCAAGGTCACTCAATCAAAAGACTTTTCTATATCAGCTGAAGTAATCAATGAATGTTTCCTCAATGATAAGATATTTCACAAAACTTCCCCAAGCTGATGGTAAAGAGTAGGTACACTATGTCTGAGTAAAACGGTGTACTGCATCTTAGAAAAATTGCTTCTGCGTGTTTTAGAAATCGTCTGACAAAAACTGTCTCCAAAATTTTGGCTAGTATGGGCAAAAGTGACATGGGCCTATAACCATCCAAATGAGAGGTATTTTTGCCCTGTTTCCCAGTTATGTGGGAAGAGAGCAGAAGTAATAATAATGTTGTTCAGCTCACATAAGCAACTTTTGACTGTCAAAGCAGCGTTGTCCACCGTTGGGTAAGAAATTATAGGTAACGAGGAGTTCCATCCTGTGAGAGTGACTAGGGTTTGATCAAGTCACGTCAGTAGGTTCATCTCATTACGGGAAAGATAGAATACGACAGACTTAAAATGTGTAAATTGCGATTGAAAGCAAATATCTTTGAATTGCAAGCATTATCAAAAGGCAACGAGTTCCAAAAGGGAGCGAATTCCAAGCCTACTTTTTGTAGACTGGAGACAAAATTTAGGTAGAAAATGTGGGTGCCCTTGATTTCCTTGAATTATTGACTCTATTTCAGACAAAGCGACAATCCAGAGAAGGGTTATTCATCTCTATTTACCTTTTGTGGATTTTGCAGGCTTTCTTAACCATGGCGGACGCTTTTCAATAAATTATGACGTTCTCATGAGAGCGATGCATTTTGAATTTCCTCCAAGCATGACACATCATGGATGTTAATTTAACAATAATGCCTGTAAACCAGGCAGTTTTTCTTAATGGTTTTCTACTGGTAGGGATTCACTCATTAGTGGCCTTTCGGAAAAGACGTCCTATTCGTGCTTCTTCTCTGTAGACATTAGAGCACTCTTGACAAAGTTTATTAAATAGAACCAATTTGGATTAAAATTACGTCCAATAAGCCTTTTAAAGAAGAAATTGCGGGCTAAATAATTTGTCATGTGTCAAAAATCGGTTTAAAATCAGAATAGGCTAATTATCACCGACCGGTGGCATATTCAAACTGGACCAAGTCAAAGCTAACACGATTTTTACGGGAACGATGTCAGTATGTTTGGCACTTATGAAATTAAGCAAGGTGAGAAGCGGTTATTAAAGAGAAACATTACGTTACTGTACTCGTTTATAGCAAGCCTTTGATTAGCTGTAAATCAATAAAGCCCAAACGATGCTGATCTCTTAAATTTTTGAGCTTATATTGCTCGGAACATCCTATTACTACCAAATCATAGAGAAATTCTTGCGATGATTTTAGTTCGAAGAAGGCAAGGGTCATCATGCGCTGCAATGACTTCGGGACTATTTTTAGTCCGTATGGAAGTCGCGTGTAGCGATATGAGCCATTGCTCGTTGAAAAGGAAGTTATATTTCGCCATTTCTCCCCGATTTCGATTTAATGAAATCACGATATTAGCTCAAGGCATAGGAAATATTTGGCTTTTCCTAACTGGTCAAGAACGTCTTCAATTTTTGGAAGGGGAAGTTTATCTGCTAAGAGTTTCTTGTTGGCTTGGCGATAATCCACTACTAAACGCCATCTTTATTCGTTAGTGTTTGCTAGAGATTTTTTGGACACTAGTAAAAATGGGCTGTTATATTTGGATGTGGACGGTTCAACTACTCCGTCTTTGATCAATTTAGTGACCTGTTTACCTATTTCGGACTTTTGTGATTAAGGAATTCGGTACTTTTAATATATAACGGTGTTTTATCGTTCAGTCGGAGCTTTTAGTTAGTTGCGTGGTTCCGTTTCAGTAAGAAAGATGTCGCAGAATTCTGTACATATTCCTATTAGTGATTGTTTAAATACTGTGGGAAATTTTAATTTGTTTAATAGTATTGTCTTTTCTTATTCTGTTTGGCGGCCTATAGCCAAGGTTTCGGAATTATTTAGACACTCGAATTTAATATCCTTACCATTTATGGATACATTATCCATCGTTGCATTGATTACTCTGATGATTCTTCCGATTATTTCGACCTATATTGTTGTTATTATTGTTATTATTACTGTTAATGGCAGTTTGCCTTCGTTGGTAGGCATTATTATAGCTGGAACGTCCTCTGTTGCGTCTCCGGTTAGAAATATTGACCTATTTGTGTAATATAGTATTGTTTTGCCGGTACTAGTTGTTTCTGCTGCTGAGATTATTCGTCAGTCCGCCCACGATATACGCTCCTTCCAGAGGCTTATTTACGTCTGCCTCCATTGTGTGCTGATTGGCTGTTTTATTTCTTTGCTGTAGATTCATAAATTTGACCGTTAAGACTTCTACTGATTTCGCTTTTACTCTATGCTGTAATGTGTCAAATATTTGTGTGATTTCTGACGACAGCTTTTAGTTTGGTTTTCACCAATGAGACTGTCACCGTTTCGTATGTTTCTTTAATAGTATCTACCAGTTGTAGTGCGTCTATGAAACTCTGTAAATTTTTAGTTCTGCCACCAAAGTCGGGAATGAGACTTGAGGCAGTTTTTAGGAATTCTACCAACGCTTGTGCTAGTTGTCAGCAGAAATTTTTGTTGTTTTTGGGTTTTTGAAATCTATTTGCAACAGCAAGTGTTTGATGATTGCCTGATTGTCTGTTCTGGGATATGTAGGAAGATATGCTTGTTTACCTCCCACAGTAGTGAAAACTTTGTAAAATATATAAATAGAAACCAATAGTTTTGTTTCGTCCTTTTTCTCAATACAAGGAAATACTTGAAGTGATCTACTTAATGTTCTCTCTTTTTTCTTTCGTTATATTATAACGAAATATATATATATATATATATGGTTTTAAAATTTCTCTTAAATAAGACATCTTTACTTTTTTAGAAGCACTTTTGCAGTTAATAAGTTGAGTTTAATGTACTTTTAAGATAACTTAAAGAATGGTTATATTAATATATAATATATTTTAATTAATTATATGGTATCTATAAATCCGCTGTATTCCTTAGTTTATACTTGGGGTCCATTAGGCGATGTATTCTCGATGTCCTCTGGTTACTTTCCGCACTTTTGGCTATTCTTGGTTCGTTCTTCGATGCACGATTGATTACTGCATTTTTAGCATTTGCACCTCTATTTCGCACAGGAATTTTATGGTGAGTCAGTTGACTGACTATCTATCCGAATTGGAATCGTTCAAAATCTAAGTTACGACACAAGTTGCTTCTTAGAAGCTTGGCTCAGAAAAGTGTAGTGCCACTCACATAGCGCCATACTCTTAAACGAGTACTCTGTTGCAGAGTTAAATGAAGTGCTTTGCCACGCATTCACCAATGTTTAACGGCACTGTCACATATGTCCTCCTAAAAAAGCAAAGTATTAAGAATGATGTGACATCATTTGAATGTATTCTTTATTCATTTTGACTAACATTCGTTCTATTCATTTTGACTAACGTTATTTGTTTAGTACACCATGTTTGTTATACCCAAAACTCCAAGATAAACGGTGCACTCATTTACTCATAATGTTGGCAACACCCAAAAAGAAGCTCCAGAAATCCAATAAAATATATATCTATTCTTGATTAGCATGAAATTCTTAATTGATTAGGCCAAGTCTGCCCCTCTGTGCCTCGACATCAAACTTGGTATAAATATTCGAAGTTTTTACACAAAGGTTGGCGCTGAAAATGGGCTAAATTGGTCAAAGCACAAGCACAACTAAATGAGATTCCGTTTTTCTACACAAAAATTTGTGGGTTTTTACACATTTACTTTGCGAAAAACTTAATTGTCTATGCGTAAAAACGAAAAAACTAGGATTTGTCCACACAAAGCTACAAGTTTAAAAAATTAAATTTCCTTTTTTCACTTTTTTGAGGTTTTCTTTTTGTT
Organism: Glossina fuscipes; assembly: GCF_014805625.2. Classification (NCBI taxonomy): domain Eukaryota; kingdom Metazoa; phylum Arthropoda; class Insecta; order Diptera; family Glossinidae; genus Glossina; species Glossina fuscipes. Next base: position 5,940,370 of record NW_023998431.1, on the reverse strand, counting down.
AGTCAACGAACACAGAATGCTTAAAACTATTTGTACATTCCTCAAATAAAGATTATTATCTGCCTAAGAATGCGTTAATTTTAAAATAAATATGATGGATACCACGATGTGGTGGATTCATTTTTTCTTAATAATCCGAGCGATGTGGATATCAAATGGAGGGACTTGCAGAGTAGAAGGCGAAGAGATAATTGTGTTAATTTTAGATTAATTATGGTGGACGTCACAACGTGGTAGAATAAGTACTCTTAACAACACCTTTTATTGAACTAAAAGATGAAACATAAATTTTCCTCTTTTATGATAACAAATAAAAAACATGGGAGGCCAAAAATCGTAATAGTGATGGGTATAAGAGATTCGGCCGCAGCAAAATTTCCAAATATTTTACTTGTTGTAAATTATTTTAACTGTAACTGCTTTATATTAATAAGATAATTTGGCATAATTGCACTTTTATTTAACTGCACTGATCTAATTTATTAAAAACATTAATCTGGTAAAATACTGCTTTGCACTTCTTGCAGGCATTTCCTTTCTTCGGTTTTGTTCTGAGTATTCTTATCGGACATATAAGCCACAAATCTATTGGCTTAGTCCATCTCCATTCAACGTATCAAAAAAAAAAAAAAGAAAAAAAGAGTATTCTTACAGTATATAAGAAGTAGTTTTTTATTTAATAGATCAGAAGAAAACTCATTTTCTTAATCAATACATGCGATGACATGCATGCTTACTTTACACTTAGGAACAGTTGTGATCAGTAGATATTACGAATGTTGACCTAGCTTCATGACACAGATTTTCTTTTATTAGAACGCAGAAGTGTAACGGTAGTTAGTTACGTAAATTACTGCCGCTTACAATTTCGAACTTGTTTGTACAGTTCTGTTTGTACGTAAAATAATTTTTTTTATATTGTTGTTTTTTTAGAGCTAATTTTTCTTATGTATGCAACTCTGAACATTAAATTTTAACGTCAACTTGTTCCAAACAATTGCTTCCGTCTCATTTGACATATATGAAAGCGGTCATGTTACAGCTGTTGTGCATGTATATTCCAAAAAAAGAGAGTTGCTAAGAAATAATGGGTGACGATGTCATTCATAATGCAAAATTACCAAAAAGCGGAAACGATGTATACAGTTTTCATACATAATTATTCGGAAATAATTTTGATTGTGAATTGTTTCAAACTCTTCTTTCAGTCTTTATCGAGCAGATTGTTGCATCTACGTAACTTTTCGTTGAGATTTGTTGTATGCATCTCACTTTTTGGTTCAAATCGTCCAGCGACAAACGTAAAGTTCAATTGTGTGCGAATATGTAAAGAAAATTTTTGCTTTAGATAGAGTTTATAGTTTTTTGTGTTTTCTTTTCTATACAATGCAAAGTTTAGGTATAAACAATATCGAAGATTTTTGAATGCCGTTTTGTGTCTGACTAGAAATAATGCTGAATAAAAAAGCAAACTAAAATACTCAGTGTTATTTCATCCTTTTCACTTTTTGTAGGCCATATGTCTCCACTAATTCTCTTCATTTTCTTAATTCAAGCAGGGATTAACATCCAGTTTATAAGCGAGCGTTAATTAGATTCCTTGCATTTTTTGCACATGTGTTAACACCTAATTGTAATTTCGAACCACAAAGACGAGTTAGTCGACGAGTTTAAGGAAGCTTATTTCTAAAACAAATCAATAGTTCCTGTTCTTCTATCTTAAAATAATGTGTTTCGTTGACAAATTTCTGTTTTCACTACATATTATATTAAAAACAAAAATAACAATTGGATAAGATCAAAAATATTAGACATTATAAAACAAGACATTTCGTTAGCAGCACTTGCGCAATAAAATCATTATGTACTCCCGGGGATAAATAAACGACAAGATTGTCTAACATATTGTTCAAAATTCAATCTTGGGAATTTTTACAGACTTTTCGTTTTTGTTATTTAATAACTGCAGTAACTCTTAATTAGTTGTAATTTGATCGCTTGTGCTCTCATTCTTAATATTTGTATGGCCAAAGATTCTATTAGTAGCTGCTTGATATGACGTGACGTTTTCTCAAATGTTCGCAAAGCAGAATTCTGTGTTTTGTGTGTGAATGTGTGCTATGGTATGCGTATCAGGCGCTTGCATGTAATTTTAACATATTTTCACTTGGAAAAGAGATTTACAAAGAAAAATTGGTGTAAATGTATATTAATCAAATAATTTTCCGTCATTTTCTACAACACTTTACCATATTTCCAGCAAGATGGCGATATCGTTCTGAAAGAACTTATACCGGTTTGACAATGATCCAACCACCGATCAATTTTTGCACTTCTTCAACTTTGCGGAGCTAGGTGCCAACCAAGCCATGCTTCATCAGTGTAAACAAGTGGTAATCAGAAAACGCTTCGTCTGGTGAGTATGCTGGGTATGGCAGTACTTCCCGTTCGAGCTGCAATAGTGTATCCCTAGGTAACTCTTGCAATAAGTGTCCTTTTTTTTTGGATCGTTTCCATCGCATGTAACCGTCTAAAAATAGTGGGTTCGTGAACTGCTAAGCTGTTCGAAACATCTTTGAGTGTTTGAGCTGGGTTTTCTTTCAGTAATGTACAATACAAAAAAATGTATATAAGAAGAAATTGAATTGAATAAATTAGTCTGTTTTCTTTAAATCTCGAAAAAGTATGATTTGTTTAAGTTGGAAAATTCTATAAAGTTCGTATTGAATCGAAATTTTCTATTGAATTGGAAGTTTTTCTAAAAAGTCTAATTCCGACTGACATGCCTACAATTTATTGCAAATTTATTTTGCAAAAAGGGACTGCGTGTACTCAAAGTGCATCCTAAAAAAGGGGCCGGTTCGTTTCGCGGTGTCCTAGCCATGTGAATGTGTCGCTTATATGAAATGTGTTGGCTTCGATGCCAAAATTGGTAATGCTCTGTCTTATTCGGCCAAAGGCCGCTGTTCACGTACTAAATGCCGACAGAAAAATATAGAGTTTTAGGTATTGTTCATACAGAAGATGGGATTTACTGAAATGACCAAGGATTTAAAGGCATTTTCTACGAAGTTTAAATAATACTCCCACTGCGATGTGGCTTTTGAGCGCTCCCCTCCATAATTTAATCCTGCGAATTCGTCGTCAATTACTGATTGTTTGACAGTGGCGGCGCCACAAAGGTTATTTCTTATTTTCGTTTCTTGCTTGGAATGTCATTCTCGGCTGCGCTAACTATCACGTGAGGGCTTCTAAACATTTATAAAAAACAATTACAAAATAAACCCAAAATTTTAAATTATAATTATACTCACGGCTGTCTTCCACTTATTGGCGGCAACACCACGTTTGCAAAACTTTTTGTTGGTAAATTCGTCAGTTCGGCAATTCTCTCTTCGTCGAAAGTCAGAACTAAAACAAGTGTCTATCCTCCGGTTTTGTGTAGGGACAATGTGTTAGCACTCATTTTTTTTTTTTTTTTTTGATCTTGTATTTGTGATCTGCGCAAAACTAAAAACCAGAGGTAAAAGTAAAATGAATGCAAACAAAATATTGGCATAATTTCTGTAAACTTACTTTTCGTCTTCGTCCCATTTTTTATATACTTTTTTATATCATTTCATTTTATGAAAAACTTTAGCTTCATTTTGTTTTTATTTACGTTTGCATAATCTTGTTATTGATTGACTCTTTTTTTTCTTAAGTATTCAGCGAATCAACAACAGGTGAGTGCCAAATTTATTAACGTTCAAACCAAGAACCCGCTACGTTTTCTTTGTTTTTTTCTCTCTAATCTTTTGATGTTTTGTTGTTTTTGTGTCTTGTAACATATCATTTTCCATATTCTCTCGTTGATTTATTATTTTTTGTTCATTTTATTGTCATATATGTGGCTTTGTTTTCTTTATGTTGTTGCTATTATTTTGTGAGTTGACATTTTAGTTTATATATTTAGTTTGCATGGTTGGAAAAAAGGCGAAGATTTTAGTGTAAGGTGCCAGATTACGAGAGTGAAGTATTCCAGGATGGTGGCATTGTTAAGATAATATTGGGACAGTGTACGAGACATGCATCGGCGGAAAGGTATGTTGACATTCGGACTGAACCAGATGTTCCGGCAATTGTGGCGCACCGCACGTGCGCGAGGGGCTGACTGTTATATTCATTTTGTTTAGATGTTCGTTGCAGTTAGTGTGGTTGAACATTGATGAAACAGATCACGACCAAGATTATAGTGCTGAAACTATGGATTAAGGTTTATTTGCGGAGCTAAAGAAAACAAGTGGTGGTCGTCTCCCGAGACGTTGCATCGTTGCTGCCAATTGAATATTTTCTATTAAACAATGAAGTGTGTTTGCAAAACTTTTCATTATTAAAACTGTCAAGCTTTCAAACAATATTTTAAAAAGGGAGTGAGATGGGCTCGGCGATAAAAGATCGTAAATTGAAGGTAAACCCAATTGATTCTCTAAAGACAAAATCTTATTAATGACGACATTGGTATGTAAATAAACCTCTAGTGTAGAGTCGCCATGTCTACCATTTGCTTTAAGCACGGAATGTGAATAGAGATCATGGCGATTAAAGGAATGAACCCTACAGAGCCTCAAAAGTCCTCTTCCCTGTAGGAATAACTAGGAATGAACAAGACGGGTTCCCATTTCGGTCTCATGAAGTTGGTCTATAATTTTATTATGCAAAGAAAATCAGAGCCCCTGGATATGCCACATATGGATTTTAGCGCGCCCGTTGTAGTCGTGCTGTTCTACTAAGTGCGAAAAAATTTTGCAATTTCTTTTTCTTATATTATTGCTTCATAAGTTTATACACGTTTAAAAAATAATTCATTATAAAGTTTAAAATAATTTAATTAATTGAGTTGTGTTATTCGTGATATTCGTTCTGGTTTTTACGATCAGCAGTTGTGCTCTCCGTAATAAGTTTACAGTTTTTTCTGTTGGGTTCCTTTTTATTTACTGTGTCTTTGGTAGTGCGAAGTTTACGTATAATTTGAAAGATGATTTTTGTGTACGAGTCAAACTTTTTTGCTTTTTTTCGCAATCTCTCTCTTCTATCTCTTGTCTGTTATTATTTGACGTAGGAGTGTGTTTTCATATCGAATGAAAACGAGCCCTGAATTTGAACGATTCTTTACCCGTTGGCTTCGCGAATGTTTTAGTCATGGATCTCCTCCCAGTGGTGCCATTCAGGCTACATTGTGTATATATTCAAAAAATATTAATGAAAATACCAATTCCGCCCCTCCCCCTGGTTGTTCGCCAGTGTCTGCTGATCACCATGCTGGGCAAGTTGCACATGCTGCACGTGGAAGGGTGGTCACTCTCTATATTTTCACCAATTGAAAACTCTCTACGCGCAAATCCTATTGTTTCTAATAGGGATGACGTCTGCTTGACGGCAGTGAACAATTATACATAACCTGCTCTTCTCTCCCGCCAAATTCGGATATCTCTATTTACAAGAAATATGCTGTCTTCATTTGTGACGTGGCCAAAAAGCCTAAATCTACTTATATAGTCATAGCGTTGTGGGATTCAATTTGCCACAAGTCACTTGGTGTTATAGTTATAATTCTGACTGTATGGCCCCCACTTCAATATTTGATGGAGCTATTGCGTTCTTCAATGAATTATTTGATTTTAATTTATTTCAATGCATCCATACTCCTAATTGTAATGGCAAACTGTTAGATCTTTGCTTTGCCAACTTCCCGGAAATAGCTGTAAGTCACGGTCCACCTTTTAGTTTATCTAAGGATCCGTATCATCTACCAATTTGTATTTCCTTTTATTACAGGCATGATGGTCTGCTGAACTACTCTAACTCGCCAAATCCAACTTCCTCTATGTGGTGTTTTTGCAATGATTTTTAATCAGTCCTTGAAATCAGGTGCTTTCTCTTTGGGTTGAAAGAGTCGTTTCCTTATTCCAATTCACAAATCTGTAAATAGAGATCACGTATAGAGGCATGGCCAAGTTGAGTGTCTTACCTAAATTGTTTGAGCAAATTGTTATCAAGTATCTAGTTTTTGCTTTCCAAACTTCTATTTCTCCATTCCAGCATGGCTTTCTGAAAGCAAGATCTACTGTCACAAATCTCTTAGAGTTTACTTGCCATGCTTTCAAGGCTTTTCCTATTGGCTTTCGCACGGATGCCATATACACAGATTTTAGCAAACCCTTTGCAGGGTTTATTCAGGGTTCCGTTTAACTTCATCACTTCGAATGAATTGGCCATGACGTCTGCGGTCCCTCAAGACAGCCATTTAGGACCCCTTTTATTTAACTTATAATTTAATGGTCTCCCCTCGGTGCTTAAATCCAGCCAATCTTAATTTCCGCTGATGATGTTAAACTGTTTTCTTACTTCTCCTTGGAATCAGTTTTATTTTGACATAAATAATTTTCTTAAATGGTGCTCGTTGATTTTATGAAATTAAAAGAATGCAAGAAGCTTTCTTTTTTAAGATGGAAGTAATTCACCACTGAGTACTTCATTGACTCACACAACTTGGAAAACGTTGATTCGTTCATCGATTTAAGGATTCTATTCGACGAAATACTACGTTTTAATTTGCACATTGAGCTCTCTTTGAGTAAAGCTAGGTTCGCGCTTAGTTTCATTAAGAGGTAATCCAAAGTGCTGGAGGATCATTACATTACAAAGAAGCTATACATTTGCTTAGTTAAACCAATACTTGAGAATGCCTCGATTATGTGGTCTCCCTCCTACAGGTGTTACGTAAATTCAATTAAATCGGTTCAAAAGCAGTTTTGGTGCTCTTAGGAAATTGGATTGGACCCGCTTGTCTCTTTGCCTCCTTATAAAAATAGGTTGCTTCTGTTATCCTTAACGTCAATTGGGAAACGTAGATTTATTCTTGTTATCTCCTTCTTAATTAATGGTACTATCGATTCGTCCACATTATTTGGTGAGATAACCTTTAATGTGCCTAATCGCTTCCCTAGGTACTTTATGTTCATTAAGCTGCGTCAATGTAAGTTATGAGCTGTTTAACCCGTTCAGAGTTGTTTGCAGAAATCTAAATGATGGCTATCACTTAATTTCAATATCGCATTCTTTAAAGTTTATCAAGCCCACTTTGCTTAATACACGCGATTTTCCTCTATCTTATTTGAAATAGTTTTTAATCCTAATATCTCACTATGATTCGAAAACTAATTGGTGTTGATTACTGTGTCAGTTGCCAAGCTTTTGCATGTTTGGGATGGCTTAAGGTTTTACTTGCAATTTGCTTCTGTACTTGTGCTTCTGTAGTTGTGGGTGTGACTCTGCGCTAGTTGTATACATGCTTTTTTGTTTTTCTTCTTATTTATTTATACATGAATTATTATTTAATTATTATTATAATTTCTTTTTTTTTTTACTTCTCCCTGTATAGTCTATACTACTTTTTAATATTAATTAATACAAGATTTACATCTAAGAGTCAATTGAATTCGACTGTTAATTTGTTTTAGTTGAATTTCATGTGTAAGTAAATAAAATAAATAAATAAAAAATACGTTCATTAGTTGGAACCATTCTTTGACGACCGTGTTAATATGAGGCACAAGGGAAAGTCTTTTGTGTAAAAAGCCCAAAGAATTGACGTATAGTATATGAGAGTCATTGATATGAAGCGGTGCAGTGATAAGTTGTTTGCGCTTGTGAGATAAAGGTATGTAGTTCGTCTTGCGAGTGAACGACGAGAACTGTAGGGACTCTTGGTTGGTATTAATTACTTCTAAAGCGGAATGTACGGTTTGCCTGACCAGATCAGAATGTGAGCGGGAAATAACAAGGTCATCTGCTTATCCCAATAACAAAACATTTTCAGGTAAAATACATCTTTAATGTAAATGTTGCATCATATTGGACTTAATACGGAGCACGTGTAGGACATCCAGGTTGTGGTAACGTTGTCGTCGTCATTTGTTTTTGTAATGAAAGAGTTGATAGGCTGTAGAATCTTGTGGGTGGATGTAAAGAGAGTAGTGTGGATCTTAGAGCGATGATGTTGACTAAGTCAAAAGCTGCTGAATTGTCTAGAAAACAACCTATAGGGGTTTGACCTTTAGCAAAAATTAGATTGAAAGCGGCCCAAAAGTAATGATGTTGTCATGAGCGGATTTACAGCGTCTGAAGCCGGATTAAGATTCACTGACACGGTTTTGCGATTCTAAGTGCAGCTTAACATTCTTTCACAGAGTTTCCTGAGAGTGGTCCCTTAAAATGTTAATCGCTTTGGTAAGTTCAGAAATGGTCCTTTAGTCAAAGCTTGTCGCTCCGTTCCTCAAAAGGCAAACAGAGCATAACAGGGCCGGAGTGACCAGTGAGGCTTTGGCTTCTCACAGTATATGCACATATCAAATGTACAATTGACACATATAAAAATATAAAAAATTACAAGATTCAAAATTTGCCAACATTACGTATTAAAATGATCTTCTTTTAGATCAAATTAAAGAAAAAACACAAAAAAGATTCATAAGTTTCTCATGACCATCCTCGAAATCACTTGGGATTTGCCAGCAGAAATCGACCTTTTTCAGTGCAGTTTCCTTACCTTGGCGTTGAACGATTTATCGTCCTCGATTTTCTCTGCAACAATTGCGCTTTCTCACCTAATAATTTTTAGATATTCCCCTGAAAACGTCCTTCATTATCGATTTGCTTCTAGATCACTTTATAACTTGTGGTGCGGTCATTTGCTATTAGTCAAGAATATCGACGCAACAAACGCTCGCAAATATTAACACATTCCGCCACCAGCCGCAAATTACTTATTTAAAGAAAACTCCAATTTTTCGTTTAACATCTTTTACTAATAAACTTAAGTTTGCCAACTTTTTCATTCTCCAAATACTTTCTACATGGCTGCCAACAACTTTAAATTAAAAATTAATAATTCCTACAAACCTATATCTTAAGGAAATTTTTATAATTACGAACTGAGGCGGCGACTCATTAAATATAATGATTATATGTTTCTATTATATAACATTGTTCACCTTCACTAAATAATGACAATGATATTAATAAATTTGTTATGTTTTAATGCACATTTATTATGTGTTTATCGGTTATTTCCGCCATAATTAGTTACGCTAATAACAACCGCAACTTAAGCAAAGGTTAATAATTTTTCTTATAGAACTAGAACAAAAAACGGTTTAAGCCATAGGAAGACGCCACAAATCATTATCAACAATCTTAATGCCTTTTCTGCCCGTTAGATTAAATCTTTCTCTTAATTGTAATCGTTAGATTTTCACATTTGTACATTTTGTACATTTTAAAACGTGGCCATTGGAACATAAATAATCAATTAACATAGTTTGTTAGGAGAATACTTATTATCATTGCGGCGTCAAAATGGACGCATGCTAACACGACAACGGGTAGATCTATTATTTTTACAAATAATGCAAGTGTTATCTTCGTTAATTTAAAAAATGTACTAAAAAACTACCTTACCTAGTTCCCTTAATGTGTTTACTCATCCTTTTATCGATTTTTATATCAGGAAGTACTCCTTTCCCTTCTCAACAAATTTGAAAATCTTTAATGCGTTTGTTTTTTAATTTATCAAGGAAAAAGACCAGTCGTTATTTTTTGAATTTTGACAAATAAATACAAACATCATTATGCTTCCTTCTTCGGTCTTTTCGTTTACATATGAAAGACAGCGACGAAAATAATACAAAAGTCTTATGTGATCGCAACAAAACCAACTATCGGCCGGATTATCCTTCAATATTTTGTCATCTTGATCCGCCACGCAATATTTTTTTGCTAGGATCGTATTAACGAAATGTCACATCTTATAATATATAATGTTTTTGAATAGAAATCTTATGGACGCAAACTAACCAGAAGTACAAAAATTAAATGGGAAGAAATTGTAATTTTCAATCCAACTATGTCTGCTATTATGGAAAATAGTTCCACGTTGAGAAAGAAGAAATTGTACGAATTGTTTGATATATAACATATTCTTTTTTTAAATGACATTTAAAAATACTGCGAATATAGTTCTATCAAAAACTTCGTAAAATTAATATCTGTCTAACGCTATTCTTTGTGAGGTAAAATTCTTCCAAAATTAACCAAAATTATACAACAAACAACCCTGGTAGTTATTGTACAAATCCAAATATACGCAATAATACGTGTAGGGACCGGAACGGAAAGCACGGTAATCTTGTTTTTTAAAAAACAAAAAATCTCGGTAACCCTAGCAATTATATTATTAATTCGCAATTAAAATAACATAAAACTTTTTCTAATGGCAATGCTATAACGGTTTATCTGTCACACGTCATAGCTCTATTTTGCTTCTGCAAGTCAAAATTCATTCATCATATGGTGGTTTTTGAATAACTTTTTCTAATTATTATTAGCATGCTAACCTAATTTAAAAATTATAAAAAAATGTGTAAAAAATCATAAAACAAGAAAGAAAGTAATCCATCTTAACAAAGTCCACAAGATTGATTTGTCACTTAATGAGAACGAAAAAATAGCGCCTAAAATTTTATTTGTAAAAAAAAGTGATCAATTTATTTAAAATTACTGTATTTTTTTTCCTTATTTCCAATTATTCAAAAACGCAAAAGTGGTTTCTTCATAATGAAGGCAATATCGAATTGGGACTTATGTTATGATGACATGAACTTGTAAGTTACCTTTAAATCGTACATACATGAGTGTGTTGATGTTACCATATAAAGTGGCACACATACAAATCTTAATCAAATGAGACCTTCGTTTGTATAGTATGCAAACAAAACGACCATTTTAAACGACAATATATTATTGCACTTGACACACAAAGAAGTACACTCTGGTCAATTTATTGATTTTTGTTATTGTTATAAGTTCTAATATTCTTTCTTATTCAAGATATATAACACCAGAATGTTTTATAGTGGAACCAAATGGTAAAGAAGAACTCTTAATAATCGATCGGAATTGCAGCGAAGCAAAAGTTCAGTGTAAGTTAAAACTTGAAAAGAGTAGCAAGCACGAAAAGTAATTTATAAATTTGTTACGAGCTCAACTATCATTCAATTCTTATTGTATATAGTAGGTTTGTTGCAAAGCTAGTGTACATACAGTAATAACTCTTTACCTAATTAACTACCTTCCTATACATTTGAATAAAATTTCAGTAAAAACAAGTCAACTCAATCACCGAATGCCCACACGCCGGGTATGTGGCATTTTGGGCACTATTTCATTAATTGGTTCAAACTATTTGCTGGTAGCCACGCACCGCTTGTATGTTGGCATGATAAATGATGCTGTGATTTGGCGCTTAGCTGGCTATGATATAATACCATACATTCCTAACGCTTGCCTAAATGCCCATCAATTGAAGAATAACGAAGTTCTTTTAAAAATGCTTCGTAAGACAATGGATACACCGCATTTTTATTTCTCTTACGCTTACAACTTAACGCACAGTCAGCAGCGTGCACATCATCTGTCAGCGAAAATAAAACAAGTACGTAAAATTTTTTAATGAAACCAAGTCTTTTTAATAATAAACATTTTTAGCAAAAAAGTTTAATGGAAGGCATTGATGATCGTTTCGTATGGAATAAGTCGTTACTAAGCAATTTCAAATGTTCAGATATGAACAAATTTCAATTGCCTCTAATATTAGGATGTAAGAATAATTTTTTAGCTAATTATATTGACATTTCTCCTACTAATTATATTAATGCATATTGTAGTTGTTTCGGTAAATCAAGTTCAAATTAATGGCCAAACATTCTTCTGGTCTATAATATCCAGACGTTCTGTTCATAAAGCAGGCACACGGTTCTTTAGTCGAGGCATCAACGACGATGGTCAAGTAGCCAATTTTGTAGAAACTGAACAAATTGTAGAATACAATGGCCAGTGCGTGTCATTCGTGCAGGTAAAGCGTAGCTTAATGTAGTTGCGACTTTAATATAGCTACTAATTTTACAGACACGGGGCAGCATGCCGTTCTACTGGAGTCAATTACCAAATTTACGTTATAAACCCCGGCCACATAAGATAAATGGAAAGGACCATTTATTAGCTTGTAAGCGACACTTTGAAGAACAGATTGCTTTGTATGGTCAGCAAGTTCTGGTTAATTTGGTAAAAAATTGTGTATCCATTAATATATCTAATACTTTACGATATCTTACAAATTACAGGTTAATCAAAGCGGTTCTGAAGGTGAATTGGAATCGTTCTTTCGCAATTTGCTTCAGTTGCTCAAAAACTCTAAACTACGTTATGAGGCATTCGATTTTCACGCCGAGTGCAAAAAAATACGCTATGATCGTTTAACAATACTAATTGATCGTTTAGCACATGAACAAGACCAGTTCTCTGAATTTCATATAGTTAACAGTCATAAAGCGATTTCTACTCAAAAGGGTGTCTTCCGTACAAATTGCATTGATTGTCTGGACCGTACTAATGTGGTGCAGAGTATGTTGGCTAAACGCTCTTTGCAGAAAACCCTTGAAAAACTAGGCATTTTACATCCAAGTCAAAAAATTGAAACAGCATCGCCAAATTTTGAATTGATATTCAAAGCGGTTTGGGCCGATAATGCTGATATGATCTCAATGCAATATTCCGGCACAGGAGCTTTAAAAACGGATTTTACACGTACCGGTAAACGAACCAAAAGAGGGCTATTGCAGGATGGTGTTAATGCTCTTACCCGTTATTACATAAATAATTTTACTGATGGTTTTAGGCAGGTAAAAGCATTGTGAAAACATTTAAAATCGAAATATTTATATGGATTAAATTATCTTCAGGATGGCATTGATTTGTTCCTGGGTCGTTATGTAGTTACAGACCCCTTATGCGCTCCTTTGGAAGTGAAACGTTCGTGGCGTTATAACGCCGTAAGTTTAATATTAGGTAAAACATTCCGGTTTTTATACTTTTTTTGCATTTAACAGTTTCCATCCATACTGGTGTTCGCCGTAGCTATGTTGTACATAACAGCTTTAATGCCACCAAATTTTAAAACTGAAAATTTGCTGTTCATGCTTTTCTCGGGTGCCTTAATAGCTGTTAGCGCTACCGGTATGTTTCACTATGGGCATGAGTTTATAGATTGGCCTCGACTTTTTCGCCCCATCAGATTTCAAGTCTAGTGTCTGTCATGATATATTTCCGGTTTAATATAAGGCAAATCTCTGCAATTAACAAATATATTCGCCAATATTATCAGTAGTTGGGCTTTTGTTGGTCTGAATAAACTAAATGCGAACATTTTTTCCACGTTTCAAGGATACGTTCAAGGATATACAAAATTCATCTTTACTGTCTACGAGTCTCCTGCTTGCTTTAATTTTAATATTTTTGGACCTAGAGATCTATTTTGTTTACACTTATTAAATCTCGACTATGCTCATTTGGTTTTTTAACAGGAACTTGCTAAAAAGTTAATATGTACCACAAATAAGTGAAATAGAATTAATTTATTTTTAGTATCCATCAAATGAAGAGTTTACTCATTTTTTATGTTGTAAGTAAACGTTAAAATAATTAAGTAATATAAAGAAATTTTACTCGAAGGTACGCCACGAAGACCCATTAATTGTTAAAAAAATAGAACACCAAATACAGAAAGTTTTGCAATATTAAAATGAAGTTCTCTTTATCCGCGTTAGTCAAAGCAATCTATTTTAATCTAGCATTCATCTCCATTCAGGAACAGGTTGACACAACAATTGAATAAAGCCATGAGAATGAGGGACAAATTATCGAAAAAAAATCAGGAAAATAATCATCGTTACGCGCTTGAACACAAATTGGATTCTCGTAGCATGAAAATAATTAAAATTTCACCTGCATGACGGAAGAAAAGATTAGTTAAATGACAAGGAGGGTTAGCGTAAACTAGGCGGAACTATCCACGCTGTCCCCAACAAACCACTTTTGATGTCTCTCTTAAAATTAGTATTTTACGCGAAGTAGTGAATGCCATTTTCATAAATTAATGAAGCATTTATTGCGAAGAGGATATAAACTAGTATTTCCGCGAATTCCATTAATTTTTCTTTAAATTTCTTCCGAATGGTTCATTATTAATTATATTCCTCTTGTAAATTTATTAACTTTCTATTGCGAAATTTGTTTAATAACACATGTAATTAATAAAAACGAAAATGGAAGTACTTTCATGATGGTTTCTGATTATTATTTTATTACAAAGATCTTGTTAATTGCATTAAACAATACGGATTCTTATTACTCATATGTTTTAGCTGCTCCTCAAAACCATCTGGCGTTTTTTGTATCCAATGGCGATCCAAGTAGTATTGTATACAACTATGAAACTCTTTATCATTATAGTTTTGTATACGAACGGGCACAAAAGGATCAAGGTGCTCAAAACCTGTACGACCCAATAAATATCGTGGCATGTATGATTCCATAAACCCTTCGGTCATGCCAATTTTATCTATCACCAACACGCAAACGCCATTAATCCAATCATACTTTGTGATATTTAAAAAAGGTTGAGTTAAAGTTATCCGATCAGGGCTAACACTTTGTTTATTGTCAGTCAGAATTCTAGTTTCCGGATGGAAAAAGGCGTTGTAGCCATCAATGGCCACCATAACCTTGCAACGGCTAGCGGTAGCGTGTAGTTTCAATTCCGCCAAAAGATTCGTTATGGTGCCAGACGCAAATTTTATACGCGCAATTCCATGCTCCACCAATTCCAAAAGTGTACTACCAGCAGGAGTTGATTCACGTTTAGACCAAATATAATCTTTGGAAGTTTTTAAATCAAGCTTTCCCAGTAATTTAGAGTTGTGATTTTTGAAGTGTAGCAACCAGGCAGCCGCGTCGAATGGCAAATCAATAAAACCCTCTTGTGAAGCATTAGCTATTTCTTTAGGACGTTTCATCCAATTGGGTACCCAAGGAACATGAACTAAGACAAAATCGTTCTGATAGCCGTAATGTAGCACGTGTGCCAACGCAAGTGATTTTCCCACACCATTCTCCCCATATATCACATAACGCGTAGTCGGCTTGCTAAAGTCTGTGTTATGTATATATTGAATCAGTTCTAAAGCAGGTTGACGGATCATTAAACAAGTTTCGGTAAACGTTTTGAGTTGATTTTCGAATTGTTTAGGAAATCCACCACCACTAAAAAGTTGTTTCTTTACATCTGACGGTATAGTATAGAATTTCCCCTCGTGCAGTTTACTTTGCGCTGCAATATTACATTCGACTGTACGGTAATCATTCGATACCAAAGTTGATCGTAGGGAGTCTGGCATTTCACTAGCGACAACTGTTGTTGTTATATGACGTTGAGTCAAATGTTGGATTCTTCTAAGCGATGATCGCAAAAACATTTTGCTAAAACTTTTTAATCACACTTTTGCTTGCAAAGAATGACAATAACGTAAATGTAACTACCGAACAATAAGAGAAAACATTTCTGCTTCGCCACCAAGTTAACAACAAATTATAATATCAAAATTCTATGAAACGAGACAGGAATGAAACAATATAAGAGTTTGGGTTTGGTTTCAATTTTAAATTTTAACAAGCGAAAACACTACAGTGGGCCGTACCAAATTTGATTAAAATACCTAAAAGTCCCTGCCTGTCGGTTGAACACAAAGGTACAAAGCAGATACAAACAGGCAAGCCTAAATCGATCCACAAAATACTTCTGAAATGATCAGTGTAATAAAAAATGGGTTTATCTCAAGCCCTCCTGGGCGTTGAATAATATATATACTTATATATATTATGAGTGGTGTAGGCTACAAAAATTTCTACTGGTCAAAGAATCTTCAATTTGGTGAATTTGCATACCGTTATTTACTGGTGCTATAAATCGATTGGAGCAGTATCATTGAGCCCGCTTTGTTTCTTAGAAACAAAATGTCTGAGCAAAAGTATTTTCGCAAATCGTATGATTTCCTTAATTTAAAGAGAAAAAAATTTAAGTGAAAGTAGTATCAAGAAACTCGGCTTTATATCATAAAAAAGATAAAATTCGCTAAAAAGATACTAATACAGTTTTTTTTTTGTAAGGTAAAATCTGAGTACCGTTTACAAAGATTGTGTAAGTTATAAATCATTCAATTAATTCTATATAAAACAAGTGGTCGTTATCGATTATATTATAAATATATCAACCAAAGACATAATAACGAAATCTTAAAAGTAAAACTTTAATTTTAAGATTAGATTGGTAAATATAAATATTCGTTCATTTTTTCATTTATTTAATTATTACTTCGTTCAAAAACACAGATTTTCCTAACTACAAATATTGAAGACAGAAGAAGGACGACTTGAGTAAAATATGAATAGGGAATAGAAATGCACCTTAAGGAAAAAAGAATGAAGATAAAATTCAATTTTTTAAATCGATTTAAGGTAGAAATCCTTTTATTAGCAAAGTTAATAAATATTAAAACACATGAATCTCTTGGTCTGTATATACAAAGGAAAAATGGCTCTTTTATTTCGTGTCTTTTTTTCATCAACCGGGAACGTTGTATGTTGGAGTTCTTATATATACATGAGACCCTAATAAGACACGGGTGCCTGAATATATTGAAAACTTTTATTTGTTGATTTTTCGATTTTAAATTAATAAAGTATAGATTAATAAAGTATAAAAAGTTTTAGATTAATAACATATAAAAGTAATATAAATTCAGTTAAGGTGACTGATGAATTCAAAGTTTTACCAGCCCATCTCAAATTCAAAATTTGAAGTCTTAAATATAAGCTTCGAATTGGAAAGATTCAAAATTCCATAAGATTTTCGCCAATAACTTGAGAAGAAAGAAGACTTGTGTTTTAATTTATAGAAAATTCAAAAAAAATGAGTGTACATGTATGCCTCTGCTCAACTATCCTTTTTGTATGTGTGCACGATTTACTTTCATTTTTTTCTAACACGAGCCTCAATGCTCGACTTCCCTCGATTGGTTTAAATTTTCATTTGTGATTGTGTGATTGTTGGGTTCGTTTTGCAGATACAGTGAATTAAATTGCACATCCACCAGCAAACCGGATAATTTCTCTGGGCATTTATTAATATATTTTTTTGGCTCGATTATCGTATTAGATTAGAAGGAAATAAATTTAATTTTAAATTGAAATAAATTGACATTATTATTTGCTCTGAATTCTTTTGAATTGATTTTAAACTTAAATTTGCACTGAATTGTAATTGAATTCAAATTGAATTTAAATTAAAATAGATACATACGTATTTGATTTGAAATTGAATAAAATTTGAATTCCTTTTCAATGCAACTTCCTACTTGTTTTGTGATTAAATTCATGATTTGCATTCTTTACATAATTATCGCGATTTAATTTCTTAAATGTATGATTTTGATGTATGGCGCCCTAAAATACGTTTGGTCTGTCATCTAACAGAATCGAATCCCTTTGTTGGTTAAGTTGGGCATTTAACCATTTACCGTTTAAGCTGTTAAGTTGGGCTTTTAACCATTTATTTATTATAAGCGACTCTGTGCTTTGCCTTTCATCAGGGAATTTAGCGACTCTGCGCTTTGCCTTTCAACAGGGAATTTAGCGAGGACTTTGTTTAAAAATTATCACGGTTGAAATTCAGTCTTTAAAAAAAAAATGAAGTTAAACAAATAAATTTTCTTTTTTTTTGTACATTTACGCGGCCTATTGGTTATATATATCACAATGGTTGCAATGGTTCTGGAAAACCTCCTACTAGTCTTTTTTCATTTTGCAATGCCGACGGCAATTTGCATTTTGCAATGAATTTTAACAGATTTCGTGAGTTATAAAGCTCTTTTAACAGATGGCGTGAGTCATAAAGCTGGCGGTTTTGCAAATTAAACGATCTGGCAATTGAAGTTGTTAGTTGGGCACTCAAGAATTTTTGGCAATTTTTTTTGTTTATTATAAGCGACTCTGTGCTTTGAAAATGTTTCGTAGTCATTTGGTTTGGTGGCGCTTGGAATAAATCATGGTTGCAGTTGTGCATACCGCTCATTGCAATTGGATATTAAATAAAAAGGGACAAAATCAAAATGTACCATCGATAGAAGAAATACAAAAACCCTTAGTGATGTTAGGAGATAAAAATCAAAAATTTATAGATTCTCGTGATTCGAAGTAAGTGTGCTACGTGATAGATGCTTTATATAATGTAACGACCAAAATGTAACTAGGTTCGAGAAATTGAAAGATCATAACGAGTCGTTGGCGAAGTATTTCTTTCTTAATTTTTCATGAATCTTAAATATCTTTTTTTAACAATATTTATAAATTCGTTACGCTTAGCAATGTTTTTTTATATTAATTATCGAATATATTAATATATTAATTTCCTTTCTGCGACAACCTTACGCTGGTCACATCCAATCTTTTGTGGGAAGAAAGAATCGATAGTTAGATTATATCTTACACATACACATTAAATAGATTTAACCAGAGAATAAATTCTTTTCTTTAAAGCGCACTTGAGATTTGAAGACACTCAGGCGGATAACTTGTAAAATTAAATAAGTTTAGTTCGCGTATTTTCTAAAACACTATATATACATCTAGAGGAGATGATAGAAGAGCAAAAGCGAACCAGTCAAGGAAGAAGAATCGGAAACAATCAGGAAACCATTAAAAAGAATAACAATTTCTTCTATTTTACAATTTTCCTGGCGCAACCGGATCCTTCTAACTTTGCTAGTGTTGCTCCTGCTCGATAAGGTTTATCATTGAAACTCTATAGGGTTTAAAAATAAGCTATTTTATATATTTGGAGTTCTTTTGTTTTTTAAGAATCTCTAATTTCTCGCTAACATCCTGTCTTTTATTATTATAATGCTAAATAATCCTAAATCCTAAACAACGATACCGCGTTCCGTTTCCTGCTAAATAGCACTGGCGACATCTGTAAGATCTGGCCATCAGAATTCTCAATGTTTAGGTTATATGAAAATTGACGAGATTACTAATCTCATTCGTGGTAGAGATTGGACGATGGTTAGTTTTAGTGAGACTTGGTGGAATAGGCCACGTTTCTTCAAATTCGGTTAAAATCCCGAAATATAATTTGTGCCGCAATTACAAAACAACGGGGAGAGGTGGGGATGTAGCTTTATACATTTCAAATAGACTCAGGTTTTCCGTCCTGCATGTGCAGTCGACTAATGAGGTGATGGAAAACTTATTTGTTAGAGACATCGGGCTTGACTGATTGGCTTTGTTTACGTGGCGCGTGGCGATGTCTACTCCCTTAAATGAGCGATGAGTGACATTTTAATCAAATACGCTGGTACTGTTATAATGAGTGACTTCAATTGCAATTTATTGAATCCTATTCTACTTTCGTTCTTGATTATTCTTTAATAGCTAATATGAAGCTATTATTTTTGGGCAATTTCGTTCGGCAGATATCTCTCGCTTTAAACACGCGCTTGCGTAAGGTGGATGTATCTCTGGCATTTTACAATTATAACCTCCCGAGATACTTAGGCACTAAGATCCAGAATTGAAGCATGTGACTTTAATGGTATATACAATACTTCGGACGTGGATAATCAGATCAACATATTGAATGTTAACTTGGACCTAATTCATGAGATTATATTCAAAGTTACACGCGAGACTGCCGTCAACTGCAAGCATTGATTTAACCGTAGTGAAATCAAATTTCATGTTTCTCTGCTTAATCAAGCTTGCTGGGCGTATTTACGTGAGAAGAATGCTGATAATTGAAGGACCTATACGTACAAAGGACTAGAGTCAAGTATGTCATTAGAAAAGGCACGCGTAACGCGCACTTGCTAACTTTCAGAGTTTCAAACAATAAACATCTGTGACGTAAATTACGCCAATTTGTGTTCAACGATGTTGAAGATTTAAATGTGGGTGCTGCTGAGATGAATGCCATCGATCATCATTTTCTCAACAATTATTTAAACGCTGGTAAAAATTGGCTGGACTTAAATGACTGTTACGGGCTGTTCTCATTTCGTGCGACAAAGATGTTAGAACTTTTAACGGCATTTGACAAAATTAAGGCTAATGCGCCAAGATTGATGCTCATATTTTTTTTTTTTGTGTTATTAACCACATTCTTACTAAATCTGAGAAGGATCTAAGATGTGTTCGTCTCCGAATCGCCGGCCAATTTCAATCGTTCTTATTCTCTCGAAAGTCTTTGAACATATAATTAAAGAACAAATTATCAAACACCTTGACAATAATTCCCTACTCTCTGAGTCTCAGCATGGTTAGGAAAACGTTGTAGCACTACTTCTTTGTTACTAACTAATGTGGATTCAACAGGACATATAGTAAGCGATAAGCATATTTCGATGTTATTGTCGCTGGGCCTAACTAAGGGTGTCGCCTAAACCGCTGATTCATAAACTCGTGCGGGACTTTGACTTTTCGGAGTCAGCTGCTGTCCTAATAGCATCCCGCTTCCCGTTTACAATTTGTGTTTGTGGGTGGCGTCAAAAATGCGAAATGTTGTCCTCGAGGCCTCTCTTGTCTCTTTGCTCTTCACCGTGTATATGAATGATTTCTTTAATATGTTTAAACTAGCTTCGTGCGACACTTACGTATTTGGCGTGGATTTGCAGATTTTATTTACAGAAAATGATGATACTTTGGAAGGATAGCAAGTTAACATTGATTACCATTTGGACGGTATTTCCCGTCGGGAAGAGCTGTATGAACTTAAGGTGAATTGGGCTAAAACATTTACTATAATCTATCGACCCCCTAATCTACATCTGCATCTTTAAACTTTAAGGGAAGGTGATGCCAATGTTGAAATTGTAAACAGTTTGAAATGCCTGGGCGTGATTATCAATAATAAGTCATAATTTGATGCACATATAAATTCCCTGGGCTCTCGGATGAATCTTCTACTTAGAAGGCTTTATTCTTTGAATGTCTATATGTCCATTCAAATTAAAATTAGAGTGGTTAAGGCTTTAATTATGTCACATATAATTTATGCGGTATGAGCATATCTATCGTTATTTTCTACGGGTTCTAGGTTGTTCTTTCGTTAATTTTATTAAAATTAGACTTCTGCTTAACCTCCACAACATTATCCTAAGTTGGGAGCCGAAGGAGATTTAAAATTTCTTAGCTTTTAGTCTTATCTAGTTCGCAAGAACTTTTTGTTGATTTCTCAAGTTACGTGTTCTTCGGCCCGATCCTTTCGGGTAACAATTGTAAGAGCTTATTATTGCCTGCCTGGGGAGTTACGGTTATTTAAATGCTCTTATCTCATTTAAAAATGTAGACTTTTAACTTTCGCCGCTAATAATGATTATTAGCTGGTCATTTAGTTTTGGTATGGAGACGTGGTTGTGGTATGTGTTACTTCCTTTTTTAGTTCTCTTCACCTTCGGTTTTCCTCTCTTTTCCTTTATATTATTTTAAGAATATTTTGAATTATTTTACTTTATTGATGCACCTTAATGGCTTCGATGCTAAATAAGCGTCAATAAATAAATAAATAAATAAATAATTAAAAAAATAAATAAAGTAATAAAAGAAAATTTTCAAAGATATCAAACATGATTTTTTGTTATGTTTAATATTAATTTTTGTTATTTCTATTTAAAAATGATTCCATATAAATAAATAAATCGCGTCTAGAATTCTCTAAATATTTGATTTTGAACCAACAATTTGTAGTCACTTGTTCACACAACTTATCGCTCTTATTTTGTTTATCAATAATGGGTATAATCTTTAAAAATAGTCATTAAAAGTTTACGTCTGATCGGAATAAAATAATTCCAAAAAGATCGGTCCATCGGCTGATCTTGATGGCAAGTTCACATAGGCATGTTTATTGATTACATTGTCAATGAGGTTCTCGTGCAATAAATTAATCGTTTCACGAAGTTTATGACATGTTCAATTATCTTATTGAAAGCACATTTCGCCCAAGTTGAAATCATCTCATCAATCCATGCTAATAAAATTAGAAATTATGTTTTTGTCACTTTCTCCATTGAGCGCAATTACAATTTGGTGACTCATCCAAACTCTTCGTTCTACCCTCGATGTTTATTTTAAGCAGTATGTCTTGCATTTCTGATGGTGCTGACCATAAATACGCTTATTAACGCGCGAAATATAGCCTAAGTACGTTCATTAATTCCCTAATAAATTTAAGCAAGCAGTTGCTATGCGCTGTATAACTGTATATTATTCCGTAATGATGCCAAACAATGCTACACACAAATATGAATTATGGCGACAATTTGGAAAAAAAACCATGAACGTTATAACATTTTAAAAATGGAACTTCTTAGTTCAATCCCCTGTCCAATAATCGATGAAAATCGGCTTCTTCCAAGATACAGTCAAAAGTCATTTTTATTTATTTCCAATTATGACATATTTTCTATAGACTGATTCGCGTTTCACGGGAAACTAAAAATCTCGTACTGCTTTTATGGAATTTTACCGCCACAATAAACGCGACGGCAATAAGGAATTGGATTGCTTTGCCTTTGCAAAAAAAAAAAGAAAAGTAAGCTCAATTATATTATTGCATTAACACATTTTACCTTCAAATCGTGCAAAAGTTGATGAAAAATAAATACTTTTTTTTTTGTTTACTTATTTACATAAATTTTATTTCTCCTGGATTTCTGTATTCTTGCTTTCTTAATGTTTTTTTTTTACGTATTTAGTACGTTAATGTATTTAAATCCAGATCATAATATAAAGTTTGCAAGAAAAAAAAAAAAAATTGAAGAAAAGAAAAAGTTTACTAAGTTAACTATAAACTATTAATTTAATAATAATTGTAACAAAATGTGTTTTCATCATTAGTTGGTGTTACATTTACATAATTTTTAGATTATTTTTTAAGGGAATCATAATAAAAATTGACAGAAAAATAAAGCAAATCAGATGACACATTTAATAAGTATTTTTAACTAACAAAAAAAAAAAAAAAAAAAAAAAAAAAAGAAGAAGAAAATTAAAGAGAAAAAAAACTGAACGTACTTATATTTAAAGGCAATATTATGAATCAGGCATATTTATTTATTCTGATCGATGTCAAAAAGCCAGTACGAAATGCCGGGTGAATGCGTTTTCAGAAAGAAAAGCATTTGTTCAAATTTCATTAAAAAAAAGTTAAAATTATTCCAAAAAAAAAAATTTTTTTTTTGATCATGCTTCCAACGAAATGGAGGAAACCTTAATTCACAACAATAAGTAAATAATCAAGTTTTGCTCAATGCAAAATATAACAAAATAACCGTTTCACTCACATCTCGTACAAGCGCTTGACGAAGGGTGCACATGACCATGCAGAAACAAGAGAAATGGAAAATTGTTTTTTTTATTTTTATTTTAAATCTCTGAGAATTGTTGTTCATTGAACATGAAAAAGAGATGAAAGACTTGAAAGGAAAAGGAGGAGGAATTTCTTGATACTGATGAAATAGTGTAGATTCTTAGGAGTTATACCATTTTTAATTATGCTACGTTGCTTAAAAAAATTTTCTGAATTTTCATATGATTTTCCGTCATTTGTTGTTTGT
The DNA here is from genome assembly GCF_014805625.2 of Glossina fuscipes. Classification (NCBI taxonomy): domain Eukaryota; kingdom Metazoa; phylum Arthropoda; class Insecta; order Diptera; family Glossinidae; genus Glossina; species Glossina fuscipes. The sequence goes on along the minus strand of NW_023998431.1, from coordinate 5,916,767 downwards.
GGTTTCGTTCTAGGTTTATTGTTTTGGTAAATTCCTAAGTCGACGAGTAAGTAATCATTCCATAAGGATAAAGCTTGATTAATTCTTCATTGTCCAACTGCACGATACTTGTAACAATATATTGAATCGATTTGCTATTATCCTTTTTAATTTATTTTAGTCCGGTCTTTATTTGTTTGAAATTGCTCGTTATTGTCGTCCAAGTGCTCGTAGTTATTAATAATTGTTTTTTGTATTAGTCCGCTTTCTAGTCGTGTCTGTAGATTATTCTGTTGTTTATGTTGCTATTGTTCCTGGTCCACGCCTAAAAGAGCGTTTTTTTCTTTAACATCTCTACCGCGGTGTCGTGCGCCGTGCTGGCGTACGTATTTTTCGTCTCGCTTGCTGTGCCGATTGGGCACCAGATGTTGGCGTCGGGCTAAATGGAAGAAAATGATCACTAAGAATAAATTTATATATATATATATATATATATATATATATACAGATATGTATATATTATATATAAAAAATATATTATATATATTATATATAAAATATATATTATACATATAAATATCTATAATATGTTGTATAAGAGCTATTCGCTAAAATTTAAGTTACAGAAAGAGACATATATATATATATATATATATATATATACAATGAAGCTGCGATTCAAATTCAATTATATATATATGTGCGCGTATATATATGCTTATATATATAATAAGGATTCTCAACATTTCGTAATATTCAGTCCTCAGCCTTATAATTTTTGTATGAGTATTGGGAATCTCAACTAAATCTTGGCAATTATTTATAAATAATTGTATATGAAAATATATTTTGTAAAGTTTAAGAATTTCGCTTCTTACATTTTTACTCATATAGCAGCGATAAACTCAAACCTAAACATTTAGAATTTTTGGTAAAAAGTACATAAAGCGATTTGGTAAACTATTATGAATCTGCGTACGTCATACCGTTTGACACTACTTGAAAAGGTGTTTTTTTTAAGGCGCTAATAAAAAAGCATAAACAATTACTTAATGAAACACATATAATGATGCGACTTTTTTGATAAAAAAAGTTTATCCTGATGTCCTTTACTGAGCTTATTTCGCTGTTAACCACCTAATGGATCCGAGATAGACACATCGAAAACCTTTAAGAATAATTCAACCCTGCAGTCATAAGTTGTCGTGGCTTTTAAGTAAACTTCATCGTACTATTTGCTTTGACAGATCATATGTATGGAAACGTACGAAAGGAAGATGATATTCGCGTTAACGCAAATCTATTTATTCGCCAATCTCGGCGATTGTTGTGTATGTCTATGACTGATCAAAGACCTGATAATAAGCAAATACTTCAATCTGCGTGTGTTTAAGATTGGACAAAAAAATCTTAGAATGCGGCCAACGTAACTTCAATTTATGGGCGACAAATTAAGAAAAATGGCGATTTGATCGCTGAATCATTATCAATGGTTTTACATCTGGTATAAAGGTTATTGAATAAGTGAACTATTAAGTACATTATATTTTCCATAGCCCGAATTTTATGTTTTATAATAACACACAAACGCAGATTGGGGCCGTTATTTACCTAACTGTCACGTATATGAATAAAATTATTACACGAATCAAACGAATTACGTTATCAAGCAGTATTTAGAAACGATTCGAATCAATAACGGTTATTAAGAACATCATTAACGAATGACATAACCAAAGTAAATTCGTATTTACAAAAAAAATTAATTATTTAAAATGAGTGTATCGGGTACTGTCGTTCGTCTAAATTACTCTTAATTTCCCCAAAAATTTTTAACAATAAAATTAAATCATTAACTTAAGGTGTGACCCTTTCTTTTCAATATTGATTAAAGATGGATGATAAAATATTTTGAAGCTTGTAATATACTTACGCAAATATATTGCTAGAAGCTGATGAACTGCCGGCATTAAACTGGAAAGGTGCACTTGATGCAATCTGCAAAAAGATTGATTGTCATTAATTTAATTAGTTGTATCTTTCGCAAAATAGGTATATATATAAATATATATGTACTGCAATATGAATTTAAAATTATGATTACATTAGTAATATAAAATTAATTATTAATTAAATGTAAGTGATGTGAGATATACAATTTTTCGCGGTCAATTTATGCGGTCATAAGCAAACTGATAGAGAGCAGGCAGCAAGTAAAATTAAGTGATATAAGTAATTTTATTATAATAAATAAGATTCCTTTCATCCGTTGGTGTAAATTACTTCTGTATACGTCCATTACGTGTGCTTGTAGATCAACACGACGTCTATAGCAGTCCTGTATGCTTAGTAGTATAAAACAAAAAAAATTCAATTCATTCGGAACCGAATCTTTTTTATACCCATCACCGTTATCCTAAAAAAGACAAAACAAGTAAAAGAACAACATTTTCAACATGCTCTATATATGGAGTGGACGCAGCTAATTTTTCTCTTTTCAAAATAAAAGTTTTTGTCTAATAGGCATGCGGGCGTTGTACGCGGGTACCTTGAAATGTTTAAATCAATTCCAAATTCTTTTGCAAATTTGTAGGCGATATCTTCATTTTCGCTAACGGAAGAATTCTTACCGCAAATACTGCAAAGCTGCGCAAAGAGAGAGGTAGATAGACGAATAGGCGTAAATGGTTAGGGGCATTCCAAATTTGAAACTGGCCAAGAATTTGTTTAATTTATGGGATTTTTTACCGTTGTTTCTGCGTGTTATAAAGGTATTGAAAAAAATAAATTTTGATAGCTTCATTTTTGCGACTATGAGAATGTCCTCAATAGGTATTACATAGACGGACGGACGGACATATTTAAATCGATTTAGATGATTTATGCTGATCAACAATATACATATAGTTTGCGGGGTCTCTGATGCTTCCTTCTAGGCGTTACAAACGTTTTAACAAAATGAGTATACCTCTCATCCTTCGATGATAGGTATAAAAAAGTAAATGTATTTTTAGAAGCACTCACTGATTTTAAAGTGAGCGTCAACGTGTTAATCTTTCTACCTCTATTACGATCGCTGTAATCAAGCATACTTTCATTACTTGTTTGTTTTTTATTTGATTAATTTCAATAATATCGGCTTCTCTAAGATTAATTAATTTGAATCAGATTTTTACTCTATTCTACTATAAATAATTAGCTCTAGGATGTACTTCTACATATTACATTATATATGAGAGAATGTATATGGATTAAAAGGAAAGCGGAAAAACCATGACCAGTTATAGCGTTAAAATTATGATTCCTGCGATGATTTGTGATTATAATCCAAGAGATGAGCGTCGAAAGACTGACGCAGAAATTTTGAACAAAGTTATAATTCGAACAAGTAAGCAAATTATGTTCGGCTGTGATCAAATCTTCTATGCCCACTACCTTGTTGCTGCATTAAAATATGCATATATTTATTGTTGCAGTTTATGAGTAATGAGATCCATTTTTTGCTTTTCAATATTGAGTTGTTCCCAATTTCGACCATTTTCAGTATGCATTTATGTGCAAGAACTTCTAGTGTTCGTACCAAATTTGAAGCTGATTATCTCCATTTTAACAATCAGAATAATGTGTTTCGCAGCACGTTCACAACTAAATTTTCATATTTTATAATATTAAATGGGCGTAGATGCAGTTTTCAATTTTTATGAGATATAGCTGCATATCTTTGTCGTATGTTTGTTGTGGTTTATGAATAATTAGCAAAAAACCTAGAAGTTACTCAGGTTATGTTGCACATTAGACATGTCCTCTAACCAATTTGACTCATTTTCAATATGCTGCATACGAAAGTCCAATTTTGAATTTGTTTTTCAGAAACATAGTTAACGTCATTAAAACAACTGCAACTGGTAAACCAATGGTCGGAATATTATAAAATTTTGACACATGACATGATATTTACAAATGATGCATGCACGTAGATTCATCTATCATCTTACGAACTTATTGAATCATATCTTATATATCTTATATATTCAAGGGATCTGTGACGCTTCGTTCTGGATATTAAAAAACGTATCGTCAAAATTAATATATCCTCAACGTCCGCTGATGGGTAGAATAAGTTTTTTATAAAAAATAATAGCTTAGAACTTAAAAAAAATGCTTTGAGGGAAATGTTTGCTATCCATCAACTTAAATACTCCTAATTTAATATTTTTCTTTTCCCAGGCGCAACATTCGCAAATCCGCGCCTTTGATAATAAGATCAAATACATTCATTACATGTAATTTAGTCACCTTCATCAACAAAATAGCAGACATTGAGATAGAAAACTGAAACTTCGCTCGCATCCACATTCTTGAATAAGATATATGGGTCAACTGTGATACAGTGCGAACATTTCAATATAATTTGGTCTATAACCAATGACATACAACATCTATGGATTTGAACATTGGGGTTTGAATTTTTTCGAAAACCTCTCGAAAGTTCCCATGAAAATATGATCAGAGCGCGAGAAATGAAAATATAATGTGAACGTCAATCTCTGATTGCGACTGTTTCTGTTGCAGTATTTCATGCATTCACCGTTCGACCGTTCTTTCTTTTATATAAATGTATAAAAGTAGTATGTATGATTATAGTCCCCCATTGATTCAATTTTCCATTCATAATTGGCGTGAACTTTTAGACTGCTAATACTAGAGGGACGAATTATTAGAAAGATGGAAAGACTTACCAAATAGATAGAAGTTTCCTACTTAAATTTATACTTAATGGGGGAACAGCTTGCGCGATTGCGTTTCAGATCTCTAACTCAACTTACAGTCAGAGATACGAAAGCATATCTTTATAAATGCTTACACAATTATTTATCACTTTTAGATGATGATAAAGCTAACTTCTAAATTTTCTCTCAAGACAATTTTGCAAAAAAAAAATTAAAAAAAAAAAATTTTTAAAAAAAAAAAAAAAAAAAAAAAAAAGTTCTGAACACTCGACTAAATTTTACTCGCTACCGTCTGTTATTAATTTGTTAATTAATTTATAAGAAAATTACCAGAATTAAGCACAAATTGGCAATCATTAAAATTATTGTCTAATAAAATTGAAATGAACATAATTATGATAAGAATAATATACAAATCCAGTCAGTTCACATTCTACTTTACCTCAGTTGAACCACCGGTAAAATTAAAAACCGCAGCTGCCGGTGTAGCGCCAAACTGAAAAGGTTTCGTCGAGTTTTGAGACGACTGCGTTCATGATCAAGTGAATGGTAGAATCCAACACACAACACACACATTCATACATAAATCATTTCATAAATCAATTAACAATAACAACAATCATTCATCGCACGAACGAACAGTAGATAAGATGACATAAAAATTTTACATCACAGTTTGTTACATTAAAAGTTACAAAAGTATATGCGAGAACAATATAAAAAAAAGAAGAGAGAGAAAAGACAAAGTTTTAATATATAGATTGATTCATTAATATAGTCTACTAAGAACAAATAGTCCAAACTGAAAATTGTTTATTGCTATTTTATATATAAAACGATGTTAGGTCTCTACTGCAATATTTTTAACGTACTTACCTCATTAGATCCGGTAAAATTAAATGCTGGTTGTTGTGTAACTGTGGCTCCAAAGTTGAATGCAGGCTTTGCTATGTTGGTAGCTGCGGAACCAAAAGAAAACGAGCCCTAAAACAGAGAATTTTTAGTTATATATACAAACTTATTTGCACTTATATTTTTACGTTTGCGCCTGTATCACAATTAATGCATGTATATTACTTACACTTGAGCTTTGGGCAGCTGGAGCCACAAACGCGAATGGTGGTTTCTTCGCTTCTAAAGCTGTATTAGCAATCGGTGCTGTTGTAGCTCCAAAGCCACCGAACGTTGTCGTAGAACTGGCAGCTGCAGTGCTACCAAATGTGGGCGTTACATTTGTAGAAGAAGCCGCGCCTCCGAATGGAGATGTTCCAAAAGGGGGTGTTGGCGTAGCAGCACTTCCACTGGGCGCAGTCCTAAATATATTCGTTGATGGCGGCGCTGGGTTGGTGGGGAAAATGTTAATTGGCGAATTGACTGCCGAACTATTTACCCCACCAAAGGTAGGGGCTTTGGTTTCTGTGTTAGACGTTGCACCAAAAATTGAAGTTGTAGGTGCTTTGTCATTATTCGGAAGTCCAAAAGTAAACATTGGTGGTTTGTTTGTTTCCTTGGTATTTAGTGTAAAATTATTGGACCATGTTCCATCACTGGTCGTCGGAGTGGCACCGACGGTAGTCATACTATTCGAACTTGTTGCCGACGCAGAAGTTCCTAACGTTGATGCTGATGTTGTTGTTGAAGTTCCAAAACTAAAGCCGCTACTAGTCGTTGCATTGCTAAACACATTTGTCGACTTCGACGATTTGTGCTCGTCACCGAAAGAACCGAACATATTTCCAGTGGTAACCGAATTTTTATTAAACGTACCAAATTGGGATGTGCTAGCTATCGGATTATGAGTGCTACTATTGGTTGAGGAACTTACGATGGCATTGGAACCAAATACTCCGAAAATGTTCGTAGTAGAAGCTGTAGTTGTTGTGAATGTTTTACTAGCTGCAGTAGTGGTTGTAGTTGCCGCAGATGTTGAGGTGACTGCTCCGAAAAGTGGTTTTCCTACATTGCTCGCCTGCACTGAGCTACTAAAATTGAAACCACCGAAGCCACTGCAGCTGCTCGTAACTGCTGAAGAAACATTTGATGAAACTAAGCTAAACATGGGTTTCGTTGCAGCTGTTGTAGCAGTGGTGACGTTTGTTGTTGAACTAGGTAACGCCGTTGCAAAAACAGTAGCAGCAAAATTACCGAACCCATAGCCAAGAGGGCTTTTATTTGTGGTTGATGTGATTGGTGATAGATTCTTTTCGTCTGATTTTGGTTGAGTCTTATCGACAGCCGATGTGCTTAAAGAAGTTATTGTGGACAGAGATCCACTAAAAGTATTTGGCGGTACCGTTTCTAGTAAAGTCTTTTCAGTGTTGCCGGAGAAGGTACTTTCAGTACTTGACACAGTTTTCGTCGAATTTACCAAATGAAATTTAACACTTGGCGTAGAGCTTGTGGTAGTTGCCGGTGAAGTAATTTGTGAACTAGCTGCTGTTGTTGATGTATCTGATGTGGATGAATTAGTGTCTTCGTTTTTTTTAAATGTAAATCCGGTTGTGGTACTCGTGGGCACATTGCCTTGCTGTATTCTATTTGTACCATCACATGCACCTTTATTACTGTTTTCACTGCATGTTGCACCAAAACTAAATCCTTCGCCTGTCGAAACCGGTATTTCGGTTTCCAAGTCTGTGTTGGTTAAAGCAGGTTTTACACCCAGGCCAACGGTCTTACTTAGTGCTGCTGTTGTCTGCTTTGATTCGGTTCCATTCTTTGAAACATTACTTGCTGATAGGAAGTCAAATGTACACTTGTCGGCGGTAGCACCAAATGTAAATTTTTGGGCATTGTTAGTACAGGTGTCTGCAAAATTTGATCCAGGTTTGGGCTGTTCACAACACACACATTTAATACGACTAATATCATTTCTAGTCGCACAAGCCTCACATTCCCATTTCGATGCTCTCTGTTGGGATGCCAGCAATTTAAAGCCAGAATCTTGTGCCACAGGCGTGGTGATATTCGAGGTGATTGTGGTTGTACGATTAATATCGATTGATTTTGCTGCTGCAAACCCAAATTTAAAACTACTGGCTGGTGCAATAGGCCCACTACTAATGATAACGTCATCATTTTTTCCGGGTTTTTTATTATGACATGCTATACAATAATTGGCCTCAATATTATTTGTCACCAAGCATTTGCTACATTCCCAAACGTTTGATTTAAGCTTAAACAAATCGCCAAATCCTTTATCAGCAACCAATATCGACGAAGAGCCTTTCCTACTAGTTTCGCATGCAATACATTTGTTCGATTCTTGTTTATTTCGAATCAAGCACACTTCACATTCCCATTCATCTGCATTCTTCTTAAATTGACTGCCAAAACTAGAAGAAGCCAATGACAAATTGACATTATCATTCGGAGATGTTTGCTGCTTTTCAACTTTTTTGGTAATTTCACAGGCCACACACTTCACAGCTTCTGACTTGTTGCGTACCATGCACACGCTGCATTCCCATTCATCGTCGGTTTTTTTTAACTGAAAATCGAATGACTTAAAAGTACTCCCAGGGGTACTTTCGGAAGTCTGTTCTTTTGTATTGGCCGAAATCAATGGTTCTTCAGTTAGGGCTTCTAAAACGCTTCCACATTTTAGTTGAGTTCCAATTTTGTTGTCTAAACTACCTGAGCAATTTATGGATTTGCTAGTTTCTTGCAAATATATAGGTAAACTGAATTTATAGTGTTTCGCGTTTTGTGATTTCATATTTTGAGCATACGGCGTGGAGATACCCTTAATTGTTGTTGGAGACGAAAATATAAAGTTAGTTCCATATTTCGAAGCGGAGGTTTTTAATCTTGACTCTGAAACTGTTGGAATTATTAATGTGTTGACTGATTGTTCATTTTGGGCAAGGCCAGTTGGTGTGGTAGGTGCTTGCTGCTTTGTTGCATTACTTGAAATGACTGAGGGCGCAGACGAAGGTTGCACTGCTAACTGTATATCGAATTGGGGCACAGCCTTCATTATTGGAAAAGCAATGTTTGGTAAATTCACCGGCAGCGGAGGAGCTTCAGCAACTAAATCATTGGAAGAGTTTGCACCACGAGCAGAGCTGCTGATTTTGTTTCTAATTTTATTGGTATGTTTCTGTTGCTCAACTATTTTGCTGTTTTTTCTCCTTAATTCTTCATTCGTGGGTGAAGCATATTCGGATGTGACTGGTGATGTCGTGGTTGAGCTCATATTATGTTTAGTGATCTGACGAACTTTTTCGGTTGTATTTTGCATCTTTTTCATTTGCAGTAACTGTGACATTGAAGGCACCTGTAATTCTTTTATGGGAGGCAGAGATCCAGATGAACGAGCATTTACACTTGCAGAGGGTTGCAACAATACCGCGGTGGTCGGTTTCGCATAAGGTGCGCGCACATGAGACAAGCGTATGGCACGTGAGGCGTTTAATTCATTCTCATTAAGTCTACCCGCAAGCTGAGGCATATTTGCTCTGAAGCTATTCGCTATTTTCTTAGCTTCACCTAACGGCGTACTGAAATCATTAATCAAATCAAGTATTCGTTTGGCCGTACTTGATACAGTTGAATTTTCACCTGGATAACCAGTGGCAGATAAAGAGTTGTTAGACGACGACAAATTTGATAGACTTGAATTGGGACGTATCAATGTGGGGGCTATGCGTACTGCACCAGCACCGGTACTAGCGTAATTCTTGTGATAAGCCGCTGCGCCACCATATGTAGTTTTTCCTGTATAAAAAGGTGAAAAAGTATTCAGTAAACGGCTGTCGCTTAAAGCTGACGTACTGCCGTAGATCGAAGCATTAAACTGGCGGCGATTCAAGGAATTCAGTGACAGAGTAGAAGTATTAAGCATATTGCCAGATACAGGAGTGTGAGTATTAGGTTCAGCAAACAGTGATTTGCGTCCTTCCAAGTGGGAATAGAAGTTCAGACCATTCCCAAAAGATGAAGCTCGACTACCTTGCCGACTGTCACTAACTGGGGTCATGTTATATAAATCCGCCTTCCGCTGCTGACATGTGTTCTCAGTTTCTCTTTCGCCATTGTCCACTGTTGTATGTCTGTTTGTATCTACAATCCCACTTTCGCCGCTTTCTGAACCGGTATCGTTACTTGCCATGATTTGGTTTGCATCTCTACGCGAACCGTTTATAAGTTTTCGTCTTTTCATACCAACTTGACTTATTTCCACATCATCTTCTTCCTCTTCTGAACGTCCGTTATATTTCCTTGATTGATTAATATCTTCAACTTGCTCCTGAGTTTTGACCGTCTTGACAGTTTCGTGGATTGTGGTCGAAGAACGTCTGATTATTCCAGGTTCTATATCTGCCGAAAAATCTTGTTTAACACTTGACAACGGTTGACGCTTGAGATGAGAGGTTGTAGCAAAATAGTGCTCACTTGTAGCATTTGAGGAAGTTGGTGGTAAATTCAAGGTTCTACGCGAACTTTTAAAAACAAAAGTTTTGTTAATTTTTACATTTAAGACATTTTCAGTAACCACCTACCTTATTCGCGAACTATTTAAAGCGCCACTTTTTACAGAAGATAATTCTTTCTCTAAATCAGTTGGATTAGATATTAAGTCAATGATATCAGTTTTTAAATTAGAGTTCGAGGTGTTAAAATCATAAGGAGGTTCCTTTCTGCTCTGGTGACCATATAAATTTAAATGACCGTAACGTTGATAAGATGAACGTGGCACCACGCCAATATTACTACTGCGACTATTGCTACTACTGATAGCAGGAGTTGAAGCAAGGAGGGATTGATAGTGCCCAATTAAAGGACTACTGCGGGTGCAAGGGCTCTAAAACGAAAGGTTAGTTTCAGTTAATAAACAAATTTTACAACATTTCTTTTTGAGCATACATTTATATGTAAACGAGAACGTTTTGCAGGAGGGAAGGAATTCAAATTTCGCCTTCCTGGTACACCGCTATGGACCTCTTCTTCACTGTTGTGCGACTCTTCATCCTCGTCGTCCTCTTCCTCGTCGTCTTCTTCCGAATTTTCCTCTTGTCTGTGAAATCGGGTGTTTTCATCAAATTCTTCATATTTAGATTGCAGGTCATCATTTGTGTCTTCGTTGGCATCTTCATCGTCAACTTCTGAGCAACGGCGGCGTCTTTTCACAGCAACGTTCGTAATTAGGCCCCCATTAAGCGAAGAATCGTTTCGGGTTTTTGTTGAATTTGAAAACCATTTCGAAATTCGATCAGGCAAAATGCTCGAGACCCTTGATTTCACTTTACCGATAATGGACTGTAAGCAAAAAAAGCCGTCAAGAATATTTATAAAAATATTGTTAGTAAAATAGAAACGAAAACTAAAAGCAATAAAATATTATAAGTTGAGTGAAATTGAAGGAATATTGAAAAGGCTTTCTAAATTACATAAGATAATAAAAAATCTGTACAAAAATTAAGTATACAACCCTAATATAGAAAGGTATTCCCATTTAATTAGAAATAAGGTATCGCTTTTAGATATATGTTGTATAGCATATATTCGGAAGTTGTGAGAGAGATAGTTTGATATACTTACATTATCGTTGGTATTGGTGGAATCATCCATATTAGTGTTTTCAATAGCTTCATCGTCGTGAATTGATTCACCATGTGAAGCATGTTCCGACATTTTCTAAGGTTTCAACGTGGATTGTTGTTCGTGTAATAAAAACCAGCTTGTGTTGTTATTTAACACAAGCAATATTCCTAATTCCCATACACAACTACAAATAGCAGTAAGGCAATTCTCGTCGTATACATGTACACTGCACCCCCTAGAGCTTGGCGTCCCTTGTAGGATTTTTTTTTTCGTTGAAGATTGCTTTTGTTACACTTCGATGTATGTCCATACAACTGTGTTAAATCAAATACGAATGTTTATATTTCTTGTTGAAAAATTACAGTCTATTTTATTTCGTATATTATTATAAAATTTTCTGTTCCTCAAAAATGGCATATATCAACTCGTTGGCCTCGAGAGTCGCTGGTACTTGCGACCAGTTTCTATTGCTTTACCGTCGCATACAATAAATCTATTTCACTTGCACTTACAAAGCAAAACACATTTTCATCGTTTGCTTTCGCAATATTTTTTTCTTTTCGTTTTTTGACAACTTTACTCTCAACGATGTATCACTCAGAAATATAAAAAAAAAAATTGCTTAATTTACTGAATTCAATACTGACCGCTTATAAATTTTCTTTTTATTTATGAAAGAAGCATTTAACGTATGACTTTAAAAGAAGTTCAATATTAAATTGTACAAATTCGGGATTTTTTATTGAACACGAAGAAACGAATGAGAAAACGCGTGAACAACGAGACACTTTTTCGTAGTAAAGAAATGGCGGATTTGAGCACAATGTTGCCAAACTGTCATTATATCTAATTATAAATCAACGTTCGTATATATATATACATCTAAAAAACGCAAACTCTTCAAAATCTATAAAAAATTTGTTTTAGAAATATTTGGGTTATAGCATACAAAAACAAAGAAAACGTGATATTTTTGCAGTATCTTTAAGGCAAACTTGAAAACTTGTATAACTAAATTGTATAATATAAATATGACGCGTCGATATAAATGGGCGATTCGATGAGATTACATATTATTCCCTACAGCGTTAGGCATCTCTTTTTATGCTTATTTTTAGTTTTGCTTCCAAGCTCTTTATGTGTATTGTTTTAAAACTTTGGGCAATATCGACTCCAAATATAAAGGTTTTATTCACTTAAATAAAGCTTTTATTGCCAAAAAATAAAATAAAATTGTATAATACATATTCAAGATTCACAGTAAATAAAAATGTTCAATTCGGTGGCAGCACTGTGCTCGAAAAAAACTATCGAAATTATTCTAGCGTATTACAAAACATATACATAACATAATTATCGAAAGAATATTAGTATTTAAGGCTTTAGTCAAGCGGCAAAAATTTGTTTTTAGGTGATGATGAAATCAACCACCATACGATATCGATAACATCCAAAATATAAAATAACTTAATCGAGAAAAGTGATTTAAGAGATCTGGCTCTTTGTTTTGTTTTGCATTTTAACAGTGTTGGACCTTTGTTTTTTGTTAAGTTGGACAAAATTTTTTTTGACGCTATCTTAGAATTTATTCTCTGGCTAAATTTATAATAATAATAATAATAATTTTAAAAGTTAGCCTAAAAGTAGACCGCCGTAATTTTTTTTTTATTATAAATATAAATGAAATAAAAAAAGCTAAATTTTCTGCTAATTTACAGAACGAACCTAATACTCTATGCTATTTACAGAAAGAACCTAATACTTTATGTTAATTCGTCGGCAAAAGTCCCTCAATTTTATATTTTTTATTACTTGGCAACGGTATTTGTCCAAACTATAAAACTAGTTATGACAACGGAGCGTTAACAACGCAAACATAGAATTGATTGTGTCAGGACTACTTTTTGAACATTTAACAGACTGAATGGCATTACCATTTAAGTAGTTAGTTGGGCATTTAACCATTTAACAGAGCTGCCACTTTTTGACTACTTTTTTATTTATTACAAGTAACTCTGTGCTTTGCCTTTTAACAGGGAGTTTAGCGAGGACTTTGTTTAATTTGATAGTAAAATTTATGGCGGTCTAATTTTACGCTAACTTGTAAAATTAGTATTATTATCATAAATTTACTCAGAGAATAAATTCTTTGCTTTTAAAGCGCTAGCATCAAAAAAAAATCTACCGCACTTTAGATAAAAAATAAATTATACTTTGAAAAACCAAACTAATTTGCGTAAAAAACCCATTAAGTGTTCACTCTATACATAATTCAGTAAATTCCACCCATGTATCCAGATAGTCGTCATAATCTAACTGAAATGTGGAAAATGCCAGCAACTACTAGAAAGATTTGCCGACGGCTTTTGTTAAGTTGATGTTAGATAATGTTAAGTTTTTGTTTTGCCGACGGCTTTTGTTAAGTTGGTCCGTTAGATAATGTTAAGTTTTTGTTTTGCCGACGGCTTTTGTTAAGTTGGTCCGTTAGATAATGTTAAGTTTTTGTTTTGCCGACGGCTTTTGTTAATTTGGTCCGTTATTTTACAGAGTTGGACCCTTCTGGTCTGTTAAGTTGCGCGTTTAACATAGCTGATTGGCGTTAACATTTAAGTTGTTAAGTTGGGCTTTTAACCATTTATATATATTATAAGCGACTCTGTGCTTTGCCTTTCAACAGGGAATTTAGCGAGGGCGTTGTTTAAAAATTATGACGATTTAATTGTAAGCTAACTTGTAAAATACAAGAAATTTTAAATGTTCGATATTAACCTTTGACACATTCAATTAGGTAAAATCTTCACACTTTCAAGCATGTATGACATTGAGAATCTATGACTAAGAAAATAGGATTACGATCATTTAAAGTCTCTGAAGGGCTAGTCAGCAAACATTGTACGAATATATGTGTACTAGTTATACATTTTAACTCACCTCTCTCCATAGGTATTATGCATGCACTGGCACGACGTTGAGTTAAAAGGCGAGACTCTTGCCACTCAGGCGCATAACTTGTAAAATTAACTAAGTTTAATTTGCGTATTTTCCAAAACATCTAGAGGAGATGATAGAAGAGCAAAAGCGACCAAGCCTTGGGGAAGAAGAATCGGAAACAATCAGAAAAACATTAAAAAAAATAACAATTTCTTTTATATATATTTTTATATATAATAATAAAGTATTTTAAATGTATAATAAAGCTATTATATAAATAAAGCTATTTATTTTATTTATATTTAGATATAAATCATACAAATGGTAACTCTGTCGCGCGGTAAAGTCGTATATATTTTGTTTCGGCAATTAATGTTTTAATTTTTTGTTGAATTTCGTGGCTATTCTGCCTTATAGTGTGTGAATTTATAATATACTTTGAGAAGAAAGTGAGTGAATTCAAAGTAAAAGAAATATTATTCCCTTACGCTTTGATTCATTTGATTTTTGCAAACAAAAATTTTGAGCTCTGTTATAAATCTCTCTTCTTTTTTTTTGTTTTCTCTCTTTTTCTCTGTTATTTTTTTGCTGTTTGGAGTTTGTGTTGCTATTGATCTCTCGTTACAGTGTCAACCTAACAGAGAAACCGTTATGGTTTCTCGGAATTGAGTAGAAATCTCGGCTCCTTCTGGGAAAAGTTTGAGCTCATTAAGTCTAGGTTTGATGAGTGTCGCTTTATTGGATACTCATCTTCTACTCGCAGCGTAGCGTGTGGGACGTCACCTCTGGCTTTCTCCAAATCTAATTCATTGGTACAAGTTACCGCTCCCTCTAACTCTAAGATGAACAGTAATGTTTCCGATATTGCTGAGTCGGTTGGTAGCAAAACAGTTACAAACAAACCGGCAAGTCCATCGGTTTTGAGCTACGCTGAAGTGGCAAGGGTATCTCCGCCCAGAGCCGCCACTCACTCTAATCAAGCGCCATCGCCTAAAAGTAATGAAGAGAAAAATAAATCATCCTCTCCTCCTGGCTGTTCACGTGTGAATGCTGGTCACCAGACTGGGCAAGTCTCACAAGCTGCCAGTACAAGGGCGATAACCCCATCTATATTTTCCCTAACTCGAAACTCTCCTACCGTGAACCCCCCTCCTGTTCCAAATAATGGCATTTGCTTGACGGCAGTTCCTCCCAGAAAAGCAATATTTGTGTCAAGACTGGCAACTGAAACATCGGTGGATAACATAAAAGGTTATCTGGCGACGAAAGTCCCATCAGTCAGCTTAAAGCTTGTGAGCATCTTCAAAATGGCTCCTTCTCAAGCTAGGTCAATCTCCTCTTTTAAAATATTAGTTCCGACTGAAAACAGTGATATGTTGTTAAACAAATCACTGTAGCCAGTAGGATCCTTAATTAAGGAATTAATCCCTCGAGATCGTCCCCGTAATACCAAGGCAATAGCCTTGTCGCCTTCAAAAAACTAATTGTTTCTTCAGGCCCACTATCTTTCATTTATCAAAATGTTAGGCCTAAATTCGAAAATTCGTTCCACTTTTCTAAATTCAGTGAGCACGGAATTTTTCTGTTCGGCCTTTACTGAAACTTGGCTAAAACCCGATCTTCATTCGTCGGAACTTTTCCATAATTCTTTCCAAGTGTTTAGAAATGATCGAGTGAATCGCATTGGTGGTGGTGTATGAATTGCCATATCTGCGTCAGTCCTGTCCAATTTAATTGAATTTCCCACTTCTCCTGACGTTGAATTTATCGCTATTCGTGCGAATATGCCTGATAAACATCTATTTATAACCTGCTCCTATATTCCCCCAAATTCCGACATCTCCATTTACAGGAAACACGCTTCCCTCATTTGTGAAGTGGCCAAGCGGTCTAGACCCACTGGTTTGGTCGTTGCATTGGGTGACTTCAATTTGCCTCAAGTCACTTGGTGTAGCACTGATAATTCTGGCTGTTTGGTTCCTACTTCAACGTCTGATAGGGCTGTTGTGTTCTTTAGTGAATTGTTTGATCATAATTTGGGTCAATATAATCGTACCCCTAATTGTAATGGTAGAATGCTTGATCTCTGCTTTGCCAATTTTCCCGAGATTTACGTAAATCGTTGTCCACCTTTTAGTTTACCTGAGGATCCTTATCATCCATCAATATGCATTTCCTTTCATCATATTAACGATGGTTTGTTGAAATGCCTTAATATGCCAAATCAAACTTTTTTAAATAATTATTATGATTTTCATAAAATCAATATTGCATTACTAAAACATCGTCTTTCACATCTGACGCTTGATTTCTCAACCGGTAGTATTGAAAGCTTATTGCCATCGTTCTACAATACATTAAATCTAGCTATTGCTGCATCTGTTCCGATCAAGCATTGTCGACCTCGAAGCAGGTGTCCCTCGTTGTTTAATAAGACAATTAAATATCACAAGAATAGAAAAAACTCGCTATTCAAAAAATATTCGAAAAGTGGCTCTGCGCTCGACTATGTCGCTTACTCGGTGGCGAGGCATAGATTTAACTTCCTCAACCATCATTATTACTGGAGATACCTTCAGTTCATTAAATCCTCTCTGTTTGCTAATCCTAAATTCTTCTTTAAATTTGTTAACTCTAAAAGAAAAATTTCCACATATCCCTCTCATGTTTCTTTTAATGGCTCTGATTCCTCGGATGATTTTGAAATCTCAAATCTATTTGCTGATTATTTCCGACGAAACTTTTCGATTGCTAATTTCGATTTATCATCAAACTACCCATATCCTATAACTAACTCGGTTTCAATAACTTGGTTATTTCGGAAGATGATGTTTTTAAAGGATTGAGTTCTCTAAAATACAGTTGTTCGCCTGGACCTGATGGAATTCCATCATGTGTACTTAAATCTTGCGCTGCCGAGTTATGTGGTGTGATCTCAAAAATTTTTAACACGTCCTTGCATTTAGGTGTTTTCCCTTCATGTTGGAAGAGTAGTTTCCTTATTCCTATCCACAAGAGTGGAAGTAGACAATTTGTTGAGAGCTACAGAGGCATAGCCAAGTTGAGTGTCTTGCCCAAGTTGTTCGAGCGTATTGTGACTCAGCATTTGGCCTTTGCCATTAATTCGTATATTTCTCCGCACCAGCACGGCTTTCGTAAAGGGCGATCTACAGTCACCAACTTGTTAGAGTTTACCTGTCATGTTTTCAAGGCTTTTTCTAGCAGCTCTCGCACAGATGTTATTTACACTGATTTAAGCAAAGCATTTGATATGGTTAACCATAGACTACTTATCTTTAAACTCCAAGCTTCTGGTTTCCCACCCTACTTAGTGAAATGGATTAGCTCTTATCTGCACAATAGATCCTTCAGGATTTTGTTTAACTCCATCACCTCGGCTGAATTCCCCGTTACGTCTGGCGTACCTCAAGGAAGTCGCTTAGGTCCTATTTTATTTAGTTTATACATTAACGATCTCCCATCGGTGGTTAATTCCAACCAGATCTTAATGTATGATGATGATGTGAAATTGTTTTCTTCCTTCTCTGTTGAATCGCAATCACATCAGCTTCAAGGTGATTTGGATAATTTTGTTGCATGGTGCTCTTTGAATCTTCTGAAACTAAATCTGAGTAAATGTAAGAAGCTTTCATTCTCAAGAAGAAAGTCATTCATTACTCAGTATTTCATAGATTCGCATAAGTTGGAGGACGTCGATTCGATAACAGATTTAGGCGTTCTATTTGACCATAGGTTACGTTTTAACTTGCATATTGAGCTCTCGATTAGCAAAGCTAGGTCCGCGCTTGGTTTTATAAAAAGGTGGTCCAAAGATCTTGATGATCCCTACATTACGAAAAGGCTGTACACGTGTTTGGTTAGACCCATACTCGAGTATGCCTCAGTTGTGTGGTCTCCTTCATATAGGTGCTACGTAGATTCAATTGAATCTGTTCAAAAGCAATTCTTGCTGTTTGCCCTTAGAAATTTGGGTTGGGATCGGATTGCCTCTCTTCCTCCGTATGAAAATAGGTTGCTTCTGCTGTCCCTACCGTCTCTTGAGAAACGTAGATTTGTTCTTGGCGTTTCCTTTCTAATTAAAGTAATAAATGGTGCTATTGACTCGCCTTCATTACTTGGTGAAATAAGCTTTAATGTCCCTAACCGCTTCTCTAGGCACTTTATCTTGGTTAAGCTTAATCAGTGTAAATTTAATTATGAGCTGTTCAATTCGCTCAGAGTCGTTTGCAAGAACCTAAATGACGTCTACCGCTTATTCTCGTTATCGGACTCTTTAAAGTCCATTAAAGCAACATTGCTTAATACGCGCGATTTACCTATGTCGTATTTAAACTAGCTTTCATCCTTA
>NW_023998431.1:5888200-5898112 GCF_014805625.2 Glossina fuscipes | reverse complement strand
AACTAGCTTTTATCCTTAAAAAGTCGTTACGTTTCGAAAGTGAATTACATATTGTCAATTTATTATCGGTTGCTAGGCTTATGCATGTTTGCGATGGCTTAGAGGTTCATTTGCAATTTGGTCCTGTACCGGTTGTAAGTGTGCTCCTATGCTGATAGTGTACATGCTTTTTTTTCTTTTTTCTTTTTTTTTTCTTATTTGTTTTATTATGCTTATACTCAATTTTATTGTTATTTAATATAAGTTTTGCATCAAGAGCCAATTGAACTCGACTGTTATTTGTTTAGTTGAGTTTCTAGTATAAGTGGAATAAATAAAATAAATAAATAAATAAAAAATAAATTAATATACAGCAACAGGAAAGGCCAGTTCGATTTTCCCAATGACAAATCAAAGCGGTTGAACAAGTGTTTGTTGCTATAAGCTCCAACTAGACGATGGGTTATATTTTTATTTAAAATTAAATTTTGGATTTAATGACAACGAGCGCTTTTTACGACACATCATTGGGACATTTAAAGTCGAATGCCCGGTTTGTTTGGATTCATCATTAAGAGCCAACAATGTATCTTCGGTCTGTTAACATAAAAATTGCTTTGAATCATCTTTAGGAAGAACCATTGACTTAATATAATATTAGCATCGCTTCCCATCTCTCCACTCTCTTCATCGTCTTCAACTTTTATATTCTGTTTTACCGCTTTATTTTTACCTAAGCTATTTACACATTTCATATATTTTTATTCCTCGTATTTTTATTCGATTGAAATCCGTCGAGTAGAATTTATGGTTAAACAATTCAAGTTCCCGTGTGACAAACCATCTGCTGGCTATCGCTCGAATCTTCTTTTAACGGTTGCTTTTCTCTTCTTGGCCGAATGGTACATAATATAATATAAACCGCCATTTTAACAAAACTCAATTCGAGAATTGCGATAAGAAATAACAATATGTTGAGAAAATTTAACTAGGTGTCTTTGCGTCTGCTTCGGCAAGGCCGATTCCTAATTCCTAATTGCTATTAGCAACCAAATCCATTCGCAACACTTTATTACTAAACTAAAATTACATCTGGTAACGAGTAAGCGGTTTTCATAAAAAACTTAAGGCTTCCTAAAAAGAAAGACTTCTAGCAAACAAGGTAAAAGCAAAACAACAAAACCGTTTACAAAATATGCAAGAAAACCTTAATAAATTTAATTTTAAAGTCTAATGTATCTGCATTAAGTTTATTTGTAGTTTGACGGCGAACATAGTTGAAGCAATAGTTAGACCGCTACAGTCAGCAAGGATCATTGGTCCATAGCCAATTAAGATGTTGTTAAGGTTACGTGCAGCCGCAAAATGTCCGTCATATTAAATTACAATATCAATTAAATTTCCTTAAGAAACTGATTGCTTATTTAGAGCAATACTGCTCTGAGATACATGATTCGATCTACGAAAGCTTCTGCGAAGTGCAATAAAAATTGTTAGTTAGTCATCAGAGAAATTTGCTTTTAAACATTATATGCTGAGCGAAAAAGTCTATTTCAGTTTAAAAGAATCAAAAAGTTTTGTGGCCGATGGTATTACGGGACTATGTAGCTGGCAAGCAGCATTGGCCTTAACGGACTATTTTCTACACCACAAAGCAATACTTTGGAATCGACGAATTTTAGAATTGGGATCTGGTGCCGGCCTGTGTGGTTTGATAATTTACAGGTTATGTCAGCAAAAACATCTTTTATTCTGACGGCAGTTTATCGTGCATAAAGCTTATAAAAGAAAATTTTAAACGTAATTTTTTACACATAGAAGAAATAATAGATAACAAATGGCTTATGAACGATCATATTTTGGAATGTTGTGTGGTAGACTGGAAAGCGATAAATTGAGTGAAAGAAGTGGAAACAATGCTGCCAGATGTAGTTTTAGCTGTCGATGTTGTGTATGACAGCAGTGTTTTTGATGATTTATTACATGCCATTGATTACGTGTTTAAATTGAAACAGAATAAAGTAAAAATGTTTCTGGCTGCTACTTTTAGAAATCAAGCAACTTTAAATGGTTTTCTTAACAAATCAGGTGAACAACATTATAATGGAATTCTTTAAAAAAATGTAATATATATATATATATGTTTTTATATATTTATTTTTAGGAAATCTTCGTTTTCAACTAGATAAGGCCGTAGTTATACCTTTAGAAGAGAGTTTCCTTTATTGGGATCGCTCAACGCCGGTTAGAATTTTAATTATAACGATATAATCTCATTATATGCAAACCATAACACGGCATCATATCGCTGAAAGTGGAGAAAATGTTTTCCAAATCAACTCATCATCGAAAATGCTTCTTTTACAATGGAAAAATGCCCCAAGAAGACTTCCAGCAAGCAAAACGGGCGCATTATTATATGTAACATTATATGTAATGTCATCAATGTTGAAATACTCTCTTTAAGAAAAGGAGCAAAATTTTACATTTTAATTTGATGCGCACATCAAGGAGGTTCTATACACAAATATAAATTTTTAAACACATTTTTCACTAGAGATTCTAACTTATGGACGAGTTTATATCGACATAATTAACCAGACGTAAATTTTGCTCTTAATTAAAAAAAGTCCACAAAATTGCAATTAAGCCAAACATAAGTGAAAGTAAACAAATATTTTGCTAAGAAATACGAAAATAAAGAGTGAAACTAGTCAAGAAGTAAATTACGTTGTGTAACACACTCAATTAGATTTATTTGCAAATAATGTAATGAGAACATTTTACTTAAAAAGTCAGCTTTAGCAGAGCGAAACATAGATCTATTGGTGTGCGCTTGCAGTGAACTTCTTAGTTTTGCTAGGGAGGCAGCGTTGGGTTCGTGATGTTTGAGTTTAATGATAGCTCCACTTCTGATTAGGCTCGTAAGAATTAGTTTATTCAGTGACAATGCTATCTCTTAGAAATAAATTTATAACGTAAACATCTAAGCTTCACGAGATTTGTTCCCAATCATCCCATAAATTATATACATTCCTTCGAAAAACCAACAGGGCTAGTTTACGGTACTCGATAGTATTGTTTTGTGTGTTTATTTGGCTGGGTTGCTGCCGAATCGCGAAAATTGTTTCAGTTGAGACTAAACCACGAAATATTTAACATTTTACTGGTGTGTTAATAAGAATGTACGTCCAAATAAATACAACGAAGAAGAATGAAAAAAGTAAGTAAGCAAAACACTAGTCCAGATAAGTTATATATGTATATTTTTTTAAATTATATTTTTATAACCCTCCAATTCTTCTTTCAGTACTTTCCTTTTAGTTTATGGCACCAGAGGACAAAAGCACCGAAAGTAATTGTTTGCGTTTTGGAATTTTGGTCATTAATAAAATTAGGCAGTCTATGTTTATTACTTGCGTCAAGTATGTACATTTCTCAATAATGTTTTACTTTGTTTTCCCTTTTAATATTCTTCTCGACAGTAACTTTATGTCCGACCAATCTTTCATTTTGTAACGACAAAAATGCATATCTTGTTGACTGCTGTGAACGCATTACTCATTATGTCATCTCGGTACTATAAAAAATTTTACTCCAGTATATCCCAAAGAAAGTTATGTTACACTGTTCTGCCAATTGCGGGTAACACTATGTACCGATATTACGCGTTCTCCCTGTGAAGCGCTAACTTATTTTGACAAATATTTGTTCTAAGTTTTCGGCTCATATCTTTCTTATAGTTTCTTGGCTTCTTTGAGCGTGATGTGCACGATCAAGTAAAACAAGAATATCAAGTATCAGCTTGCTTTCTACCTCAATTATTTAGACGAACGGCAGAAAGAGCTCAGTCGACTTTGAATGATACGCCAGTCTTATGCAATCTCCACCGCGTATTTCTGAATAATAGAAATAAACGGACGAACCTAGTCCTCCTCTCCTTGGGCGGCAAAAAAATTTGGCGATGCATTTTCTTTCTGGTTCTACTTTTAACGAATTTTTAATTTTCCTCATCGAATGTCCACTATCACAATACGCATAGTTCTGCTGTAGTCATCGGAAGCAATATACCGGTTAAAACAATGTCTCTCTCGACATTATATTTCATACCATCTACTGCATACGTAGCAAATACGTTCTGAATTTTTAAACGTCCAATGGATGACTGTACGCATTTTTAAAGAGATTCCTCAAAACTAATGCTACGTATGTGTCAAAAAAGCTATGAAGTTGTGGCATAAATTATTCAACAATGACATAATTTCTGCGTTTTTGACTACATTTTTTATAAGTTGAATTAAAAATAAAATATAAAATTTCCCTTCATTTCTTTCATTTTTTATGACCAACTTTCAACCCGTGTTTTTAAGTTGGTTATGTAATGGAAAATATAATTTTGCTGACGGCTTTTTTTAAAGTAACAATTACCAATTTTTTTTTAAGTTACCTTAAATAAAATATGGCGACAAGTATCACTCCACCATATTCTTACATTTATATATCGGAAACGAATTTACTATAAATACTTTTTACTATATTACTTGCAAAGTACTAATTACCGAGAAAATTTAATCGTTTTGTGCTAAAAATATATAAGTTGCAAAAACATCAATAAAACGCCGTTATTTGATGTGGAGGCTTTGCTAGACTTCGCCCATAAATTGCATATTTTGCAAATCTACCCAAATATTCAAAAATGTTCCTAGAAGAAATACAATAGATGGTAGCAAATTTCAAACATTATTAACAAATTAATACAAGCATATCCGCCTGAGTGGCCGAGTAGGCAAGAGTCTCGACTAGCAACTCAATAGTCGTGGGTTCAAACCTCAAGTGTGGTAGAGTTTTTTAATAAAAGCCGATAGCCCTAGATGCTAGTGCTTTAAAACTTTAGTCTTAGAATTTATTCTCTGGCTAAATTTATAATAATAATAATAATAATAATACAAGCATATATTAATCTTTTATATTTGTGTCGTTGTTAAATGAATGCTTGCTAACGTAGAGCAATTTTCACGGAGACGTTTGCAAACAAAAAGTATATGCTTTTCTTATGAGTTAGTAGTGCTTATGGCAGTAAAATTGACAAATTTTACCTTATTACCTCCAAACGGTAAAGCCTTATTTTTGTATATGTTGCTGCACCTCCGTCTACTAAAGATGAGCAGTGCGTATTTGCTAAGAATGTGACGGTGACTGTCACTATATATTTTAATTGCCTTCTAGTAACTATACTGGCTTAACTATACTAAGCTTAACTTAGTATGGTAAGACTCTAAATGATTTATGAAACCAAGCGAAATCTCAGTTTAAACTGAATACCCTCTATGATGCTCTTATACGAACCGTAAGTGTTTCATGCCAGCTTCTGTATTCCTCGTGATCAAAATATCACAGAAACGTCCTAGTTAATGTTGGAAACGTGAACTTCCATGAATATCCAGTTGACTTTGTTGACATTAATTTTCACAATTTTTACGCTTCATCTCAATAAGCGATTGCTTATCGAAATCTCCCCTTTCCCGGCGCATGTTCATATATTCTTTGATGTGATCGCTTCTCGTTTATTTTTATCTAGCTTTCTTATCGCATCATCTAGCATATCATAGGTTAATACCGGATACGTGTAGTGTTGTGTTTGAAAATAATTAGTACACGGTTTGACTTGTTGGAATGATGTGGATGTAGATTACCAATTCGAGTTAGAATTTATAATCAAAACAAAAAAAAAAAAAACAAATCGTTCTATGTAGTTATTCTATCCCATGCATATCATCTCACCAAATATTTGTGATATTAAAAGAAAATCATTTGTTAAATTTTATTTAATTGATTCGAGGTCAAGCAAGAAAGATTTAAGTAATTCTGTTCTATGAAATTTTTAATTTACGAGCTAAAAAAAATATTTAAAAAAACGAAAAAAGATTAATTTTTTTATGTTTCAATTAAAGTTAAATTAGAAAAGAATACTTAATTGAATTGTAAAGAGAGATAGGTAAGTTAAAAAGACTTACAAATGATAATTCCACGATAATTCCACTTTCTCGAAGAACTACTATTGGCCACAACAATGCAAAAGAAAAAGAAGATTAAATACGTATTAAGATTATTATATATTTTAAAAATAAAAATAAGGAAGTTACAACAAGCTTGTTTCTTGATTAGTCATAAAGTGATTAGATAAAAAATTGAAATAAACGAGATATTGGGTCGGACGACTTTTTGAAACGCGTGAAGGTGACGTAGTATCTGGGATATCGTTCGACAAATGTATTCGCACGGCCATTAGAATAAAAGAATTTGAAGAATATATTTTGTTTTATTGCCTTTATTACTTCTTTTTCATTTCTTAAAAGTAATCTTTGACATAAACCAAAATTGTAAATCACATAATATAAATAAAATGTACGTTAGTGTAAGATAAACAAAAGTTAGATAAATAACCTTAAAATTTAAAGAAACGATTATCATTTATATTTGTGCGCTTTTTTTTTTTGGTTTATTTTTATGTATACACGTAGAACGGTATGTTTTGTCAATTCCCATTAAGTTTAGAAATAAGCCTACAAAGCTCAGCCCGAAATAAGAATAGTGCCTCATTGTGTCAGTTCCCTTAGTGTAAAATACTGAATGAGAGACAGGAGAAAATTTGTGAGCCCTGAAAAGATTTATGGAAAAAACATAAAAGCAAATGATAAAAACTAATCTTATCAGAAAACTGTAAAAATAAAAAAAATTATAAACTAAAAAATAAATGAAAGATTTAAAAAAAAATTACATAATTATTTTTACTTATTTTTGCTTTCAAATTGACGAAATCTTGCGTGTTTTGTAAAAGTGAAACTAAGTTATACCTGCCAATTTTGTATGAATTTTACATCGTTTTGTTAAATTGTTTATCTAAAATGTGTATGAAAATTTCGGTGAAGAAACCACTAATATAAGGTTATACTTGGGCAAACAATTATTAGAATTATTTTTTTAACATATAAAATAAATGAAAGTAAATCGGACGCGTTTTTCGTATTGTTCTTGTTACAATATTATCCTTTCCTAGTGTGCTATCGCAGTAAATTAATTTTGCTATCAGGTTATAAAAAACGCAGCCACTGAATGTTATCGATAATTTATTTATATTATATTATAGGATAAACTTCCATCTCTATTCTATTTATTCTGTTGTGTAATATAAAATTTGTAGGTAATTTCTGGAGTTGTTGTTTGCAGAATACTTAATCAACGCAATTTTTTAGTATTAAACAATGTCAACTTCAGCAGGTCGAAGTGTGGGTTTGTTGACACGCGCTTGGCATGAAATTCCTGACATCGTTGCCGGGTCAGTACTGGCTATAATTGGAGTCGGTTTGAGTGCGATTGGTCTAGTCAATTATTATAATCACGACGGTGATAACCGCCGATATAAAATGACTTACGTAGTAATGCGCCCTGACGACCCAAGAGCTGAGAAAGTTCATAAGGATTAACTTGCAGCAACGAATGTTTGTTGGTACCAATTTTATTAAATACAATTAAAATGTCATTTAAGCTAAAGAAGTCGTATGTTTTTGTTTATGGAAGATTTTTAAGTGCAAATTTAATGCTTTTTCGGTAAAAAACGTTTTACCACACAGAGGGCATAGTTCATTTACATCTGCTGCTGGCGGTAAATTTGTTGTAGATTCTGTGTTTTTGGCGACGAGATCGTTTTTTAAGGCGACTGTGTATTGTACGATGGATGCTTTTCCAAAGTACTCCTCGTACATTTCATCTTTATGAGGGAGTGTTGTTTGCTGCGTATTGTCAATGTTTCCTTTCTCATGTAAAAGCTTATGAGATACTTCAAACTCTTGTTGTGCCAATTTATATCTTTTTAAGAAGTGGTATGATATTTCCAAGCGTTTGACACAGTTGTAACAGATGTAATCTGGGCACATTTTTGAATTTTCCACTGAAAACGGTGTACAATACTCAAGCATCTCCAGAATTGTTGTAGAGGCTTCCGTTAACTGGGCGTTAAATATGCTTAAAAGATCATTCTGCTGGGTATTACAAGCACGGCACAAATTATTAAATATATCACCCATCCTCTTTAAGTCTATGTATTATTTGTGTTTTTGAAACTAGAGATGGAAAATATTTGACGATGGTAATAGACACGAAATTTTTTTCATAATTTGGATTTCGGGCTGAACACATAACAACTTTATGATCATGCTTTGAAATTTAAGTTGAATAAAGTGAAGACAATGCACACACAAAAGTTTTCAGGCGTAGCATAGCATAGCATAGGTTTCACCGACTTTTATGTAAATTTATAGAGAAAAACATTTACACCACATATTATAAACAGAAACAAAGGGAGAATAAGAAATAGGATGAGAAACACCAAATGATTAAAAAGGCATTAGCAAGTGTTTGGGGGACTTAGTGGTTCATAATTTTAATCTTCTTGTTGAAACTATTTTCTATAGTTGGGAGCCAAATTGCTTACGGCGAACTGTTGGGGCACTCTACTAATTTTAAATTGTAATTGCAGCAGTTAATTGTAATTTTCTTTTAGTTAATTCTATTGGATATATGGATTTATTGATTAATGAAAGAGATATGCACTTCATGCTTATTGAAATTTTATTCTTTTATGATGAAGTTTAGAATATTATTATTGATATATATCTAGTGTAAAGTTTAAACTTTAATGATTCAATGCGGATCGGACGGTGTTTTATTTGTAGTCACTTCAATACATTAAATTTGCCCTTAAAGGGCTTTGTATTGTTAACTGAATACACATAAATATATATAAAGCGCATGAATGAAGCTACAAAGGACACATCTAATGGAAATAAGAAAAGAGCAAATTAACAATTTTTCATCAATATCCATCAATTCAGATATTGTTGAGCGACATTACCTAAGGAAAGTTACGAAACGTCTTTGACGACCGACCAGACGAATTGCTCCTTTAGGACCCATATCCCGAGATTACCGCAGAAATGATACGGAGAAAGTCGAAAATAATGTTTGTAGAACTTCAAACACAAAATAAATTTCACAAAGTAAAAATTTCTAACCAGCCCAAACCACATGAATTGGTCTACTAAACGTTAAGCAATTTCATGATTAAGTTTTTTTAGGTGAAAAAGCTATTAAATCTTTACCACCTAGGCCTCTCATCTTCTCAATATTAATTTTACACAATACGTTAAGATTCAATCAATTACGTGACTAAACATATTAAGGCAGGAATGCACGTACGGACTAATTAGTTTACTGGTTACTTTTTCAAATATATTTGAGAAGATATATCTCTTAAGACTACTCTCAATTCTAGAGCGAAAGCTTATTATTCCTGATCGCCGACTCGAATTTAGGAATAAAAATGATACCACTGCGCAAAATCATCGCATTGTTTCGTACATCAGAAAAGCCATTGAAAAGTTATTGCGTTAGTGTTTTCCTAGATGTGGAAAATACCTTGGAATAAAACCTGCCATGATGGGCTACTTTTTAAAATTAAAAAGTTCCTTCGAACTCCTATATATTTGCTGGTAAAATCCTATTTGCAAAACAAACATTTGTATGTTACAGTTGACAAAGATAGATCCACTATATATAAAATTGAAGATTGACTGACCAAAGGAGGTGTTTTCAGTCCAATACTCTAAACAAATTTTCATTTCAGGTCTCACAATTCGTCTGAGTAACTTACCTGCTGCATAGGCTGATAACACGTCACTACTATTCTCATCTAGTGTTCCCGTACATGTTTCCTACCAACTAAAACCTCATCTCAATACAATTTCACCTTGACTGGACAAAGCGAATATTAAAATAAATATTAAAAAGTCTATGCTAAATAAGAGTTCTTGTCTTTCACTATTTCTGAACGGCAATAATATTCATGTTTTCATATCCATCACCGAAGGGTGAGGG